>NW_027397063.1:104437326-104534767 GCF_003265705.2 Callorhinus ursinus
CACACACACACACACACACACACACACACACACACACACACACACACGTTGGATCACACTCCTGATTTTTGTTTTTATATTGCTCTATTCACTTATGATTATCTTTCCTTGCCATGAAATATTATTAAATATGTAAAAATGACTATATAATGTCCCATCATATGGCTTAATCTAATAGGAACTTAAAAGAATAGTTTTGTGTTTCTCTTAAAAATTTATTCTATTAACCCAGTAGATCAAATGCCAAAACACATTCAAGAAATCATTACGTAGGAATCACATCCGATTCTTTTCCATTCCTGATAAAGTGGCAGCAATTAACTGTGTGAAGGTTAAGGGCTGGGATCTATCATGGTACAATGTGTTTTATGTGAAGTGACATCATTTGAACAGAAAGATTACTAAAGCTGGGTTAATGGAACATTCTTGTTCTAGTGGCATACTGCACAGATTTAGAAGCATGTAAAACGCATTTGAATTGGATAATGAGAAGAGTTTGGGTCAAAATGTGAAGAAAAGTGTATGTGATGATAAAAGTATAAATGTATGCAGTTTACTGGTAGAAATGCTATGTTTTTCAATTTATTTAGAAGAAAACCTTGTGCAGATTCTGTGCAGCGGCAGTCACAAATATTTGGGCTCAGTGAGACCAGCAGGACTGTAAAGGGTCATAAGAGAATCACTGGTATTTGATCATTTATTAGCTCTAAGAAATTCTGCTGCTATGTGCAGTATGTCTCCTGGGCACTCCCACCCCGCTAGGCCCGTACAACTTGGCATTATGGCAGCCCTGGGTTGATTGTGTCCTAAGCCATAAGTTACAAATTAGACACTGTACTGTTAGTGCTGCCTAAAGTTCCAGATCTAAGCAGCTGGAGAAGTTCCATCTCCCAAGGATGTCCCTTTATCACTGGGAAAGTTGTAGCTGCTCAGTCATGTTGACACACCTCTCCTCTCAAACATGATCACAGGGAACCCAGACTCACCTCTGTCTTTTGACCAACATCAATGAACCCCTGTCAGGACAACAGGCTTTTGGACAGATCCAACTGACAGCTCTTGGAGAATCTACATGCACTAGGAGAAATTGTTCAGAGACTCAATCATCTGGGGAGTCACTGGCTTAAAAGAAGTCACCATTTGCTTGCAGACTGATTGATTAGTAACTATATTCAACTAGTTTTGTGAACCATGGTTGTAGATAAATGTTCATATTAAAGCTGAAAGAGTGTTATATAATTTGAGTTGGAAGGCTGAATAATTTGTGTAGGTAGGGAATCATTTGTTCAAGAGAAAACTTTTTTTTTTTTAATAGCATCAGAACACCAAAAAGTAAAAAGAGTAAATTTTAGGTAAGTTATGAGAAAACACAGAGATATAAAATCTTAAGTTTTAAATAATGAGCTGTTATGGTTTTAGTATTTATTTTCCAACTAAAGAAGGAATTTTTAGAATCCTTCATTATTACACTTAAAGGTAAGATGACAGGCAAATGTTACAACTAAAATGGAATAGATCTTGTTTTTTTTCGATGAAACAGAACTTGATTTCAAATTATAATGTTAAATAAATTCTCAAATAATTAGGTGGCCTTAAAAAGCAGGCAGCCAAATGTAGACAGTGTGGGGTGGCAGCTAAAAGCACAGGAATCAAAATTCCTGTGTTTAAATCTTTACCAGTTACCACATTTGGGTGGGTTACTTATCTCATTATTACTCAGTATCCTAATCTATAAAATGAGGATAAAGCAGTGCCTATTTTATAGGGATGTTGTGAGGATTAAATAAAAACAATATTAAAGGCTGAATGTGTTTGGCATATTATCTGTGCTCAATAAATGTTAGTTTTATGTAAAAATGTTAGTTTATTAAAAAGCCAATAAAATAACCTCTAGGTAATCATTCTATCTTTTAAAAGATTTTATTTATTTGTGAGAGAGAGAGCAAGAGAGCGCACAAGCATGAGTAGGGGGAGGGGCAGAGGGAGAAGCCAACTCCCCCTTGAGCAAGGAGCCCAGTGGGGCTGGATCCCAGGACCCTGGGAAATGACCTGAGCTCAAGGCAGAGGCTTAACTGCTGAACCACCCAGGTGCCCTAGGTAATCATTCTAAACAAGGCCTAGGTGCTGTACACTTGGACTCCTCTAACTTCACTGTGCATTTGAATCACCTGAGGATTTTGTTAAAATGCAGATTCTTATTCAATGGGTCTGGGTGGAGTCGGAAAGTCTGCATTTCTCACAAGCTCCCACATGATTCCCATGATGCTGATCTTTGCCTTGACACTTGAGGTAATTGTGGATGGTTGCTCCTAATTTATAGTACAGTGGTTCTCAGTAGGGACAATGGGAATAAGTAAAGTTTAGACAATATATACGGATTTAAAATGTCTCCCAGGTAATTGTAAAATGCTTGCCTTACCTTTTCCCTAATGCCCGAAGAACCACTGATTTGCCATTTCAACTTTTGTTCTGTTTCTCCTTTTCTTATTCTTTCCTCTACTTTCCCCTTGCCTTTACAGCTTTAGACTAAAAAATAGTATTAGTAGTTAGTTCCCCAATTAGTAAGAGTGAAGCATCAATTTCAAGTCATTTTATTGTGTCTAATAGGATACTATACTCAAGGAGTTTAGGAAAATGGTTTCTCTCTAGTGTATCTCTTCTAAATTATAGGGATTTGAAAAATGTATTTAACATTTTCCATGGCTTTAGCTGAAAACAAATAATAAGCAAGCAAGAAAGTGATTTGTGGAGCATTTAGTAATAGAATACAAGGATGCATTGGATGTGGTGCATATATTATCAAAGGAGGTATACTCCCTTAAGGAAGGGAAAGTTGTGGAAGTGGCTGGAATCAAACAATGTGACCACATTAGACATTTCACCTGGTCTGAAAAGTAGGACGGAAGGAGGCTTGTTTTAAAATGGCCTCCCACCCCAGTGTCACTGAGATGCCTGGAGAGACTCATATCCAAATATGTACTTAGCTTGACCAACATCTCTCTAGGGCAAAGACCATTTTTATACTTCCGTGTTCTTAAGGAGCTAATATCACTCAGATCCATAGTATTCCCTCTGTAAGTATCTTCTATTGTTGATACATTTCATACATATAATTCTTTATTTTCCAAGGTAGATAGAGGAGCTTTGATTAATATTAATTGGTAAATATCTAAAGACATCGTAGAGAGCAAATTAGCAATCATTAACTATTTTTTTAAAAGATTTTTATTTATTTATTAAGAGAGAGAGTAAATGATAGAGAGAGAGCATGAGAGGGAGGAGGGTCAGAGGGAGAAGCAGACTCCCTGCTGAACAGGGAGCCCGATGTGGGACTCGATCCCGGGACTCCAGGATCATGACCTGAGCTGAAGGCAGTCGCTTAACCAACTGAGCCACCCAGGCGTCCCCATAAACTCTTTTTAATAGTACACAATCATATATGTGTTCTCCAGTATTCTCACTCTGAAGTTAACCATTCAAAGTACTTAAATCCACTGATCTAAATAAGTTTTAACATCATTTGGTGAAGAATAAAACAGCTTATATGTGTATAAAGTGAACAAGAAATCATATAAAACTTGACCCAGACTGAATGATTATTAATTCCATGATTTTAAATTTTAAGGACATTTAGACTTAGGACTTGGAATATGAAGACACAATGTGATTAGGAAAAACAAAGCATACCCATGTCTTCACCCATTTTCTAAACTATTAAATGTTAGAAAAGTAATTAAATGTGAGACTAGCAACACAATTTAAAATATTCTTAGATATAGGAAGGAAACTCTGGTAATCTCTGGCAAATTCTAGACATTTATTTCTACTTAAGACATTTGGGTGATGCACCTATTTAGGAACCAGACAAATAAAATCTTCTAAATTGAGCTATAAGAATAATGTAAAATACAGAAGTCATATGGTATTTACAGCATATAGTGAATTCTGTTAGTAAAATATTTGAAAGATTGATTTTAACACTCAAAGGAATTGTTTTCCCTTGTGACCATCTGCTACAGAGAATAAAAAATCAGATAGCAAAACTTTCAATGTTAATACAACGACTAGTATCAAGATTCACTTGTCGGGCGCCTGGGTGGCTCAGATGGTTAAGCGTCTGCCTTCGGCTCAGGTCATGATCCCAGGGTCCTGGGATCGAGTCCCGCATCTGGCTCCCTGCTCCTTGGGAGCGTGCTTCTCCCTCTGCTTCTCTCTCTCCCTCTGTCTGTCATGAATGAATAAATAAAATCTTTAAAAAAAAAAGATTCACTTGTCATTTCTATGACTATACTTTGTTTTCTATTTCCAATTGTCAAATTTCTCATTAAAATAACCACGGACTAATAAAACATTTGGCAAATGTATAACTCATGTATAGCTCTTTAGTTGTTGATTTTTTTGTTTTTTGTTTTTTTTTTGGCTGTGATTTATTTTAGATGTATTTTAGAGCTTTAATAGGGTAACAGTAGTCATTTGTCAAATCAGTTGAATATTACCTTAAATCCCTATAGACACTCCTTGATTTAAGATAGCTTTATATATTAAGTCATCGAAAAGTTGAATTTTGGTAGCTAAAATTCATATAATTAATAAAAAAAGTAAAATGACAGCTAAATTTAGGCTGGAAATGGAACAAAACTTACTTTTGTTTATGGGAACTTTGATACACTATTTTAATAAGTAACCACATGGCAAGGAACACAAACCATGCAATCCAGTGACTTTAGGCAGTTTTGAAAGGGATGGCTTAGGACTATTTTGAAGAAAAATAACAGCACTTTTCAGTGGCGATGAGTTTAAAAGGTGACTTGTCCAGTTTACTAGATAACATGGAAGAAGAGCATTCCTAACCTGGCCTTGACTGCTTTGTCATAGTTTGCTGGTCTGGCTCTACATTTGTTATTTGCCACAGTGTGTCTTTAAGACAGCTTTCTAATCTTTACAACACTTGGATTTACTTCAAACACCTAAATAAAATATCTTAATTTGCTAGCTTACTTGGGAGACTCTCTGGCATAGCCCAGTCATGACTGAGCAGGCAAAGCACTAGGTAAACTAATGAGTGTGGGGCTAAAGGCTGGGAGCCTGCATCAGGCAGCCAAAACACGCAAGTGTTATGGGACTTAGTCTAGGTTCCTGTAACAAATTTGAAAACAAAATACAGCAAATCTGTTATTTGCTTGAAAAGGATGTGGTGGCACAGATAAAACTACAGAAAACATGCATCATACCTTTAAACTATTAGTTTTAGACTTTTCTCAGCTAAGTATTTTACCAGGGCTTTCGTAAGTAGCAGATTAAATTTTTTTTCACTCTTTTTCATCCTGCATAGGGCAAATAATTAGTGATGGTAGCAACAACAGTAATAAGCAGCTGCAACAAACCAAAAAATGTACACACACACACACACAATTCTTACCTCAAACTAGAAAAAAAAAACACAGTGTAAGAAACCTGGACAATGCACAGATTATTTCTTTTTTGAACACTGAACCAGGGTTAGAGAGTGACAGGAAAGATTAGGCTTAGAACTCTTGGGATGGGGAGCACTGGCGAAGCAAAAGTGACCGAAAGGCACTTTATACATCTCAAGGCAGCTAAGTCTTCCTTTGGCATCAGTGGAACCAGTGGAAGAAAACCAGCTTTCTTCTGAGTTGGATGATGGAGCATTTGATTCACTTTAAGGTCAAAGAAGAGCCTTACCAGAAATGGAGGTTTCATGATGGGCACAAAGAACAATGAAGTCAGGAAAAAAAAAAAAAAAAAAAAAGGAGAGACAGAGGAGATGACAGATTTGACACTAATAACTGTGAAACTTTAACAAATGCTGAGACCTGGCAACTGGCGGTACACTCCCTGAGCTATAAACCAGGTTATGGGAACTGCCAGCCATAATCTGGGGTAGGGGGGAGAGTTGGACTTTTGGAGCCAGCACTGGAAACGTAATGATTTTCAGAATAGATAATTTACCAGGACAGTTATTTAAAGAGTTTTGAGAGTCCCAAACATGGGCTAAATGGGTAATTATTTTAGACTATTATTTTTTTACGCAAATAACTAGGAAACAAAAGGAATCAAGGAATTTTATCACTGGAGGGAACCTCAAGGGCAGGGACCTGAGGTTCGGAGTTGTGAAATAACTCTCCCAACAGTACACAGCCGTTTAAGTGGGTCTTCCCATTCCCTGCTCCTGGCGCTTCCCTGCCCCTCCACTGTCTGCCTGTGAGGGTGGCAGAATCCACCACAACCTAACTAGAGATTATCTAGCCTTTAGAGCTAGGGAAGCACTGCAGGAGACAGAGAAGCAGTTTCTTAGAGAAGACTTACAAAAAGGTTACAGCTTATGCTAAAGGAAATAAACCAGGAAACTCAGATGGTATCTACCAAGAGAATCATGTTGGGGATCAGGTACCTTTAGGAGAAACAAGTTGCTCAACAAAGTTATAAAACAGAACAGTCGAGTCCCAGATTTCTTACATCCCTCACTGTTACTTTCTCTTCTTTGAATGACATTAGAAATAAATGTAGCTAAGTCACAAATTCGATCCCAGGAGAAAAGGAGCACCCAAACTCTTCCTGAGAAGAGAGGGCTTTGAGGGCCGATCATGGACTTCTGATACACCACCAGAAAAAAAGAAAAGGTAAAGAAACCCCAGCTGGGTTTAATGAGCGGGGTCTCTACTAGCTGCGCAATGACAATGGGGCAGGAGACGCTCTGGGAAAGACGTGCTGAGGTCTTGGGGAGAAGTAGCAGGCTGGCAGTGTAGAAAGACTTGGCTGGAGTTAAGAGAATTGAAGAATGGGGTGCTAGGAGGTGGTGTGGAGGAAGCTAAAAAGAGCTTCTCTTAAAATCCCACCTCAGTTACAAACGTGTACTGGCCAGGGCTGTGGGGATCGGGGTGTGGAGACGCCCCGGCTTCTCCCCCTTGCCAGTCTGATGAATCAAAGGGCACCTGCGAACACCTGGAGGTGGGAGAGTTTGCTCCAGGTGGGGGCGGTGTCCAGTACCAAGGACCCAGCATTATGGTTTACAGGGAGGGGTGAGGGGGAAATGAGCTGTGCTGGGGTGTTGCCTGGGAAGCTGAGGGGGAGGTTGGGGACACTCTAAACTTCACCTTAGAAATAGCACAACTTTTAAATGGACGCCCCGCGGAGTTATACCGGCTTCTCACTCAAGATACACCGAAAGGACAAGAGTTGGTTAAAAGCCTCGGGAAGAAAGTTTACGTGGTTGCATCCCAGTTCTGAAGATATCTTGCTTGTACTCAAAAGAGTCTGGTCAAATCGGAATGAAATTTTGGGGGCACGCAGCGAACAGTCTCAAATTGTTCCCTGCAACCCAGGCGCCCCTCACCTGATTTGGGGAAGGGCAGCCCGTTCCTGGTGGGCGCCGGCCGGAACTAAGCTCGCTCTCTCCTTCGGCCCCGGGAGCCTACCCGCACAGCAACCGCAGTTAGGACGCCTTGACATGAAACTGATCAGCCCCGCCCCACAGCCCCGAAACCCGGCATGGGAGTCGGTGTCGACTCACCCGCGCCCAGGGCGCTGAGCCCACGTCGGACCGCAAGCTGGCCGCGCTGGTGCGGGGCTTCCGCTCGCCGCTTCCGCGTCCCTGCGGTGCGCCCTCACTCCTGGGGTTCGCTTGGGCTGCTCCCCATCAATCACCGCCCTAGCACGGCACAGCTGCTAGCCGTGCCTGTCGCCACTGCCTGGGGCCCTGGCTGACAAGAGCTGGAATCATCCGCGATGGGGCAGCTCTGAATTTATAGCGAGGGGCGTTGCTCCTCCGTAGGTTCCAGGGACGAGGCACTGTTTTGCATTCTCTCCTCCTCCGCTCCGCCTCTGGAGACCCTCTTGGCCCAACCTCCTCCCCCTCCAGATGCTGACGGAAGCGGGAGGATGCCACAATCATACCCCAGTGTCACCTATCAGATCTGTGCGCACTTGGTTCAGAACTCTGCACTGGGGAGGGTCGCGAAATGGGAGAGAGCTGGGGGTACAGGAGAAACAGTTCACGCCGGAGATAAATGTTTCCCAACTATTTTTTTTTTTTTTAAACTTGGATAAACTTGGAAAACTTTTTAAGGAGGAATTAGCGAACTTCTCTTTCCTGTAACTCAAACTTTGACAATACTGTTGTGGATCGTAGATACCATATATTAACTTCAGGTTTACAGAGTGAAAGGCTGGACATTTATGTCATCCTATTGGACATGCTATCAGAGTGCATGTTTAAAAGTATAAAAATAGAAAAAGTTAAAGAATAAAATATGACCGAATATTTAAGGAAGAATTAATAGAATTTCTTCACAAGCTATTCCAAAAAACAAAAGAGGATTACTTCCCAACCCTTTAGTATCAGGCCAGTATTGCCCTGATACTAAAACCAGATAAGACATCAGAAGAAAAGACAACTCAGATAAATCTCTCTTATGAATGTAGGTAAAAATCCTCGACAAAATATTAACAAATTGAATCCAGTAACATATAAAAACAATTATACACCATGATCAAGGGAGATTTATCCCAGGAATGCAAGATTAGTTTACTGAAAGTCAATTGATGTAATACAACATATCAGTAGAATAAAGGACAAAAACCACAGGATCATCTTAATAAATCAGAAAAAGCTTTGACAAACCTCAACACCCTTTCATGATAAAAGTACTCAACAAACTAGGACTAGAAAGGAACTTAATCTGTAAAGTCTATCTGTGAAAAACTAACATCATACTTAATGGTGAAAGACTGAATGTTTTTGAATCTAAGATCAAGAATAAGGCAAGAATGTTGGCTCTCCTCACTTCTATTCAACATTGTGCTACAAGTTCTAGCCAGATCAATTGGGCAAGAAAAAGAGATAAAAGTCATCTAGGTTAGAAAGGAAGTAAAAGTATTTTTATGTGCAAATGACATGATCTTGCATTTAGAAAATCCTAAGGAAACAATTAAAAAACTATTAGAGCTAATAGGCATGTTCAGCAAGGAAAAGTCCAGAAATGAAATGAGAAAAAAAATTGCATTTACCATAGATCAAAAAAAATAAAATACTTAGGAATAAACTTAACTAAAAAGGTGTAAAACTGGTATTCTGAAAACCATAAAACATTGAAAGAAATGTTTCAAATATATACATGTTTCAAATATATACATGTCTATGCATAGAAAAATGGATTACTTTCACTAAAATGCATACAGTGGTTGTTTGAAGGTCATACATATGGATACTTTTAGATGATATTTGATTTTTATGCTTGTGTATGTTACCCAAATTTTATTATAACAATTACATCAGTATAGCAGGGTGAACGAGAAGGTAGGGAGCTTCGCACAGGAACTGTTTGGAGAGCAAGAAACGTCCGTGTGGACACATTTTGCTGTCACTAAACTTGAAGGCCTAACTGTTACAACTACATGAGTGTGCCATACCTGTACTCTAGGGCATTCCTATGATTTAGAATATGGAGTTGGTTCTCATATTTATGACAATTCAGTACTTTGCATTTATATGAGGAGAAAGTGTTATACATAAATATTCGCAATGTAAATGAAGGTCCATTCTAGTGACTGTAGAAGTGCTAAGAGAATAGAGCCATGCTTTTCAGATGGATACTATGGCAGACATTAACCTCATCTGCTACTGCATGTACTTTGGCTTATTGTCTCAGAGAACACTGGGTAAGACATCACATCGTATAATCTTATCCTATGTATAGTACTTCTAAGTGAATTCATTGTATAGCTACTGGCAATTGTAAATTGGAACTCATGCAAATGGCCATTTACATTACTCAAAAGGGAAGAAAACTAACATTTTCTGTATTTCTCTTATTCTAAAATTTTTCTCAAAGAATATATCATTAAGCCTCATGAAGTTTAAACTTACAGAAAGAACTTCATTTTGATTCCAATTTCTCTCTCTCCAGCTTTAAAAATTTTTACTTCTATTCCTAGATTCTCAGATGTGCCTTTCGTATCTCTTCAGGTTTTTTTATTTCCATCTTTTTGCCCATATTGATGCATTTCTAGACTACCTTCCAGCCTTTGCCATTTGAAAACTTGGTTATCCTCAAAGACTCAGATCACATACCAGTTTTTAATTTTCCCACTCACATCTGCCAGAAGTTACCACTTTTTCCTTTGAACTTTATGCAACTGTTTTTGAATATATAAAGTAGCATGATTTTATTGAAAGAGATGTTTAGAGACCTGGAGTCCGTTTTCCATTTTCTTAAGAGCCATCAGTGAAGGTTGGCCAAACCAGTGGACATCTAGATCTTTCCTTAAAATAAGGTTTTCCAATATTCTGTTTACAAGTTATGTGAACTTGAGCAAGTTATTTAAACTTTTTATGGTTGAGTTTAATCATTAGTAAAATGTGAGTACTATTAGTATCTCACTCATTGTGAATTAGGATTAAATGAAATAATACATGTAAAGCAAAGAGAATAGTGTCTGTCCTATAGTTAGTACTTAAACAAATGTTAGCTTTTAAAAAAAGTTAACCCCATTAATTCTAAGCATGTATGTTGTCCAATTATTCAAATATAGCCACTCTTCTAAGAAATCTTTTTGATAAGATAGGGGTCTGTCTTAATGTACTTTACCAAAATTGATATCCCTGCTTTAAATAATTTTACAGGCATATAGAGAAAGAGATGACTATGATAATAAAAGAGTGTTGTTGAATGTCCTTGACTGGAGCATGTAGATAGATAGCCTCATTAAGTATAAATGAGTTTTACAATGCTATGTATCGTAATGAGGATCAATGTCTCAGGAAATTTATTTAAATTTTCCATATAGTATACTCTCAGAAACTAATATGTAGAGTGAGTAAACAACTGTTTTCCCCCTTCTATTTTATACCTTTTTACAGATGTTACCTCTTAAAAAACAGAGTTATAAACTTCATATATCATTAACTAGACAGCCTTTCTACTATTTCTTATTACCTTCATTTATAAAGATAGAGAATGAATATTTGTAAGGTTCTGTAACTCACCAGAGCATAAGGATAGCCCAGTAAATGTTATCCAGTAAGCTGGCAAATGTGAAATAATAATTTGTAGAGGCTTGGGTGAATCTAAAAGAGTAAAATATGTTATTCTATCTGACCTTATGATTAAACATTAAAAAATTATTTAAATGTTCATGAGGAATGAGGGAAAAACTAATAGGAATAAAGCTATTCTTAACTTTAGAGATTAAGTCAGATATAATAAATGAGATGGATCAATTTAGTATTGAATTAATTTTACTTTCTAAAAAAAAGCAAGGTTAGTATACTAACCAATAAAAATGTTGATAGATGATAAGAAAGAGTGAAAAAATACTACACAAATAAAATTCCTAACAAGAGAGTTGTAATATGTGAGTGTTTTAAATCTATGAACATCATTATTTTTTTAAAGATTTGTTTATTTGAGAAAGGGAGAGAGAGAGAGAGAGAGAGAGAGAGAGAGAGCTGGGGGAGGGGCAGAGGGAAAAAGGGAGAGAGAATCTCAGGGCAGATTCCTCGCTGAGGGCAGAGCCCAGCACAAGGCTGGATCTGAGAACCCTAAGAGCATGATCTGGGCCGAAACCAAGAGTCAGACACTTAACTGACTGAGCCACTTCGGTGCCCCTATGAACATTTTTATTAATAATCGTTGAATAGATACATCATACTCTGGATAGAGGAACTGACATACATAAGAGTTGTATAAATTTATTAAATATTTAATTTAAAATAAGGGAGTTTTATATAATTGCTAAAAGATGGAGGTGCTGAGAAATGAAGTATTTAGGAAGAACAGGGTAGGTATTTAGGGTGGCAAGCAGGATATATTTTGACCCATATAAAGAATTCAACAGACTTTCAGATTAAAAATTCTAGCAAAATGAGTGACGTTTGTAAAATAGCGTTTGAATTTAACCGGTTGAGGAAAGATAAGGAGATTAGGCTATCTCAATTTTAGTTAAGTTCCCATTGTCTTTAGAATAGTACAACCTAAATATTTTCCACCACCTTTCTTGTTTTGGTTCAACTTTGGTGGGTGGCTCTTTGTTGACTGTCAGATTGTTCATTCACACAATCATGCTGGCTGTCCTTTACTCACTACAGAGGTCATGATATCAGGCTGCCCACTTGGCTGATGCTTCTTTGGCATCTGGCCATCTTGAGAACACCCATGCTGGCCTAGGATACACTCTTGCCCTGCTGATTGAGCTGCAGGATTCCTGGTCCAAGCAGAAGGCTCCTCCCTAATCAGTGAAAGGCATGTCTTTGACAGGGGAGATGTTTATGGCTGATCTGAGCTCCACTGGGTTGGAGATAATTCCTAATGAATGAAGCTTCCTCTGGCCCATTTAGAATCTTTAACTTGACCATGCAACCCCAAAATACTTCCCTACACATAAGCAAATTATCTTTAAAAAAGAAAAACTTGATGCACTCACCTGCTGCTCCTCTGTTGCTAAGAGCTGTCATCTAGTCAGGATTTCATCTACACTAGTTTCATGCTGGAGGCATTTCACAAAGACAGCCTCTATAAACAGTCCACATTTGGATGGCTTGAAAACCACTTATTAGCAAAGTTTGAGCAACTGTTTGTTGGGAGATGGAGTAAGAGTATTGAAGTAATACCATCAGCACTCATATGTACCACTTTGAATCCAGTGGTGGAAGCATGGTTGGGTTGAAGGTTTCTTCTGTCTAGGAAGTTTTTTTTAAATGAAGTTCTGTCTTTTCTAGTATGTCAGCCAAAAGTTAATTTTATATTTATCCTTATAGGATTATTTTAAGACACCTTTTCGATGGCTATTGTATAATTTTAAATAGACATTCAGTTTCCTTTGGCCGACTCTGCTTGTACTCACACTTTCTGTCTGGTTAATATTCCACAGTCTTTCTACATGAACTCATGCTGCTAGTTGTTCATTAAATTGTTCTTGCCTAAGTACTTCTTGATCAATTCTATTATTATTTGTTCTTATTCTTTCCTAGTATTGATGTTAACTGCTTGGTAATTTCCTGGATCTCCCCTTTGGCACATCTTAAAGATTAGAATAGTTATTATTATAATTATTTTCTTGAATCTTTCTGCAGCTCATCCATCATTATCTGTTTTCTGCATTGTTTATGACTTGAAGATCTACAGGATGTAAATATATTATTCATATAAAACAAATATCTTGCTGTGAGGATAATATTCTCAAATATTTCTTAGCAAAGAGATTTATATTATACTAAAATATACTTTGAACATACTAAAATAAGAAATAAAATTACTGGATAAAAATTAAGCATTGACAGCTAAAATATACTTTATATTGGCAAATCATTTGGCCTTTCCTGAATGAACAAAATGTAAAGTAAACATTTTTAAATTAATTACTTAAAAATGCAAATAAAGTACTATTTTATTCATATCATTTATCCACGAACAACATATGTTGTCTCTTTAAATATTTTCTTACTATTTGATTTTTGTCAAATATTGTTTATTTTTACAGTATAGACATAAGCCACTTTTGGGCCTTTAGTCACAGAAGAGATACTATTGATTAATCAAAGCACCTATAATAACTACTGGATTAGACATGAGGGCATCAATAAGACACAGCCTCTGAACATGAGATGCTCACAATTCAGGGAGGAAAAATTAGCAGGGCTGTATAACAACACTACATTTAAACATTAGAGATATGTTCAGAGAATGCAAAGAAGGCCAGAATTAACTCTGATAGCCAAGCTGGAGAAAGTTATCATAGGGTATTCTAGACAGAGGTCACTACATGTGCAGATGACACTATGACAGTGTGTCTTTCCCAATATGGGTAGAAGGGAAATGATTCTTTGTTTAATCTTGACCTCTTCTGCTGGATTGGAATCCCCCAGCAAGTAAAGATCTTGGTGGCCTTATTCACTCTGTACCCATAGTCTGGCATAGCAGTTGGCCCATAGTACATCCTCAATAAATATTTGTTGAAGGGATGAATGGATGAGGTGAGGGTAAGATTTTGAAAGGCCAGGTTCAAGTATTTGACTTATCCTGTAGGTAATGAGAGTCATGGGGATCATTGAGCAGGGAGTCCTATGATCTCATTTGTTATGTAAGAATGTCAAAAGTAATTCTGGTGGAAATGTAAAGGATATATCCAAATGGGACCAAATTGTGGGCCCACTGAGTGAGAAATTCCAAGAGATGAATTAAAAATATCAGAAGGAAAATGAAGAGGACTTAAACTAAAGTGCTGGCTCTATGGATGGCGGGACAAGCTCCTGAAATGCAGTGGAAAGGATTCATCAACTGACTAGTTGGATCTGAAGGGTGAGAGAGAGGCACAAAGGAAAAGATGAGATTTCTGGGTTGGGAGGCTGGGTGGATGGCAGTGCTCTTAACTGAGTTTGGGAATACCAAAAGGGAACATATTTTAGAGAAAGGATGAATTTAATTTTGGATGTGCTCAGCTTGGTTTCTTGAAGGGCATCCAAGTAAAGCAGGTTCTGGGCTGGGATATGTAGTTTTGGGACTCATGAGTGTAGAAATGATGCTTGAGATTATGGGAGAAAATGAGGTTTACATAAGACAGTGAAGAGAAAATGGAGGGAAAAAATGAAGATGAAATCTTGGGAAACGCACATCTTAAGTGATAGACGGAGTGGGAAGAGTCAGCAGACAAGAGAGCTAACATTGTTTAGAACACAAACTGTGAGACAGATGCTGTCTTAGTTACTTTGCATATGTTGTCTAGTTTAATCTTCACAACAGCTCTGGGAGATCTTATCAGAGAAGTAGGAGCTTTTCCAGGCATCCTGAAAACTTGGCTGGAGTGAATTTTAAGTAGGCATTGGCAAACTTTCTCTGCAAAGGGCCAGATAGTAAATATTTTAGGCTTTTGAGACAACCTTACAACTCTGCCTTTGAGGTGAGAAAACAGCCATAGATAAGCAAGTAGTTGTGTCTGTGTTCCAATAAAACTTTATTTATGGACACTGGCATTCAAATTTCATATATTTTTCATATGTCAAAATATTATTCTTTTGGTTTTTTTTTAAACCATTTTAAATTGTGAAAACTATTCTAGGCTCATGGGCTCTATAAAAGCAGGGAGGAGGCTGCAGTTTGCTAAACCTTGGTTTAAAGTAAAAGAGGATGTTAAGCATCAGATGCAAACATGTGAGCCCCCCAAAAACCACTGATTCTTGCAAATAGGATGTAGTTGATGACCCAGCAAAAGTGGTTTCAGTAGAATGGAGAGGCAAAACCCCATTGTCACAGGTTGGGGGATAACTAGGTTGACAGAATAAGCATAGACTTTCTTATCAAGTTTGTTGGGAAGGAAAAGACAGAATTAAGGTGATACCTTAAGGGAAATGATATCTAGAGAGTATTCTTGTGGTGTTTTTTTCATTTTAGGATTTGGTTTCCAGGGAAAGTCATTTAAAAGAAAAAAAAAAGAAAAAATTAGCAAATATAAAAACATAATTGATGTAGAAACATTTCAGGTCATGAGAAAAATATGTTAGGAAAAGGAGTTTTGTATTAGTAAAAATATGATAAAAGTTGGGACTACATCAAAATAAAAAGCTTCTGCACAGCAAAAGAAAGAATCAACAAAACTAGGCAGCCTACCGAATGGGAGAAGATATTTGCAAATTACATATATGATAAAAGGTTAGTATACAAAATATATAAAAAAGGAATAAAACTCAACCCCCCAAAAGCAAATAGTCTAATTAAAAATGGGCAGAAGACATGAACAGACATTTCTCCAAAGAAGACATCCAGATGGCCAAGAGACACATGAAAAGATGCTCAACATCACTGATAGTCATGGAAATACAGATCAAAACTACAATGCCATATTGCCTCACACCTGGCAGAATGGCTAAAATAAAAAACACAAGAAACAACAAGCGTTGAAGATGTGGAGAAAAAGGAATCATCTTACACTGTTGGTAGGAATGCAAACTGGTGCAGCCACTGTGGAAAATAGTTTGGAGTTTATTCAAAAAGTTAAAAATAGAACGACCTGATGATCCAGTAATCACACTACTGGGTATTTATCCCCAAAATACAAAAACACTAATTCAAAGGGATGCATGCACCCCTATGTTTATTGCAACATTATTTACAGTAGCCAAATTATGGAAGCAGCCCAAAAGTCCATTGATAGATGAATGGATAAAGAAGGTGTGGTGTGTATATATAAAATGGAATATTATCCAGCCATAAAAAGGAATGAAATCTTGCCATTTGCAGCAGCAAGGATGGAGCTAGAGACTAAATGCTAAGCCATATGAGTCAGTCAGAGAAAGACAAATGTCATTTGAGTTCACTCCTATGTGGAATTTAAGAAACAAAACATAGAGCAAAGGAAAAAAGAGAGAGAGAGGGAGAGAGGGAGAGAGGGAGAGAGAGTTCTCTCTTAGCTATAGAGAACAAACTAATGGTTACCAGAGGGGTGATGGGGGTGGGATGGGGGGAACAGGTGATGGGGATTAAGGAGTGTACTTGTGATGACCACTGGGTATCGTATGGAAGTGTTGAATCACTATACCGTACACCTGAAACTAACAGTACACTGTATGTTAACTACACTGGAATTAAAAAACTTAATAAAAAATAAAAAAATATTAAAAAGTTAAAGAAAATTGGCAGTGAAAGTTGATACTCAAGCCCCCTAAATTATTATTTCAGTATTTCTTATTACCTCTGATAAATGCTTGCATATGAAAGGAAAATAATGTCAAGGTGAAATGGAACTTGTCTAAATTTCAAGGAATAGAAATCAAATATGTCACATTAAGGCTAGATTATTCTTTGAATAAATATTTCACCACTCTAATTAGGACTCTATTTTAAGTTACATTTAATTTCAGAAGGCCTTTTCCTCCTGCCTTAGAGTTGCTTTCTCTCTACTTCTCTGTCCCTGAGGACATCACTCTCTCATCAGTAAGCTTGACCCTTACTTTGATGAATGCCAGTCCAAAGTCACCAGAATCAAATTTTATATATTTTTTGGCACACTGGTATTATTTTAATTATTATTTATGATGTTTCCATACTATAATTCTTCCCTTCTGAGATCAAACAATGCAGTTATATTTTCTATGCTCTATCTCCTAAAAAGCAGATGCTTGGTACACGTGTTCTGGGACAAATAGTCTTCATCAATAGAGATACACTTACGATGCCTTTCCCAAAGATGTTGCAGAAACAAAATGTTTTAGATTTTTCCTTCTAATTTGTTATATCTGGTGAGTGCTATAATTAAGGATTAGGAACCAAAGGAAATTATTTCAAAGCATAAAATTTCCTGGAAAGGAATTATCTGTCTAATTATCAAGAAACCTCTTCATTGTAAAACTCAATATATTCAAGTAAAAGGAACTCAGGTAATAATTTAAAAAACATTTTTTTTGTTGTGAAATGTTACACACATATAGAAGAATACATAAAATAAACAGTGAATAATTATAAAGCAAACATCCATGTAAGGACCATCTGTTCTACATTGAATTTTGTCCTTCCAAAATTCATATGTTGAACCTCTTACTCCAGTATGACAGTATTTGGAGATAGAGACAATAATAAAAGTTAATTGAGGTCATAAGGGCAGGGCCTTGATCCAGTAGGACTGTTGTCCTTACAAGAAGGTGGGAAGGACACCTTACACGCTCCATGAATACACAGAGGAAAGGCCATGTGAGGACACAATGAGAAGGCAGCCCTGTAAAAGCCAGGTAGAGAGGCCTTAATCAATACTGATAGCACCTTGATCTTGGACTTCCAGCCTCCAGAATTATGAGAAAATAAATGTCTACTATTTAAGCCACCTAGTCTGTGATATTTTGTTAAGGCATCTCTAGCTAACTAATATACTGTGCAAGTAAAAAAATAATAGAACATTGCCAGAATGTCAGAAGCCCCCAGTGTGTCTCCTTTCTATCACATTTCCCTTAGAGGTCACCAGCATGCTGACCTGTATGGTAACCATGTCCTTGTTTTTCTTTATACTTTTTCCATGTATGAATGTATTTTTAAACAATATAGATTTTAAACTTCATATAGATAGACCTATACTGTTTAATGTATTTGTCTCCATTTTGCTACTTTTGCCTTACATCAGGTTGGTCCCAACTTTCCACGTTGCTATGTATAGTGTTTGTATGTTCATTTTTATTATGATAGAGTATTTAAATGTATGAATATGCCTACCACATGCTATTTGGGTTGACATTTTGGCTAATATGAGTATTGTTGGAATGAACATCCCTGTATATGGTTCCACTTGTATATACATTTCTCAAGGGTATATACCTGGAATGGAGTCCCTGGCTCACAGGGTCTGTTAAAATAAAATTTTCAAGGACAAGTTATTTTAGAAATGTGACTTCATATTTCCGTTCTTCACTCCAGAAGACAGGATCATATTTTTTTTGCAGAGAAAAAGCCCAGGGGGTAGGAGCATTGGTTTTAGATTCGCCATTTTGTGATAGCTTTGTAATAACCACTCTCTTAGGGAATACATTTGAATGCTTTTTCTTTTCATGCTGTTGTCACTTGGTGAACTCCAAAAAGGACCCTGTTAATGTTTCCAATTCCTATTTTAAATCAAACGGGTACTTAGCTGGGGCTCCTGGGTGGCTCAGTAGGTTGAACTTCTGACTCTTGGTTTTGGCCCAGGTTATAATCTCCAGGCCATGAGATGGAGCCCCCAGTTGGGCTCTGCACTCAGCATGGAGCCTGCTTGTCCCTTTCCTTTCCCCTTTGTCCCCCATCCCCTACCCCACTTGCACCATCTCTCTCTCTCAAATAAATAAAATCTTAAAAAAAGTAAAGTGCACTTAGCTATTCTGGTGTGATGATCAATCTCCATTTGCACCTCTATACCACACAGATCCATTCTGTGTCCTCTATCCTGCTCTTTTCCTGGGGAGGTTGACTACTATTGAAGACATCATCTGGTCTTTTTGCTGGTTGGCCTCTGGTTAAAATTGGTCAATGAGAGATTGGGTTTGGCTTCTGGTTCTGGCATCTTGTTGGATTTGGTTAAGAGGAGGCACAGGCAAGAGGTCTGAGGGGCAGGAGGTTGGTATATTTCTTCTCAGCTCCCTCCCTGCTTTGGTATAGAGTCTCTGGCAGTAGGTCACCCTCCAAGTGTCTAGTTCATTCTGGGAAGCTCATTCTTTATGGCTCCAGTTTTCACTTGGTTCCAGGACCACCATTTCCTCTCTTCATCCCTTTAGTTCTAGGGGTCATAATGGTTTCCCACTATTGCTTGTCTTTAAGTACAATATTGTACTTTATTTATTCCCTTATCTCTATCCACACTTCCATAAGGATTTTGAAAGTCTTCAATGATCCTTCTAGGATAAATTCTCTTTCTTACTGGGACTCTGCCTGATAGCTGGATTTTAAATTTCTATTAAATAGAAATCGTGTTTCTTCAAACACAATGCCTATTCAAATTTCCTGAATAGTTGTCACATTTTATGTTAAGTTTAAGTAGAAAGTGTTGCTAAAAATGAAAACACGCATCCCAATATAAAAAGAGGTATCAACGACTGATTAGTATAATTAAGTACTAGGTGATATGCATAAAAGTGAATTGAAATATGCCATATATGAATTAATCTAGAATCATAAATCAGAGCCCATATGCCTTGTCTGCAAGTTGGTGACTAGTCAAATTATTCATGGCTTTCTAAATCTCTAATACTCAAAGGTTTATTATTTGCCCTTTTATAAGTGTGTTTAAGAGACTCTTCTTTAAAATCAACTAAATTATTCCCCTGCATTTTGTCTAACTTCCTGTTGTTCTGGTCTTTGCTGAGAGTACATCAGTCATACTTGTAAGTGTGGTAACAAAGCTAAATTTCTGAAAGAGTCAGAATTTTCAACATTTCACTGGTCATAGATTCTATCTCTGTTTTCTAGTACTTAAGTTTGGAAGAGGAAAATATGCACAGCCTTTCCAGAATTCCTGATCTGTTGAGCTCAGAATATCATATAATCCTAGCTTAGCTTTCATGGGCATTGTTGGTGTTGATAACTCTAAGCTTGGTATGAATTCCTAAGTCTACATTGAGGAAACACATGTGTTTGCTAATCTATTTTTGTCTTGGGTATTTTGATTTTATAAAATTTTAGGTCAAATGATTAAGGGAATTAATTTTTAAAAGCCAGTTACCATTTAATTTGAACATAATTTGAAAAACTGTCTTTTCCTAACACTATTTGTGTTCAAACACCCAAAGGTGTTCGACCTATAGAGGAAGAAAAACCAAAAATAAGGGTCAACATATTCAGTTGACCCCAGAGATACTGTTTTACTCTTGGGTAGATAGAGGTAGTGAAGGTTTTATTTGTTGAAATATTTTAGTTGACTCCCTTTGAATATTCAAGCTGAAATAATGGAAGAAATCTTGGTCTTGGTATGTAATTGCTAAGGAAAAGGTTGGTATAATATTGCCTATGATATTCCTGTTGCTCAGAGTAGTGACCGGCACATATTAGGTGCTCAACAAAGACCATATGTTGCTGTTGAGAAAGCCAAATGTCATCCATTCATTGAAAAGATCCATTCTGATCCTTCATACCTGCCAAATATTTAACATACAAGCCTCATTTGCTATTCCAACAGTTCTGTTGCTTATAGCTTTAGTGTTTTGCGTGCAGTATGAAACAGATTGTAAAGATGAACTCCTATGGAATATGCTGTGATTGAGCCTAATTCCCAGCCACCAAGATGTTATTTGTATTGTTAATAGCCTCTGAAATCAGTATGAGACTAATGTACAGTTAATAAATTTACAACTGTCCTCTCCTAACACAAAACATAAGGCTCTTAAATGAAGAGAACAAGCTTAAATATAATTTCATCAACACCTTATAGTAACATTTGTACCTAGGGAAAAGAAAAAAAAAGTAATGGTTTTAATCCATATTGTAGTATGAGTAGATGCTCAGCATTACTTTGATATTACAGTATCTTTACAGTTTTCAAAATTAATTATTTTTTCCTTTTCTATTAACTTTTAATTGCTTAAAGTTCACAAATAAGTGAAATTTCTGAGGATTTAGAATGAATCTATTGTTTTATATATGTGTTTCTATATGTGTGTGTATATACACACACACACACATATATTTTAATGCTACATTAATTACTGACTCTGGCTTCTGATCCTTGACTATATTTTAATTGAATGTGTTCAGGACTCTGAAAAATACAAGATGAAGCCAGTTATCATCATAGGAAAAATCAGTACTAAGGTAAGATGCCAAATTGAAAGTAGAGCATAATTAACATTGGCAATAGAAGGAGCAGGTTTGGCAGTACCCAATCAACATTTCCAGGTGAACTGATTAAAATTCTTGGGGTGATTTTGAACTGTGTAACAAGAGAGTATGCACATGAAAACATTTAGTATGGTAGCTGAAGTATAGAAAGAGGTCAATGCATTCTTTAAAACTTCCCTGTTGAATAAATTTGTACAGATTTTGCTGTTTACTTGCCACAAACTTAGTAAAGCACATGGAAAGTGTCCTGTAAAGACATACTGATTTTTCATAATTCTTAGAGCTGTAGAGAGCTTTAAAGAACTTAGAGCGTCCTTCATTGTATAGATGAGGAAGTTGAAGCCTAGAGCAGTTAAGTGACCGTCCAGTTTCACTTGTTCTTGATGAAACCAGGACTAGAAGTCGAGTCTTCTAACTCCCTATCTAGTGTTCTATTATTTAGCACATGTCAAATGATGACTTAAATTGATAAAGAGTTATAATTGATCAGAAAAAAACACTGTTCTTATAATATAGGTTTTAATTCCCAAACTGATCCTTATATACATTATTAGAATATGAATGTCTTTCATGCATGCAAAAAAATGTAATGATTAAATTCTGGATATTTTAAAGGAAACAGTGTGATTTGACAAGAAAACAAGAATTTTTACTATTGCCATGCATTATATAGATTGATAATTTTAACCTCTTTTATAGGAAGCGGAGTATAGGAAAAGGAGTACAGGGGAAAACTGGATTTTTTGTCCTCAATTTATCACATTTCAGCTGTTAGACTTTGGAAAGATTACTTAACTTTTCTGAGTCTCAGCAACTTCAGTTTGAAAATAGATATATTTACCTCTTGGTTTTGGCAAGAAGATTATGTGATAGCATTTTGTAAAACACAAAGCATCACATAATGCAAGGTGTTATCACATGGTAGAACCTAGTAGTTGAGAATGACCCTTGAGCTACAACATCTGTTTTGTAGCAGTGTTTTTGTCACTTATTGGCCAGTAACTTCCCTAGGCCCCAGCTTCCTCATCTGTGAAATGGATATAATAATAACACTTACCTCAGATTTTCTGAAGATTAAATTGGTTAATTTACATGAAATTAACATAGTACGACAGTATTTTATTTTTTAACATAATTTTATATATCAGCTCTATGTGTAATAGCCAAAACAACTTGATACAACCGAAATGTCTTTCAGTAGGTACATAAATAAATTGTGGTATATCCATACAGTAGAATGGTTGGCGCTGGGTGTGGATCCTGCTTAAGATTCTTTCTCTCCCTCTCTCTCTGCCCCTCCCTGCCACGTTTCTCTCTCTTTCTCTCACCCCTTCTCTAAAACAAAGCAAAAAACCCCAAAACAACCTCTTTTTTCCCAGTTTATTGAGAAATAATTAACATATGTCACTGTATAAACTTGAGTTGTAGAGCATAAAGTTTGGATTTATACATATTGTAATGATGACTACAATAGGTTTAATTAAATTCTATCATCTCATATAGATACAATAAAAACAAAAAATAAATTCTCCTTGTGATGAGAACTCTCCGGATCTACTCTTAACAATTTTCCTATTTACCATATAGCAGTGTTAACTATAGTTGTCATGTACTTCATCTTACAACTGGAAGTTTATATCTTTGACCACCTTCCTCCAATTCTCCCTCCTCCCACCCAATGCCACTATATTTTCAACACTATTGGTAATGACCTCAAAATGTTTTTATGTTATAAAATCAATATTTTTAATTGACTAATAATATGATATCATAAGGGTAGTTATTAATAAAGGAAAATATTAAATATTCTAAAATGGCTAATCTATTAAAATATATTGATAAAAATTAAGCAAAGAGGAATTTCCTTGAATAAATTAATATGGAGTGACTTGAGGATGAACATGAATATTTAAAAATCAGACTAGTAACTATCCTTAGAATTCTTCTCATTTCTTGGCTTAAGTGACTGTTATAACCTTATTTGTCTTAATGATAATTCCTCATTTTATTCTTAGCTCTTCACTATGTCCCAGAATTACAGAGGAAAAAAATTTGACAGATTTTGGACTGAGTCCAGTGTTCAGAGAGAGCAATTAAACATGTGAAGATTGGTAAAGTAGTTTGTACTTTGCATCTGAAAAAGAAGGAAATGAGAATCAATAAGCAACAGGTAAATAGGATTTAGACCAGTAAGATTTTTACAGGGTAAATCCCTCTCCTAGAGCCTTCAGAGAGAGCGTATAGCTCTGACACCTTGATTTTAAACTTCTAGCCTTCAGAAGAGTGAGAGAATACATTTCTATTCTTTTAAGCCACCTAAGTTGTCTTAATTTGCTATGGCAGCCCTAGGAAATTAATACAGCTCCCATGATACTCTTCCTTCCCTCCAATTTTACCCTTGGAGTTGGTGAGAATCTGCATTACCTAAAATGGGACTTTCCAAAATACAAATCTTTTCCTGGGACTCTTCTACTTCAACATTTGGTTGGAGACTTCAGAGTACACTATAATATCCTTAGCATGGCATGGAAGGAACGTCATAATTTTAATCATGCAAACCTTCCAGTTGCAACACTTTCCACTCCCATGCAAACATCCTAAAGCCTAGCCATTCCTAAAGTTATTAGCAATTTATCACATACTCTCTACTCCTATAACATGTTTTATATGTTCTGCTTGAAACTAATTCATATCATTTTACTCACCTCATGTGCTATGTATCTGTAAATTAGATAAGTAACATTTTTTTAGAAATAAGATGTCACTGTAAACAAGTTATCAGTAAAACTGAGCACCTACAATGCAAGTAATTCACTTAATTTGTTCATAAAATGCATAAGGTCTTTAAGTTTATGTGTAAAGTATCAGAGACTTGAGAGATGGAGAATTCCCTATGATATGTATCATTTCTTGTCCTATAGTAATAAAGCCCTACCTTGGTCAGACAAAATAAATGGTAGAAATTCCAGGAATAAAATCACTTATCAAAAATTTTTCTCTGATTGACTTATTTCACTCAGCATAACACCCTCCAGTTCCATCCACGTCATTGCAAATGGCAAGATCTCATTCCTTTTGATGGCTGCATAATATTCCATTGTGTATATATGCCACATCTTCTTTATCCATTTATCTGTCAATGGACATCTTGGCTCTTTCCACAGTTTGGCTATTGTGGACATTGCTGCTATAAACATCGAGGTGCACGTACCCCTTCGGATCCCTACATTTGTATCTTTAGGGTAAATACCCAGGAGTGCAATTGCTGGATCGTATGGTAGCTCTATCTTCAACTTTTTGAGGAACCTCCATACTGTTTTCTGAGTGGCTGCACCAGCTTGCATTCCCACCAACAGTGTAGGAGGGTTCCCCTTTCTCCACATCCCCGCCAACATCTGTCATTTCCTGACTTGTTAATTTTAGCCATTCTGACGGGTGTGAGGTGGTATCTCATTGAGGTTTTGATTTGGATTTCCCTGATGCCGAGCGATGTTGAGCACTTTTTCATGTGTCTGTTGGCCATTTGGATGTCTTCTTTGGAAAAATGTCTGTTCATGAACCATGAGAGACAATGGACTCTGAAAAACAAACTGAGGGTTCTAGAGGGGAGGGGGGTGAGGGGATGGGTTAGCCTGGTGATGGGTATTAAAGAGGGCACATACTGCATGGAGCATTGGGTGTTATGCACAAACAATGAATCATGGAACACTACATCAAAAACTAATGATGTAATGTATGGTGATTAACATAACCATAAAAAATTTAAAGAAAAAAAATTTTTCCCTTGTTGCTTCTTTAGGATTCTCTCCTCTAATATCATCACTCCAGTCATGTAGATCATATATCACTTTTTTCAAGGCAGAGTGACTGGAGATAGCCAAAGACTATATTTTGCTTTATCCATCCACCCATCCATCCACCCATCCATCCATCCATCCATCCATCCATCCATCCATCCATCCACCCATCCATCCATCTTCCTTGCTTATTAGTTAACCGCTGATATTAATTAGGTACGTGCTATATGCAGGCACTGTACTAGGGGCTTCACTACCTTTATCTCATTTAATCTTTAAAAAAAGTTAGTACCCATCCATTTTACAGATGAGGAAACTGAGGTACAGAGTGGTCAAGTAATTTGTGTAAAGTCCTAGTCTGTAAGCACTTGAGGTGGGATCAAATTCAGGTATGTCTTGCCATTTGCAATGACGTGGATAGAACTGGAGGGTGTTATGCTGAGCGAAATAAGTCAATCGAGAAAGACATGTATCATATGACCTCACTGATATGAGGAATTCTTAATCTCAGGAAACAAACCGAGGGTTGCTGGAGTGGTGGGGGGTGGGAGGGATGGGGTGGCTGGGTAATAGACATTGGGGAGGGTATGTGCTATGGTGAGCGCTGTGAATTGTGCAAGACTGTTGAATCACAGATCTGTACCTCTGAAACAAATAATACAATATATATTAAAAAAAGAAAAAGAAGAAGAAGATAGCAGGAGGGGAAGAATGAAGAGGGGGAGGAAATCAGAGGGGAAGACGAACCATGAGAGACAATGGACTCTGAAAAACAAACTGAGGGTTCTAGAGGGGAGGGGGTGAGGGGATGGGTTAGCCTGGTGATGGGTATTAAAGAGGGCACGCTATGCATGGAGCACTGGGTGTTATGCACAAACAATGAATCATGGAACACTACATCAAAAACTAATGATGTAATGTGATTAACATAACAATAAAAAATTAAAAAAAATTCAGGTATGTCTGACTGCAGACACCACACATAAGGAAGGCGATCAGTAGTGGTTTGATTGGATCAACTTGTCTCAAGTTTTGAGTTGGAGGTTCAGCATTGGAGGGGATGGGGAAAAGGTCATTTACATTATGCCTTTATATTAATTAGAAAAAAGCACTTCTTCCTCCAAGCCAGAGCATACAGGTCAGAGAGTAGAGCATGTACTTTCAATTCTAACCCCTATTTACTCCCTTACTAGGTGCTCTTTTGCAGGGAGCAACCCATGCAACTATTGTTGGTGGCCCTAATTAGAAGCATTTACCATGGAAGGTTGACAGGGGTGTATATAGGGAGACACAGCAGAAGACTTCCCTTGCAACTGACTCCTACCCAGTCATTGTACTCTCACCTCCAACTCCTTGGTTTCATTTATAGACAGAGATAAATTGTAGTTAAAAATTAGCTAATTTTCCCCCTGAGGCAAGCAAGGAAACTGCATTGTTCAGAATTCTTGGCTAGGCTTGCAGTCAGGCTGCAAACCATCTTACTTAACTATATTTTCAGCATGTATTCTGCTCTGCATGGCATTTTTCAAGTACATGGTGCTTTACACCAAACAGCTAAGAAAATTCTAAGAAATGGTAAATGGAAAAATGATCTAAAAATTAGAGTATAATAAGACAGAGCAGATTAAAAAATAACATGTAAGATAAATATACCATGTTGTATCCCAAGTTAAACATTGGAATAAAACAGTAAAAATAAAGGTGATTTTTTTTTTTTTTTTTGCCACATGGGGGCTATGGGGAGATCATGTTCAAGGGAGTTGAGAATATTGGCAAGTGATTGTTGAGGAACTGAAATATTGAGGCTCACCTTGAGAGGAAAATGATGAAGTGAGGAGGGGTTGGTTGCTTGGAATGAATTGGAAGGGTGGTGGGACTGGAGGGCTCAGAAAGTTAAAGGAATAGGAGTAACTATAGTGAGTAGCTGGCAGGAGTGAAGGTTGTGGTGTCAAAGCAGGATGCTTTAATTTAGTTCTTGGAAGTGCCTATTTAGAGTCCAAGGAGGCTGTGAGTGAACTGGATATGCAGGCCCCCAGCAACGAGAAGACTAAGGAAAGAGGTGAAGGTGTTGGGTAGTTCATGTGGACATTAATATTCCCCAGAATGATATCAGATCTTGAGGTGGAAAAATGTAACAAGATAGGTGCTAATGTTTTCCAAGAGTGATGGCAATGTGGAGGGTATTGCCAGAGAGGGAAAGCCTCAAAGAGGCAGATATTTGCTACACACATTGGAAAGAGGAATAAAGGTCAGAGGGTAGCATTGGGAAGTAAGGTGACACTGTCCCTTATTGTGAAGCCCAGGGAATGTGGTGTCTGATGAGAAAAGGCAGTTTCAGTATGGGGAGGCAGGAGATGAAATGTTCAGTCAAGAAACTGAGGACGTAGGACACTCTATTTACAGCTGTCTCTAGTTTCTGATGAGAGGAGAGAAGGATCAGGTCTCTCTGGAGGGGTCAGCTGCTCCT
Organism: Callorhinus ursinus; assembly: GCF_003265705.2. NCBI lineage: Eukaryota > Metazoa > Chordata > Mammalia > Carnivora > Otariidae > Callorhinus > Callorhinus ursinus. Next base: position 104,464,887 of record NW_027397063.1, read on the forward strand.
GAGGTGAACCACTTGTCCTGGGAACACTTGGTACAGATAATCAAACTGGTCCTGGGACCTTTGTTGTAATTAAAGTGTTTTGAGTTTTGCACAAAGGATTTTTGCTTCTTACTGGAAGGTGTCCTGGGAGATAAAGCAAAGTGTATGCAAACAAAGAAGCTAATTCCAGGCCCCTTGACTTAAAAGACTGAATGTGTAGTACTTGGAAAGGAGAGTTCACTCTTCAGGTTAATCTTGGACTAGAGATAAATCCCATGAATGGGAAATGACACATGGACATTCAGAGGGTAGTAATTCCTTTATGTGGGCACTTCCATCCCCAGGGGCAGAAGAACATGTGTGAGTGAGAGACGATGTAAGAGGGTCAGAGTGGAGAGCTGGATGAAATTTCAGGAGGAGAGAATGAGTACTGGCTGTGAGAGGAATAAGTGTAAGCGGATAAGTGAGTGTTAGCCTCGGAGTTTCTTCCTGAGTTGTCTGAATTGAGGATGACTTGGGGAGGGCTTGTGCAGCCAGTCCTGTTGATCAGATGTAGACCAAGTGGGAATAAAGGCTGTTCTGAAACACCAGTATCTTACCCACAAATAGCTTTTGTAGCTCGAGACCATAGGAGATGAGAGATGTGGGCATTTAGTCATGAATTCACCAAATGAGTCCTGGTTCACCAGGTAGAGTAAGGGGGCACAGGCCCTGTATCAGCAGGGTACGTACAGTACCACTTAGGAGTGAAATTTCATGGGATGCCTGGGAATATTGAGAAAGAAAAACAGAAGTCACACTGGGAATATAAATCAAGTAAAGTAGTTGACAGCCAGATTGTGAGGCTAGTCTAGGGGTCTGAACTTCATGACTATGCTTTATAAAGAAGACACCAGGTGTCATAACAGTGTAGTTGCTTATATATGAATGGAGTTGGCAGGACTCTGGGGCACTGGAAACAGAAGCAGGGCGCAGAACACCTTCCCAATGTTCTCAAGCAATGATTTTGTCAGTTGTATGTCCAAAAAACCCAGAGAGCTTCTTATACAAATTGCCTCTGATGAAATCCCTGGACATCCCTACAGTCTCGAGCCACTTTCGCTATCAAGAGAAAGAGCAGTGTTGTTATGGACATTTGAGAATCTGTCAAGGTTTTTTCTGGGTAGTTTAGCAATTCAACAGGGAGGGATAAATAAAACATTGCCATCTCAGGGCAAGGAAGAGATTATGGATAATGTAAAACTTTTACAAAACAGATTTGAAAAGAAAGATTATATCAGAAAATAATTTTAACTCTTTACTAAGCAAAGTATGGAGACAATTTTAGAAGAATAGAAATGAGAACACTTTTAGAAGTTAGGAATGTGAAAATTTCTCCTTGAAAATTTGAAGAAAGACCCAATATATTCAAATATTCTCCTTAACACTGATTACAAAATGTTTAAATAGATGGACTGTGTCTTAATGATTTCTGCAGCAACCAAGAGCAGTTTTCATTAATCAGTATTTACTAGTTGAACCTAATTGAATTAGAAAAAAAGCATAGTGGCAAATTCAGTTGGATAAAGCAAACACATACTGTTGTGCCTAGTATTATAGAGATACCAAACACATAAGACACAGTCTGAAAGAAATCCATTATTCTGTTCCTATGCTAAAATTGTATTTCTTTGTTCTTACGTGTTTGTGATGTTACCACATACTCTTAGGGCTTGCCAAAAGAGAAGAACTCAGGCTGAAATGCATTTGGTAGCTTTGATATTGATTATAAGGTTTTCACATTATTCATGGTAAAAGGTGGGGGTGGGGAATGGCCAGGGGGAGATGGGAGCCAAGCAGACAGAAGAAAAGGTAGGACCAAGTTGAAGTAATAAATTTAACATTATTTTACAAATTTTCTATTTAGAATACGAGAAAGAAGGATGGTCCAGACCCATAAAAACCAACTGGGATTTTACCTTTCTTAATCTTTTCAAGTCTTACTTCAAGGGAAGTAAAAGAATACTCAGATAAGACATGTTAAGGAAAGGGCAATTTGATCCTTGAGTACATTTACATAGTATGAGATGAGAAGTTGCGGGGTGCCTGGGTGGCTCAGTTGGTTGAGCATCGGACTCTTGGTTTCGGCTCAGGTCATGATCTCACAGTCATGAGATCGAGCCCCACATGGGGCTCTGTGGTCAGCGGAGAGTCTGCTTGTGATTCTCTCACTTCCTCTCCCTCTGCTCTTAACCCTGCTCGTGTTCTCGCTCTCTCTCAAATAAATAAATAAACCTTAAAAAAGGAATTTGCTTAAAAGAATTATCTAACTACCTGTTTGTTTGTTTATTTTTGGATTTCAGGTGTGCGGTGCCTAATTAATCAGAGTCTTCAACTCATGTCATAGTATCTACATCGGTCTGTGCCAGTCCTCTGTTTTATTTTGTTTATTTATTTGTTCTCTTTTATGCTGATTCCCCACTGAGGCAATGTTTCTAATTTGTTTGATGTACTTCCTTTTATTTATGTGTGTTCTTGCAAATTTGCATTGTGTGTTGATATGCATGTATATTTAATTTATATAAATAGTGTCTTACGTTGGGATCTCTGGAAGCAGAACCTGAGACAGGAATTCTTGTTCAAGTAATTTACTGAGGGAACAATCTCAGAAGAAGGGGAGCAAGGGAAGTGGGATGGGTCAGGGGAAAGAGCTAAGCATGGATGTGGCCTCATAGACTAGCTTCATTCTGATTCCACAAGGAAGCTCTGGAGTACACATTGCCGTACTGAGGTGATCCACCATGAAATGAGGGTGGTGGCCTTTTGTGTGCACTGCCAGTCAGTCACTGGCTGAGGTCCTCCCATTCCTGGCTATGTGGGGAAAGTACTAGTTTCCAGGATGAGGAGGCTCCCAGAAGGGGGCAGCTGTGAGCCATTAGCAGCCAACACTCAACCTCTAGGAGAGGGGTGTACCAGCCGGAAAGGGAGTCTAGGCTAGGCATCAATAGTGTTCATTACAGATTTGCCCTTGCACAATGCGGAAACACTTTCTTTTCACCTTAATTTTACTCTATCCAGACACAGCTTCTGCAGGATTCTTGCTTGGTTAAAATTTCTGAAAACTAACAGGAGGAATGTTCCTGGGACAACAGCCCTGATGCTGTAGTGGATCCCAGGCTGTAAGTGGTCCTCCTCATTTTCCCCCTCCAGCACTAATTCTAGATCCCCTCCACTTTGGTTAGCACTTCTACTGGGCTAGCTTTAAGTTTAAGATTCCCTGACTATGAATCAAGATCTCCAATCCTGTAGTGCCCAAAACTTCAGGGACAGGAAGCACAAATTGCCCAAGTGGGTCACTGGGAGTGATGGTGACCAGTGACAGTCCTACTTCTACCATGTGGTTTCCAGATCCAGGTATTTTACCATTTGAGGACACAGTACCATGTAATGGCTTTGGTTTAATGTGTATATCCTCGGAGGATGTCATATCCAAGCTGGATAGCTGTTCTGTGCCTTTAGGAGGCCATTTTCTTTAGAAAACCAGGCAGGTGCTGGGGGGCCACGTGGGACCAGGGGCCAGTGTACCCAGGGTGGGAGTGGCAGGAGGGGTCCACCCAGGTGTGTTATTTGTAGGGAATTCAGAACGTAATAAAACAGATTAAAAGTCAATCTAAAAAGAAAAAAAAAAGAGGCCATTTTCTTATTTGGTCATTCTGGCACCTTCTGAATTGTGTGCTATGTGATAGGACTATTATATCACACACTTACCTCCTCATAACAGCACCTCCTCTGCTTTAGAGTAGAGCTCTTGGTTTAAGATATTGTTATGTGGGATTCCATGAAGGTAGAGCAGATATTTTATGATACCTTAGATAGTCGTGCTGGCCAATGCACCGCAGGCAGAAAAGTCAACCTAATACCTAAAATACATGTTCTCTTGGTCAACAGGAAACCAGGGTGCAAGGGGCTCACTGTAATCAACTAGCCACCAAATGGCTGGATATTGCCAGTGAGGGATGGTACTCAGGTAGGGAACTCAACATTAGTCTCTGTGGCTGGCAAGTCAATAGCATCAGTAGCTAAGTCAACTTTGGTGAGAGTGAGCCTAAGCTGTTGGGACCAGGCGGTGCCTCTAGCTCTGCCACCATGGCTACTCTGTTCATGATAATTGTGCAAATGCCGGGATAGCCAGGGAGAGAGGTTGGCTGGCATTTTTGGACTGAGTCCATTTGGCTTGTTTAGTGCCTCTTTTGCAGTATGCTCTTTGGTGAGCAGTAATTGCAATAAAAATATCTTGCAATAAAAATATCTTCATAGTTTGTGGTTGCTCTCACAGGTCTAGTCCTCTTCCTTTGGTATCTTTTTTTCCAGTATTGTTTCTCTAGGCCTTTGACCAACTACCCAAGCCATTCTGCATTGTCCATGAATCTGTGTGGATCCTTACTTTGGGCTACTTCTCTTTTTACACAAACTGAAAGACCAGATATGCTGCCCACTGGGAGGACTTACCCTCATTATTGTCTTTTAGGACCATTCTGTATGGAGCTGTGGTGTGGCACTAGTCTACTTTTGTGCTATAATCATTTACTAAGCCAGTCCATTTATGAACCAAGCTCAGGTTTCTAACTTCTTCATTCACTGGTCATAAATGTGAGCTTCTGAAGAAGTGATGTCAGTCCTACAGTAGTAGGTGACATGAAGTATGGGACACCTGGTCTTCAGCTGACTTTTCCCTCTGAACTTAATCCCAAGCCAGCCTATTTGGGTCACTATAACAAAATACCATAGACTGGGTAGCTTATAAACAACAGAAATTTATTTATTATAGTCTGGGTGCTGGGAAGTCCAGGATCATGGACTAAGCAGATTCGGTGTTTGGTGAGGGCCCGATATCTGGATCATAGACAGAGACTTCTCACTGTGTTCTCACAAGATGGAAGGGGCAAGAGAGCTCTGCAGGTAGGGTTTCTTTTATAAGAACACTAATCCTATTCATGGAGGTTCTCCCCACATGACCTAAGAACCTCCCAAATGCCCCAATTTCTAATACCATCATCTTTGGGGGTTAAGATTTCAACATGTGAATTTTGGGAGACATATTCAGACCATAGCACCAGAGGTGTCATTTCCACTTAATAATGGATTGCTAGTTCTCTCCTAAGTTTATGAATTTATTGGTTTGATAGAAAGCAGGCTCTATGGTCACTTGATGTCCAACGGTCATATGCTCAGTTTCTATCAGGGCCCAGTAGCAGGCTAGGACTGATGATAGATTCTTAAATTATATATTTTTCTCTGCTACAGATGACCTGACCTTGCTCTAATACCCTAGAGGTCTTTACTACAGCTCTTCTACATGCCAAAGACTTCCTATGATGTTTCCTTTGCCACTGTCTGGATCTGTTACAAAGCTCTAATCTTCTTGGGGCACCATTCAAATCAACCAGTCTTCTGTATGACCCAATAGAGGAGTCATTGTGCTTTTTTTTTTCTTAGTGGTAGGATGTAATTTTTACTTTAAAAAGGATATTCCAGTATGCCTCAGACCACCAGATGCCTATATTGAGGGTCTTTGATCGTCACAGCATTTTTATTCCACCCTCTAAAGCTTATGTGTCTTATGAAGGCATCCAGAGTGCTTGCTATTTCTTGCCTATCAGGTCTATGAATATGATTCATCAACATAATGGACCAAAGTTATATTCTGTATGATGATCAAATTGTACAGGTTCCTTTGGACAATATTATAATAGAACGGGAGAATTAACATAGATCTAGGGCAACATTGTGAATATGTACTGCTGTACATTCCAAATGCACTCAAACTGTTTCTGATCCTTTTTTTCTAATACGTATGGAAAAAATTCATTTGTCATATCAGCAGCTGAATATAATGTACCCGAGGCTGTGTTAATCTCTTCAGTAAAGATACCATATTCAACATAGCAGTTGTAACTGGAGCTGTGATTTGGTTAAGTTTTTGGTAGTCCACGGTCATCCGCCATGATATATCTAGTTTCTGTGAAGACCAGATTGGTGAATTAAATAGTAATATTAGAGAGCCTTCAACCCCTACATCTTTAAATCCTTGAAGGTGCCATTCCTATTCCCCAGGGTTGCAGCATTGTTTTTGATCTACTGTCTTGGTGGTGTGGAAGGGTAGTCTCAGGGGCTTCTATTTGGTGCTTCTTACTATAATAACTCTTAATTTTGTAGGTCAGAGGATCAATCTGAGGATTCTACCAGTGCTTAGTATACCCACTCCAAATATTTATTTGAGAAATGACCACAAGCTGGATCCTTGGACTCTCTGTGAGATGGAACTGGGCCAGGACTCTAGTTATTACCTGATACTCATATGTCCCTGCTTGAGCCATATGGTGCTTTAGATGCCAAGTCAGCATAACTTGGACCCTGTATCCAATAAGTATTCCCTTCCCTCAGTATATCAATACCTGAATAAGTGGCTGTGGGTCCCTTTGGGAGAGAACTAGAGGAATCACTGCTATACTCAACACTGACACTGTGTCAGTGACAACACCAAATGCTGGTGAGCATGTGGAGCAACAAGAACTCTCATTCATTGCTGGTGGAAATGCAAAATGGTACAGTCACTTTAGATGACACTTTGGTGGTTTCTTATAAACTAAACATACTCTTACCGTAAGATCCTAGCAATGATGTTAATTGGTATTTACGCAAAGGTGCTGAAGACTTATGTCTATGCAAAAACCTGCACATGGCTGTTTATTGCAGTTTTGTTCATAATTGCTCAAAGTTGCAAGCAACCAAGATGTCCCTCAGTAGGTGAATGGATAAATAAACTGTGGTACATCCAGACAATGGGATATTATGCAGTGCTGAGAAAGAAATGTGCTATCAAGCCATGAAAAGACATGGAGGAACCTTAAATGTGTATTGGAAAGTGAAAGAAGCTTTCACTTGAAAGAAGCTAATCTTTCAAGGCCATATACTGTATGATTCCAACTATATAACACTCTGTAAAAGGCTTAAAACTATGGAGACAGTAAAAAGATCAGTGGTTGCCAGTGTTTGTGAATGGAGAAGGGAGAGATGAAGAGGTGAACACAGAGGATTTCTAGGGCAGTGAAAATACTCCGTGTGATACTGTGATGGTGGATACATGTCACTGTACATTTGTCCAAACCTATCAAATATATTAATGCCAAGAGTGAACCCTACTGTAAAGTATGAACTTTGGGTGATATGATCTGTTAAGGTAGGCTCATCAATTTTAATAAATGTACCATTTCTACTGGGGGATGTCAGTAATGAGGGAGGCTGTGCATGTGTGGGGGCAGGGAATATATGGGAAACCTCTTTACCGTCTCGATTTTGCTGTGAAACTTAAACTGCTCTAAAAAGATCAAGTCTTAATAAAAAAAAATTAGATAGTAACCAGCATTTGTTGACTAACATGAAAATTGGAAATACAGATTCTTTGAGAGGAAAAGTCAGTTTTTGAGATGGTACACAGCACAGTAATTCCTACCTTTAAGGAGTTCACAATCCAATTATGGAATCAATATCTGTACATATGGAAAGGTTACTGTAGTCTATTAACTAGATTGCCTATTATAGTTTATCATAAAAGAAATTTTCTGAATATTTTCGAGTCCACCGAACATTGCTATGGTCAGAGAAATGAGATTTTCAAAATTTGCTTTTGCAAGATTAATGCTGGTCCTAGCACTATGTTCCACCTATAAAACAAGAATCTTCTGCAGACTCATCTCCTCTGACAAAATGTAAATTATTTTCTCCTTCAATTTAGGAAGCTTTAATTAGAAAAGCCACATATAATCACTTGCTAGGAATTGGAATAAATTCAAATGCACATAACTCCTGAAATTGAGTGGATTAAAAATGAGGAACTAAGAAGTGAACCTCCTCTTTTAACAAGTAAATATTATACTATCAGCATGGAAAACCCCATGGAAATACAAACTACATTTTCTTTGTAGTAGGGATATGCTTCCCCAATATTAGTTATATCTCTTTTGATTCCCAGGCGATGCTATTTCCAGAGAAATATCTAAAGGAATCTATAGGAGGTAATTTTCATTTGGCTCAAATGATGCACCAGGGATTTCTTAAATCTAAGCTTAAATAGATTAAATTTACTTTTATTTACAGTCTCTTCAAATAACTTTCTTTAAAGTCATCATTCTTTTAAATAAAGAGTCTTCACTCACCCCAAGCTCTCCCTTAATTACCAAAGCCATATAAAATGCTTCTAAGTAAAAAGAAAAAAAAAAGTTTTCTTAGTTTTGATGATCTTTTTTTTAAAAAAGGGAACCTTAGTATTTTCAAGGTGCTTCTTTTTCTTTCCACAGCTTTCACAATTGATCAGATGCCTCAGAGTCATGTGTATGCACATGTAGTAAATGCAAATATAACAGGTATTAGATTTCCTTTTTTTTAATTGCTTTTTAAAAATTTGTCAGAGAGAGAGCGAGAGACAAGCGGGGGGAGCGGCAAGCAGAGGGAGAAGCAGGCTCCTTGCTGAGCAAGGAGCCCGATGTGGGGTTCAATCCCAGGACCCTGGGATCATGACCTGAGCCGAAGGCAGATGCTTAACCGATTGAGCCACCCAGGGGGCCTTAGATTTCCTTTTGTACAATGGACATTAGAGAGAGTTTTCCATGTTCCCATCTTCAACATTATGTGTACATAAAACCATGGTTTAACTATATAAACCTCCAGCGGAGGAACTAGTAGTGAAAAAGGTATAATTCCTAGAAACAATGCCCTTAAATGCCATCAGGAAAAGGAAGCGAAAACATATTCTAGTGACATAGAAATAGTTGTAATGTCCCTCGCGTGTGTTGCCGTGTCACACCTGGCAAACTCGGTTCCTATTTTACTCTCTGACCGAATTCCTTTTTTCCACTTCCCTCTTTGTCTGCTGCTTCCTATGTATCCTCACAGTCTTTAAATCCAGTTCCATTGCCACATCATCCAAGAAAGGCCCCCTGAAGCCCACACTGGGCCGATCACCCCCTTTTTGTATCCCAGGCACGTTCATGTGGCCTTTTCCGTCAGACCCTGAGCTCTGGACCCTCTGCTTCCTGGAGTTCTGCCAACAAGAGGGGAATTTTTCAATTTGTTGCATATTGTCTAATGAAATTGATTGTTTTAAGTAGTTCTAAGGATTTTCCCAAAGGTAAGCAAATACTGCTTATCATACGGTAGAAGTCATTTGGAATATAAACATGATTTAAAAATATAGAAGGCACCAACCCCATAAAGGATATGGAAGCTGAAGAAAACACCACTAGCTTCGCCACGATTTGTTTTTCCCCCTTGAGAATTATTCTCTGTGAAATGTAGCAAGCCGGGAAAACTGTTTGTTTTTCCCTAAGCTGTGTTTATGAAATGTTGTGTTTAACACAGATATTTTTCTGAGTTAGATAAATTCCGTTCAAGTTCATCCATTTAAGCACAAAACACTTGACCCTCATTTCATTTCAGTCTCCTTCTAATCAATTTAAATGTACCACTGGCCTCACTCTCACATATTTCAAAATTCATTCCACTCTAACCACCCCTTCCCCTCAAATAACCCTCAGAGGAAGAGCAATTATTTGAGAAAATAAAATCAAGTAAATATGCTCTATTAAAAGGGAAACCAAGTAGCCAACCATATTAAAGATATGCCGGGTTTCTGTGTCTGGGTGAAACAACAATAAATATTTATTGTGATGCTTTTTTTATGAGCATTTCAGGGCCCATCTGTGGTATTAATGGCTTCTCAAGCAAACCTATGCATTAAGAGAAACTGTTTTCATTTAGATAAATGAAAGCAGAGGCAAAGGAAAATGATGCAAGGTTCACTTTGTAAAAGTCACAAATTAGATACAAAGCATTGCCACAGGCAAATTTGAATTCAATAGAATAAAGCTGGCAGCCGTGAACATAAGGTAATAGGCTTATCAAATGAGGTTTTTAATTTTTTTATAATGTACATTTTATTGGGACCAGTGTAAACTAGTGACTAGAATAAAATATAATTTAAAAAGAAAAATTCAATGAGAGGTTCTCTTTCTAAACTGAAAAACATGTCTCATATTTGCACCAAATAAAGGGCACAGAAAAGTTTCTAAATATGCTTCCTCACTCCTAATGCCTTATGACTATCCACAGGGTCTCATATTCTCCTTCCATGTATCATCTTCTAACCCTGTGTCGAGAAAGGATTAAGAGAATGAAAAATCTAGGTCAACACTTAGGATGTAAAACCACATGGATTTGGCTTAAAAAATAGTTATTGTTTTGGTCATTGACATTATTATTATTTTTTTAAGATTTTATTTACTTATTTGTCAGAGAGAGAGAGAGAGAGAGAGAGAGAGCGTTCAGAAGCATGGGGAGTGGCAGCCAGAGGAGAGGGAGAAGCAGGCTCCTTGCTAAGCAAGGAGCCTGATGTGGACTATCCCAGGACCCTGGGATCATAACCTGAGCTGAAGGCAGATGCTTAACTGACTGAGCCACCCAGGCGTCCCTCACTGACATTATTCTAAAGTACATTTATCCAACATTTATTGAATATTCATTTTGTTCTAGACCCTATTCTAGGTGCTTTTACATGTATTATCTCATTTAATCCTCACAAAAATGCCAGCAAAAAATGGGATTATGTCTTTTAAAATAAAATCCATTTATATGAAAATACAAACATTGCATGCCATAAACATCTTATGTTGAACCACTTGACTTTATAAAAATCAGGCCTTGCCCCATATCAGGATTTGTGTTTCCCTTGAACTTCTGCCAAGTTTAGAAATCTGTAGAAGTGCACGTGTTCTCTTGTTTTTTTACTTGCAAGTTTGTATTGCTATTACTCATTCAGTGACTAATTAGCAGCATACAACAGGATTCCTTTCCTTTATTGCTGTCCTCATATTCCAGTGGTTAATAGATTCTGTTTCTGATCCTCCATGGATCAGATTAATTTAATATAAACAAAGTCCTAATTAGATAGGGAGACCTACCATAAATTTCTTATGTATCACCCCTCTGCTAGGGGCCTTGGAGTATGGAAACATGACAAATGTGTATGTTGTTAAGATTGGCATATTTATAGATGGAGACTCCTAAAATATTGTGACATGTGCAAAAGTGGAATTACGTACAAACTAGGGAAGTACATGGCAGGAATGGAGGCCACTGGCAGAGTAATTCTTCACAGAAGATTAGGAGCTAGATTTTTAAGGATTAATACAAGTTGGTCAAAGACAAAGGGCTGGACAGGAGAAAGAATAGGTAGAGAAAATTAGGGATTATAAGCAGAAGCATCAGCATGTATAAACACATGGGAGCAATGAAACTGCATGGTTGATCTGGGAAATTGTACATAGATTGTTATTGCTGAAGCATAAAGTGCAAAAGGTGGGGGAGTGTACTTATTATTATAATTCCTGCTGCTTAAATAAATGAATCTCAAACTTTCAGTGGCTTAACAGAACACAGATTTACTTCTTATTCATATAAGGGGCAGTGAGGGCATTCCTGATTGGAAATGCTTTTCTTCTATCTCCATACAGTGATTCAAGGGTCTAGGCTCCTTCCACCTTGTGGTTTTGCCATCCCTCAAGACTTTGTCTGTGTGTACAGCTGTCAAAAATGGAAAGAGGCAGTGAGGAGAAGGTACATCTACTTCTTCAAATGTTTTAGCCCAGAAGTGACACATCTAACTTCTGTGGACATCCCATTGGCAAGAACTAGTCACATTGGCCCCCACCTAGATGCAAGGAGAGCTGGGAAATGTAGTCCTTGACTGGGCAACCACTTTTTCAACAGCAGCTTATGTTATGAAGGGAGGAGCACCAAGTATGGTGGACAGCTAGCCATCTCAGCCATGAGGAACTATCTGTCCCTTTAGCCACAATGACTTGTCACTGATTAGTTTGATTAAATCTAAATTAGAATTGAAGAGGTATGGTAGCTTGTAGAGGGAGCATAGATGGGAGAAGGGTGGTTGTCTTTTCCACCCTTCCAGAAGCCCCTTGCTTTTTTTCAGAGCAAGTGTGGATCCACTGAAGGGAAGATCGATTTTAGTTATTGAGGGAAGAAGATTATAACCTTCGATTACATTGAATCCTCATTGGAGATATCAAAGAATTAATATACTCACTTTACTAATTCACTGTTGGAGATCTCAGATTGTTTTGTTTAGAAGCTGTGTTTGTTGTGAAATCACCTGTCCCACAATGATTTCAAGAATTTTAGACTGTAAGTCCAAATGTTAAAATTTTCAGTTTATGTGAAAAGCTTGCATTTTATCCATAAATTGATTCACTCATTTATTTAACATTTTCTGTGTACTTATTATATATGAGGCCTGGTGCTTCAAGAGGAGAGGTATAAGTATATTTCTGAATGGGTAGTATTTAGAAGAGTAGTCCTCAACTTTTTCTATACCAGCACAACTAAGGGATACCACATAGTCACAGTCAACAACAGTAGCTCATTGTGGCACTGATTTTCAGCCTGTAGGATGTGCTGTTCTCCCCCATTCCCACCTGCCAGGGAAAGCAATGCCACATCTCCAGTGATGGATGTCTATTGTGTGCAGCTTGATAAAGTACTATAGATGATTCTGATATGACACTCTTTGGCAGGTCATGACTCTTTCCGGTGTCCCACCAATAATTACTGACTCTGAAATTAAGTTATCACCTCAATAAAAATAAATGGATTCCACATGAGTAAGCCAGAGATCTCCATAGTTAGAATCCAGGGGCTCTAGAGAGGAGAAAAGGCAATAGGCAACTATGTCCCAAGAAAGAATTGTTTTAAAAGTATTACATACTAACACTAGCTAAACCATCCAACTGTACAATAGCTACCTAATTACTAAAAACAGCTTTTTGACAGATACTATCTATGTGGGTATTTTTGCACCTGAAACAAAAAGAAAAAAATCCTAATGTGCAAATTTAAGACAAAAAATACAAGGAGAAAGTTTCAGAACTTGATGTTCTTATACAGTTTGATGATGCCAATGTGCTTGAGTACTGTTGAATAAAAAGGCCCACTTACAATGGGTATTGAAAATGTTCAATGAAATAAGTCCCTGGTGAGTCTTAGGTCCTTTGAAGCATGCATTATGCAACCACTAATTACTATTTGCACAAAATCAAGCAACTAGTCTACTTATACTTTGCTACATAAAACTTTCTCACATTATTTAGATGAATGAATCACCACTATAGTATCTAGTTTCATAAAAGGCAGAGACTCTATCTTGAATTTTTATGGAAGGAAACAATTTGCTACTATTGTGGATAGATATCAATTGTCAACTAAGGTTCTACAGGCCTGGAATAGTTTTTTACCTTCTGTCACTTTGGGGTCAGTTTCTTATTATGAATGAGAAGTTGCCTTTGCCCTTCAAGAAAATGAAATAAAACTAGAATAACCTTCCTGCTTCCACTGCCTGCCTTCCCAGCCTAGTATTTCAGCATCTGAAGAGTTTATTTTTGGATGTCATTAAATACAGCTAGTGATCCTTTAAATGGAATGGATTAAATGCCAAATGGCTTACTATCTTCTACCCCTCAGTTTAGTCACCTGAAAAAATTCACAATTCAAAATATGATTTATAAAATAACCCTAGCTCATCTCTATTTCTCTTATTTCTTGGGGGAAAAATTTTCATTGGTGATAATGCTTCAGTGTATGCTGATGTGAGTATCTTTCATCAATATCTTATGGTAGAAAAGAGACCACCCTTAGTGGTCTCGCTTGAGGTTTGGAAATTGCTGTAGCTTCCAAGACTTTATTGGAGAAGGAGACATGTAATTTCTCCTAAGATATATTTTGCCAGTGGAAAGCTTCCTGTCTTCAGGAATTTTCATAAATATGTGATATTTTGAACTATTTTTGTTAATTCTAACAATTTCTTACAAATAGCCCTGTCTGCATAAACCTAAGAATATACTGTAGCTGTGACTATGATTTAAGTGATAATATATATGTATATGTATACACACACACACACATATAGTTGTATGTGGTGTAAGTGTATGTAAAAATACATGTGTGTATATATATATATACTGTGAACTGTAAAGTCTTTTTATTTTATTTGTAAACTCTTATTGAATAAATTTGATATATAACATTGTGTAAATTTAAGGTGTACAGCATGTTACTTTGATACATTTTTATGTTGTAATATGATTCCTATTGTAGCAATATTCATTGCATAATTGTTATAGTACAATATTGTCTGTGTTTATTATACTGTGCATTAGATCTTTTTGGTTTATTTAGTACTCATTGCAAGTTCATACTCTTTTTTAAACATTTTTTGAGTTTATTTATTTATTTAAGTACTCTCTACACACCCAATGTAGGGCTCGAACTCACAACCCCCAGATCAAGAGTCACACGTCCTTCCTACTGAGCCAGTCAGGCGCCCCTGCAAGTTTGTACTCTTAAACAACTAAAGTCTTTTTAAAACTGAAGAACTTTATCTCACACAGGTTTTCTTTTTTTATTTCAAAACTGAAGTCTTTTCTTTAATAATGAGACTTAGAATTGATTGGACACATGAGCAAAAATGGACCTCAATGTCTTTAAGGAAAACTTGGGTAAAATACCAGGAAAAGTTTTTCTTTTAATAGAACTAATTAGTTTAATTGTGAAATCCATTGGATTTAATGAATATGTATTGAATATCATCTGTGCGTGTAGAAGGTGAGTATGGGAGGGGTGTGTATGGAATGGAACACAAAGGAAATCTCCAAGTTCTCAGTTCCTCAAAAAGTGACAGTCTAGGATGGGGCTTAACTGTGGGGTTTCCCATAATTTGTATAAAAATAAATCAGAATCTAATGGTTGCAGTCATTTCCCTCATTGTTTTCTCTCCCATTCTCAGAACTATTTTAATGGCCTGGAATGTGAAAAAATTGACATGACTCATATAATTAGTAACTCTTCCCTCAAAAGGCAGTAACATGTAAACTGGATTTCTCACATAAAGTAAACCCACAATCTGATTTAGGTTAAAGGATTAAAAGGCAAAATATTCATAGCTTATCCTTCTTACGTTTCCTCAGTTACATGAGAAGGTTAACAGAATAGAAGTACAGCCAGGGAATCTGTGGCAAAGTGTAGTTTTTTAAAATTATTAATAAAAATAAATAGACAAAATTCCGCATCTAACAATGTTTTAGAAACTATCTTTTTTTTAATTTCAAGTTTTTATTTAAATTCCATATGGTGTAATATTAGTTTCAGGTGTAGAATTTAGTGATTCATCACTATGTACAACAGCCAGTGCTCATCACAACAAGTGCCCTTCTTGATACCCATCATCCATTTAGTCCAGCCCCTGCCCACCTCCCCACTAGCAACACTCAGTTTGTTCTCTATAGTTAAGAGTCTGTTTTATGCTTTGCTTTTCTCTCCTCCCCACCATGTTGATCAGTTTTTTTTTCTTAAATTCTACATGTGAGTGAAATCATATGGTATTTGTCTTTCTCTGACTGACTTACTTTGTTTGGCATTAGCCTCTCTAGCTCCATCCACATTGTTGCAAATGGCAAGATTTCATTCCTTTTTTAATGGCTGAGTAATATTCCATTTGTGTGTGTGTGTGTGTGTGTGTGTGTGTGTGTGTGTGTGTGTGTGTACCACATCTTCTTTATCCGTTCATCAGTCAGTGGACATTTGGACTCTTTCCATAATTTGCCTATTTTGATAATGCTGCTATAGACTTTGGGGTGCTTGTGTTCCTTTGAATTAGTATTTTTGTATCCTTTGGGTATATACCTAGTAGTGTAATTGCTGGATTGTAAGGAAGTTCTATTTTTAACGTTTTCAGGAACCTCCATACTGTCTTCCAGAGTGACTGACCAGTTTGCATTCCCACCAACAGTGTAAGAGGGTTCCCCTTTCTCTGCATCCTCGCCAACGCCTGGTGTTTCCTGTGTTGTTAATTTTAGCCATTCTGACAGGTGTGAGGTAATATCTTATTGTAATTTTGATTGCATTTCCCTGATGATGAGTGATGTTGAGCATTTTTTCATCTGTTGGCCATCTGGATGTCTTCTTTGGAAAAATATCTATTCATATCTTCTGCCCATTTCTTAATTGGATTATTAGTTTTTTGGGTGTTGAATTTGATAAGTTCTTTATAGATTTTGGATACTAACCCTTATCAGATATCATCTGATAAAATATCTTCTTCCATTCCGTATGTTGCCTTTTAGTTTTGTTGATTGTTTTCATTCGCTGTGCAGAAGCTTTTAATCGTGATGAAGTTCCAATAGTTCATTTTTGCTTTTGCTTCCCTTGCCTCCAGAGACATATCTAGTAATAAGTTGCTATGGCCATTGTCAAAGAGGTTGCTGCCTGTGTTCTCCTCTAGGATTTTGATGGGTTCTTGTCTTTCATCCATTTTGAATTTACTTTTTGTGTATGCTGTGAGAAAGTGGTCCAGTTTCATTCTTCTGCATGTTGCTGTCCAGTTTTCCCAACACTTGTTCAAGAGATTGTCTTTTTTTTCCTCAATAGATATTCTTTCCTGCTTTTTTGAAAATTAGTTGACCATATAGTTGTGGGTCCACTTCCGGGTTTTCTATTCTGTTTCATTGATCTATGTGTCTGTTTTTATGCCAGTACCATACTGTCTTCATGATTACACCTTTGTAATATAGCTTAAAGTCTGGCATTGTGATACATCCAACTTTGCTTTTCTTTTTCAAGATTGTTTTGGCTATTCAGAGT
Source organism: Callorhinus ursinus (assembly GCF_003265705.2). NCBI lineage: Eukaryota > Metazoa > Chordata > Mammalia > Carnivora > Otariidae > Callorhinus > Callorhinus ursinus. The sequence goes on from NW_027397063.1 coordinate 104,481,606, forward strand.
CTTTTACAATTCCATACAAATTTCGGGATCATTTGTCTGGCTCTGTGAAAAATGCTGGTGATATTAGAAACTCTCACCTAATAGGAGAAGCAGGCAAACTGTGAGAGAAATACTGGTTTATGCAAGTATGGGATAGCCCATTTCTGTCTCACCCTTGCTATAATATCACTTTGCTTATCTTTTCCAGATCAGTAAAACATAAGTAGACTATCATGACCCACATGGACAGAAGAAAGGAGGGATAGTGGGTGGAAATGGATGCTCACAGGATCTGATGGTAGGTGTGTACAATTGTAAAACTTTCTGAGGAGTAATTTGGTGATAGGAATCAAGACTTAAAGGTACTCTTTGGCCCAGCAATTCCACGACTAGGAACTTATCTTAAGGGAAAAAATCAGAAGACTGTACAAAGATAAATGTATAAAAATGGTTACTCATCATAAGGCTATGGACTAATGAAAAATCCTTCCAAACAGAGAATTATTAAATCAGAGGCACTAAGCCAAGTAAAAGGTAACTGAAATTAGTGAAGTAGATTAGGGTATGGGACAATAGGGAGTAGTGGCAATTCGGGAGCACTGCAGAGCATGTAGGCAGCTCTAGTGGGTGGTTACCATGGGTGGGTGTTGGATCAGCGTTGCTAGAGCTTTTGATTTATACAAATAACCTGGAAATCTTTATTTTTTGTAAGACATTTTCTAAGTTTTTGTGCAGGAAAAACCAAATGTAGTTGTGGGCCTTAAGTCATGGGATGCCACTATCCAACATTTTAATGAATACATTAATTGAAAACAAAACAAAAACCCCGCAAAGTAAATTGTATAAAAATCTATAGTCGAACAGAATGCTATTTTACTAAAAATGATGCTATAGTTGTATCTTTGTCAACGTATAAAGATAGTCTGGATGTTGCAAAATAGTATATGTAATATGGTCCCAAGTTTTGCAAATACATGTGATATATATTTGTTGCATTTTGTATGTAGACGGAAAAAGACTTGCATTATGTTCACTAAAATCAGCATGGCTATCTCTGGGTGAGGAATTCAGGGACAGTTTGATTTTTTATTTTCTATTTTTTCTACTTTGAGTATATATTATATAATAAAATTTAATTAAAAATAGCAAAATGTGTTTGATTCTACAATGGAAAAGGCGATACAAAATGCACCAGAACAGAATGAGAAGAACCTGAAGATGGCAGAGAATTTAATAGGAAATTAAGAATGCACTCAAACTGTTGGAGTCAAAAACTAATGCATTCAAAAGCCAATTTGACAAATATGTTTTATATTAGTAGCAGGGTTATTTTCCAAAAGGGTACCAGAGTTACAAAGATAAATAAGATAGAGACTCTTCCCTCTAGGAGTCCACAGTCTAATGAGGATCTCCCAGTGTTACCTTTTAATTGTGTAACTTAGAAATGTAATCACAGAATAAAATAAGGGCATAAGGACAAAGGAACTTAGAAATTGGAAAAACTGTGTACTTTTGTTTTTGTGGCCTGATTTAGAATGTCAGGATGATAAAAGTCACAGAAATCAATATCATTATGGAATTATATTTGATTTTAACTGGGAAAATGTCATGACATAATTTAGAGGTATTTTAAAATACAGGGGAATAATTGAATACCAATAATTTTATAAGAAAATTCTACACAGAAAAGTTACAACTGATATATGTAATTTGTTTTCTTGGGATTCCAAATATAATTAGATAAATGTCGTGTTCCAAATATAATGGCTGCTCCCTTTTTCTACTGTCAAAATCTATATAAGGCAGGTGTATCTTGGACAAAAATACAAAGAAATTTAGTTTCTAGTAAGGTTCCTAATCATGAAAAGTTGTTAAAAAAAGTCACATACCTCAAAGATGATCCTTTTAGGACACTTTGCTGTAGTTTTTATTATGATAAAAAAAATGGAAGAATTAAAACAATGAAAATTTCAGCTAGTTAAAATTTTAATTTGTGCTTTGTAAAAGCATCTTGTAGAACTTCATAGGAAGCAGTAAAGACAAAATATATACATTGAGCAATCGCTTGCAAAATGAAGCATGAATTGACATGATGAAATGTGCAAATGACAAAATCGTGGGTGGGGGATCATAAGCATAAAGGACACAATGAAACTGAGGGAACTGGCTGACTAGAAAGAGCATATGTAAATAAATGGTATCTGTAATTCACTATATAGAGATGTAAGGTATGATCCTAGACACTAAATTCAAAAGAAATGTGCTGTCAGTAGCCATATGCTCCAAAACATTTAAGAGGAAAAGAAACTCTGGGTATTGGTAGAAAAGCACAATAAATGTTCCTGCATAGGTTTTCAGACCAATAACCCCCTGCACAGTTCCAAGAGGCACTAATAAATACACCAGGTTTAAGTAGAGGGAATTTTGAAAGGATTTTTAAAAGTGTTGCTGGGATCATGTATAGAAAACCCCATGCACTTTCTTTTACTTTAAAAGTAGGGAAATGATAAAGCTTAGAAAAACAACAGTGTAATACCAAAAGGATAAAAATCTAAGATTTACTGAAAATAGAAAAAGAGATACATGAAAGAGCACCAGTCATAATCAAGGCTCAAAGAAAAAGTGTAGGTCACAATTCTGTACTTTTCTAGGGATCTCTCTTTTTACAAATCACATTTTCAAACTTGTGTTACTTTTATAAAAACCCCTTTTCAGTGTTTTTGTTAGACTGATCTGAACATTGCACTCCTTTCAAACAAAACTGGATTGGTTCTGAATAAAGAAATTCTTAAACCTTTATCCTTAAAGACTATACCTGGTGGCACTGAACTTATATATATGTTTATCATCCTGATGCACACTTTTCCCATTAACTTCCTCATCAGACTCAGGTTTCCAGGTACACTGGACTTGCAGGAGTGAGATTGTGGCCACAGCTCCAGCATACTCTGGGCAGAGGCCAGGATGAGAACACTTGCTGGACCAGATCAGGTTTTAGGGTCCAAACCTTTTTCTTCTCTTTGATCTTTGCTATCACTTCCTCTACCTGCTCCTTCAGAACCAACTTTTTCCCCAATGTGAAGTCCGATGTGTAACCCCCATTTCACAGTCATTCTGTGGGGAAGAAGATCAGGGTAACTTGCTCTGGGAAGACTCCTGGAACTGATCACATTTTACACAAATCTGAGTTAGGATCATTTGAAATATTATGACTTAAAATATTAATGAAATTTTACTGCCACATCCTACTGGAGATTAAGTGACTTGCTGTGGTAACTTTTCTTACAAGTATTTTTGAAAACCCAAAAGTTCAAGAGAAACCTTAGGCTCTGCTTGCATGTTCTGCATTTATGCTAAAAATCAAGGTCAAGAGAGTTTGTCCCATGTTCCAAATTAAAAACAAAAACAAAAGCAACAAAATCAAGACTTGCATACTTTCAATGACTGACAGGCCCAGTAATTTGCAGACTAGTCTATTTTTATAGCTGGTAAACAGAAATGACAGCTAACCATGTCACAGTCTCACAGGGACTAGCACTTCTTGGGGGGAGGGGTTTGGTCAATATATTACTCCTCTCTTGACCTCCATGGTTATCATACTTTGAAATCTGAAAAACTCTCCTCTAACAATATCATGAACATTCACTAAGAGGTGGAGATAAAGCTAGTGCTAAGTAACTCACCTGAAAGTTAGCAATTCTGGAACCAAAGCTAGATGTCAAGGAACATCACAAAGAAGGCCAAATATTGCCATGCTAATTTAGGAGAGAGCACTCTGCAAAATGTCAGCGATAATATTGAGACAATAAAAAAAAAACAACAACAAACAGCCTTAGGCAAAACTACATTCTAAAGATTATAGATATATGCAGGCAGGATATATCCCCAATACTTTCCATTTATTCCATTGGGAGAAATAATCTTGAATAATGCCAGTTTTGAATTATGGGGGGACCTTTAGGAATGCATGCCTCCATTGCATAAAACTCAACTACCCTGTAACTCTGAGATTGCCTTGAGAGGTAACCTTAACTGCATCCTTCCCCCACCCACTACTGCACCCTGAGTCTTCTGAAGCCTGGGGCTTCAACTTGCTTGAAATTTTTGAGCTCTGATGACCCAGACAACACAAACTCCAGAAGACCAGCAGTACCTGAAAATCTGCCTGCAGCTTCACTTGTCTCACTGTTGAGTAGTGTCATGCCAGCAAACTTTGTTCAATTTGTTCAATGAAATAGACGATCAACCAATATACTTGTGTACTTTTGAAGACTTATTTTGTTTTAGGTGGAATTATCTGTGTAGATTTTTTTGGGGGGGTGTTTATATAGAACACTGCTGAAAAGCCTGGATATATGTCTCTGGTACAAATTCTGAGTTTTTCTATTATATTAGCATCCACAGTTTCTTAGATTGTACCTGATTGGTACTTGATAAACACATAACAAAATGAAGGTAAGTATGAAATAAATTTTGTGGTCTTGCCTAGCTGCCTAAACAGTATTCCTAATATTTCATCCACAGTAAAATACATTCTGAGCTGAGGTGCTGTTGGAACTTCTAATGCCGATTTAAATTAAGGCTGGTTTGTAAACAGTAAGTTGAGGACCATTGCTGCAAATAGATTATTTGTGTCCACAATTAACGCTGCAGAAAGCAGATTATGCCATATCTCTTAGGCAGCAGAATCCTTCTCTAGTCAACCTATGATGACTGTGCCTTAACTTCCTATCTCCAAGAAATGCATCCATTCTTTTCAGCTGTAATGATCTTGGCTCAGAAGACCCAGGCATTTTTTTTTTCTTCTGCAGAGTCTCAATGATTCATCATAAGAAACAAACTGGCCAAAATAAATTGTCAAAGATTCCTCAGGGAAAAGAGCTACATAACTGTGGATTCAATTTTGCAGTCAGTATTCTTTCTGTAAGTTAATTGTGTCCATTTAAGGTCATCAAAATAAAGCAAAACACAACAAACAAACAAAATACATTTCACTTAAGACATTTTGTTCATGATAGTTTTGTATCTTCAATAAAGATGCACATGTATTCCCGTCAATAGTGGGCTAATAATGCCAAGTTTATGAAATTGCAGCCTCTGAAAAGACATATGCATCTCTGTCATGCTGTTTCTTGACCTCACATTGGTTCAGAAAGATAAATACATCTAATGATTATCGTACCGCTTAATGGCCTACTAGATCTGTAAGAGATTTCATAGACCAGTTTCAAAGAACTGTGGAAAGAAAAATTATTTGAACATGAAATCAAAATCTTTCGGTTTTAGTGAAAGAAACCTAAAGATGGAGGGCAGCTTACAAAGTGGTGAATGTTTGTGGCTTATGGCATGTTTCCTTTTTGTTTTTTGCATAGAAAATCTAAATAGAACTTAAAAAATTTACAAAAGGAACTCATATATAGCAAGAGTATACGCTAACATGGAAGATGTTAATAGTGCCATTAGCCGGTGTGATTTCTATCATTATCAGCCATTATTCTAAGAATGGTAAGTGGCAGATAAAGAGCTCAGCGAAATTTCCATCTTTTTTGTAGTCAGCATGTAAAATGCATATACTATCTCTAAATTGTCACCCTTTTGTCACAAATTGCTCATTATATTTGCTTAGACTTGTGAAATGGAAAATATTTTATTTAAAGGAAATAAAGGCAGGAAACATTGAGTAAAAGACCTGTGACTGTTTCTAGAATGTGTATTTTAAAATCTTTAGTAGTGGTCCAAGACTATGGATGAGTCAATAGAAGCTAGGAAATCTGGCAACTAAAAAAAAAAAAAAAAAAAAAGGAAGGAAGGAAAATAAAAGAAATGGGAAAAAAGAAAAAAAAAAAGCTGAACTATGACTAATGTGACCTGGAGAGAAGCTCTAGATTTTTTTTTTTAATTAAAAGTAATTTTGAAAGCCTCTTTTGAAAAGGGCTTCAATGAAGCAGTTCAGGAAGCTCTTGAAATCACCTGTAAGTGACTTATTTCAATCAGGAGTTATGTTGGTTAATATTTAGTGATTAAATGTGCATATATAAGTGAATATAATGCCACACATGAAAAGTTGTTAAAACTTATGTGTCACATTCAAGGATTAAAAGGCAGATAGGATATACAAGAATTTTGGTCTGATCTAAAGACCAAAAGACAGAAAAGGAAGTAAGGGGAAGAAAGGATAGTTTATATTGTTCTCTTTAGGAAAGAATGTGGCAATATTTTTTTCCAAGATAACATAATCTCTGACATTTAGTTGCTATTCTACTTTTGGGGCTGTTTCTTACTTGTTTAATGTTGAAACAGTAACTCGACATCCTAAAGCCAGGAGATACCATGTTGCAGAATTTGAATTTATGTTAAACTTTTCTTTATGCAGAATTTAAACAGTTTGTCTTTATAAATGCCCAGTAGATAGAATTTAAATTCATGTAGTGTGCAATGAGGATGGCTGTACATAGCAATAACCCATAGAATACCAGACCTTCAAATGATTTTTGAACCATCATCATAGAAAAATTAAATTTCGTTCCTGGGTAGCTTCAGTGCAAAACTGGATTTGAATTCTGTAAGAATTCTGAATATGTATATAACACGTATGAAAGCTCTCAGCTTATAAAAAACAAATTAACTATCTCCTGCCTTTCTGAATGCGTTAGAATTGACTGCATCATATTATGGTCTCTAAAAAATGCTATTTAAAAGGAAAATGTTCCATGAATGGGTAAGCCTTTATAATATAGAGGGCATTATTATAAACATTAAAATATATTTATTAAAAATAAGCATTTCTTTTTAGGGTATTTGAATAACTCTTTGACATCCACCATTTTAAGCTAGTGCACTAAAATGTTGCATCAATAGTGTGTGCAGTCTCTAATATATGCTTTTTAATCATTCTTCTTGCTTCTTCAAGCAAAAACAACAGCTTACACTCATTGGCATTAAATGACAGAAATCACAGTTAGTAATTCTGGTTGAAGTCTTTTGTTAATACCTCATATTTATCAAAAAATTCCCTGTTCTAGGTTATAATGTATACTGCAATTGAAAAAACACAAATGGTACCAGAGAGCATACAGTTTTTTAATTTCCTTAAAAATAAAAAGCTAGGGAATTAAATGCCTGCTAATGAAGTGTTACATTTCTTAGTTTTCTGCAACTCATTTTAATTGAAAAAAATCCCTTAAAGTGTCTCCCATTTTCCAATTCTCAGAAGAGAAATAAGAATGATATATAAAAGAACATGCAGTTCAATGACTAAAAAACTGAAGCAAAAGGAGCCTTTCTTTTAAAAATTTGCATTCTTTACATATACGTGAGAAGAGGTATAGAGTTCAGATGTCCAGATTCATTTTTAGCAGATTTTTCAAACATTTGGATAGATATTTCTGTAGAATAATCTTAGTTTATAGGAGTGACAAATGAACATTTTAGGCTCACCTGACCCCTGGCAACACTGAACTAAATTACCTGTTCTTCAAACAGAGCCCTCTATACGTCTCTTTCTTCCTCAATATGCCGATTAAAACAGCAAGAGGCTGATGAAAAATATGTTGTGTTGACACAGGCATAAAGCAATAATGGAAATGTGAGAAATCATAGTGTGACTGTGGGACCAGGTACAATTTGGATTGTAAGATATGAGTAGACTTCCTGAGGCTCGGTGCCATCCTCAGAGAAGGGCAATAGTCTGAGGGCTGGGGACAAGTTGAGGTGCTTAGCCCAAGGGCAGCAGAGTGAGCTTGTGTCTGTAAGGGAGCCTGAATGACCTGGGACACCTAATTTCTCCTCTATGCTCTGCCTTTTAACCAAGGAAATAATTGTGCTGTTCATGAAGAACTATGTTCCAATATTAACCTTAGTTTTGAGAAACTTTGTTATTAGCCATGAAATGAATGTAAGAAGCCCAGGGAAGTGTTCCCACATATTCAGGACATTGTCTCTATAGCCTTGTCAGAAGCTAAAGAGGGAGAAAAGGTGATGAGGAATATGGAAGAAAGAGGAGGAAGAGTTATGCCTGAAGGGAAAACAGGGTGAGAGGAAGAAGGAGAAAGAGAAAGTGGAAGAGAAGGTGGAGAAAGAAAAGAAATAGAGTGAGAGAAGGCTAATGTCTGTTTTTTCAAGTGAACCATGCTCACCTAAAATCATATGTGTGAAAGTGCCTTTTAAGTGGTCAAATACTATGTGCGTGTGCACCTGTGTGTACACAAGAGGACACCTGAGCCTCTGTGCAAGTGCCTGTGCAGTGCTCACTCAGGCATCCTCCAAGAATGCCAAGTGGGCACTTGGTGTCAGGGTGGCAGGGACCTCAATGGTACAATGGACAGAGCTCTGTGTCTCTGAGAGTACTGCGGACTGGGCTGCCAGGCCTGTGGGGCTTTGCCACATATCCACACTGAATGTTTGTTTGTTTGTTTTTACACTTCCTTAATCTCCTCTGCTATTTGGCTGTCCAGTTTCCAAAATTCTGAGAGGCCTATGACTTTGTTCTGAAGGAATTTCAGTACACGAGATGTCTTGGTATTCAACAATGCAACAGAGCTGTTTTATTTATCTAGACCCTGTCTTTTTCTGGAAGGATGTCATATCTCATAACCAGAAGAGGGAAAATGACAGTATCTGCTTCAAAAGCATGAAAAGCAATGGGGACTATATCTGAATGAATTTACCTTTTTGATAGGTATGTACTCTTCTAGAAAATATGAGACATTTACAGTGTGCAACTTTTACATGTTTCCCCAGAGTACACATATTTCTTTTACTCATTTATATACCTATTTTGCCACTTAGGATTCAGAGCAGCAATAGAGACCATATACACAAGGCTGCCATTTTTTAATATATTTTTAAAAGATTTTTATTTATTTATTTGAAAGAGAGAATGAGAGAGAGAGAAGGAGAGAGATGAGAGGGGGGAGGGTCAGAGGGAGAAGCAGACTCCCTGCTGAGCAGGGAGCCCAATGCAGGACTCGATCCCAGGACTCCAGGATCATGACCTGAGCCGAAGGCAGTCGCTTAACCAACTGAGCCACCCAGGTGCCCAAGGCTGCCATTTTAAAAAAATGGATCATGAGACTAGTTGAGTGGGAAACAAAGTAGGGGTGAAAAATCCTATAATAAAGTAATTATTCCCTTTATAAATCAGTTCATCAAGGAATTCTTTAAAGTCAAGCTGATTGCATGCAATAATCATTGATTTACTTGACACAGATGAAGGAGAGGATGACATTTCAAGCTAAAATTTAGGTACCACTAGTGGATGAAGATCAATTACAATAAGGGTGAAGGAAGGGAAAAGATGACCAATTGCCAGAGTTTTAATTCACATACATTCTCCCCTTTCAACCTCCAGAGCTAAATTCTGAGACCTTTTTGATTAGATAAGTTCACCAGAGGCCTTTTGCTTGGGAGCTGAGGATTCTCCTTGGGAAGCACTTACCCTGAAGAAAAAGGCACCTGGACCAAGACACTGAATGAGTGAGAAAGGCTTTTTGAGTAGAACGCAGTAATTGACCCTCAGCTTTATCATCTGTCTTAAGTGTCCTTAGCCCTGACTCATGGGTGAGGCCAGTGCAGATTAAAGCATGTACCAGAGAGACCTGTTGACCTGAAAGCTTTGCAAGTCAGTGGAACACAAATAGCACAGCTTTAGAGATGTCTCTAGACATCGGGAAGCAGGAAGGGGAACAGACACATTGTGAGCCCTTGAGGGATGACTCTTCCTTGAACAGTAGGAACATCAGTTGGCAAGTTCTGTTCCTGGGGAACAGCTGCTGTGGGAATCACCTTGGGGATCACCACAAATATTTGATGGGGATTTTGTATGGTGCTGAAGGTTTTGAATTTTCTGTCAAAGTCCAGAGCCAGTGAGATGTGAATTACAATTTTTGCTGTGATCCTATTATTTCATAAAGTCTAGGAATATTGAGTTCAAACAGAAATTTATTTTTTGGGTAAGACGAGCTGGAATTTTGGCCTGGTTTGACATTTCAGTGTGCTTACAACAAACAATGTTATTGGCTTGCAGGCATTTTGAATGACCCTTGTGGTGGGGAAGAGACTTCTGTTTTTAACCTCAGAAAATGTCAGAGTGAGTTAGCACTTTAGAGGAATCTGGATGGAGGGTTATGTTCTTGCCAATAGAAACTGGAATATAAAACAACTCTAGAGGGATGCCTGGGTGGCTCAGTTGGTTAAGTGTCTGCCTTCTGCTCAGGTCATGATCCCAGGGTCCTGGGACTGAGTCCTCATTCCATCTGACTCCTTGCTCCGCAGGGAGCCTGCTTCCTCTGCCTGCCACTCCCCCTGCTTGTGCTTTCTCTCTCTCTCTCTCTGACAAATAAATAAAATCTTAAAAAAAAAATAACTCTAGGCTCACAGTTAAACAAGCTCAAACCATGGCCAGTATTCTAGGAGCTTTCCTGGAATGTGTCTGGAAGGTGTTTCTGCCTGAGCCGGTCACCACAACAGCTCCACTCTCCTGGCAGCAGAGCAATGCAGCATCGTTGGTGAAACCCCTTGTTAGTTTACACAATTCATACACAGTAATGTCCTACTTGGCTAGAGGTCAGACTCCCAGCACCCTCTGTTCCCTGTAATGCAAACTTACAAGTGAGCAAAAAAAGTCCTTGTGTACCCAAAATAGGCTATGTCCCCAGACTAAAGCCATGGACTTCCCTTCTTAAAGGCTTATGTGCTGTCACTTAGAGATTGTTTATTCTTACTTCACTGGGGTCATAATAATTGTGGGTTTTCTGGTTTCCCAGCTCAAAGTAGATTAGAAGTAACAAATTAGAAAGGGGTAAGGGAACGTTAGAAGCAAACAAACTGGCAGTGACGAAGTGACATTTATTGGGTAAGGAAGGGGGAAGCAAAAAATTAAGAACACAAGCACAGAACTGTGTGTGTTTTACAGAATTATGCAGTGATAACGATTCATAACGATGGCACAGTTATCAAAAAGGCCAATTTATGTTCAGCAGTTGCTATTTTAAAAAGGCAGAGAAGAAGTTAATATAGTTTTCAAAAATTTACATAAAATGATATAAAAAATAGGTTTGAGCATCCAAAGGGGTAAGTTTGAGCTATCTAGATAAAATGCATGGTCTGCCTCCTTCCCAAAGATGATTACTATATTTGAATTCTTAGAGCACTCTATTTGTACCTTTCTAATGGCACTTGCTGTTTTCATCATTGTATTACAGTCATTTGAGTTCATGCTAAATGCCATTTAACTCACTTAGAAGCATGGAGGAAGCTGGATTTAGTCTCTATCATGGCATGATGTATGTGACTTTGATGAGTCAGTCTCTCTGTGCTTTAGCTTTTTTATTTATTAGACATGAAATTTGGAACAAATGAATTTGAAGTCCTTCCAGTTTGTAAATTGTATTCCTTTATTTAGTAAATTATAAGAATTTTATAGTGACGTGCCAAAGTATAGATGGGTCCCAATTTTACACATTAAGGACATCTGTAGTCACAACCAAACCAATTACGTGAGCCTATTGCCTGATAAATTCTCATCCCTTGCAACATAAATAAAGGCAATTTTTTTTCCATTTGTATTTGGCTTCTGTTGTTCTTTATTGCTTGGCAACCATTTTCTCTTCTGATATTATTTTGGAAAAAATGCCTTTGCTATTATCTCAGTCTCTGTGGTCCTAGTGAAGTGACCTCATCCATTGGCTCTAGAATGGTCAAATGACCCAGGCCCTACCAATCAGCATAAGCCGTCCTTTAGAGCAGAATGATTGGTTCAGTGATGGACATGTGACCCACGCTGATCCAGTAGAAGTCACTTCCAGGACATTTTTTGGAGATATTCACACATTAAGGAAATGTGTAGAAGTTGTACCTTGTTAATGTTTTATATATATATATTTTAAAGATTTTATTTATTTATTTTAGAGACAGAGAGAGAGAACAAGGGGAGGTAGGAGAGGGAGAAGCAGACTCCCCACTGAGCTGGGAGCCGGCCGCGGGGCTTCATCCCAGGACCATGGGATCATGACCTGAGCTGAAGGCAGACGCTTAAGGACTGAGCCACCCAGGTGCCCCAATGTTTTGTATTTTCTGAAAGAGTACATTCCTATAAAAATACAAGTACATTGAGATATAGCTCCTGTTACTATATAAATCAACATATATCAGCACATATATTTCTTTCATTTTCTGAGTAAATTAAATTACTTACTGTAATTTGTAACACATGTTGGCTAGTAACACAAATTGTTCATAAATCATAGTAATGAGTTCCAAAATTTTGTTGATTTTAGATATTATTGATGTGATTTTTTTGCATGCATCTGTCCATTGCTAAATAATGTTCCACCCAGGCGCTGATTTGAAGTGGGAAATGACATTAACCCCTTTCAATGACTTTCCCACCCTCACAATCTAATTTTAGAACATTTCCATCATCCCCCAGAGAAACCCCATGTCTATTTGTTGTCCTGCCTCATTCCTCCACCACCTATCACCACCCGCCTCACCCCTGCCCTGCACCTTGCTGACTGTAAGCAACCACTAATTTACTTTCTGTGTCTATCAGTTTGCCTATTTTAGATATTTTATATAGATGGAATCATACAACATGAGATATTTTTGAATGACTTCTTTTACTTAACATAATGTTTTTAAAGTTCATCAGTGTTGTAGTACGCATAAGTACTTCTTTCCTTTTTTTTCTCAATAATATTATGTTGTATGGATATGCTACATTTTGTTTAACCATTTATCAGTGAATGGAAATTTGGTTGTTTCCATCGTCAGAATACTGTGAATAATAATACTATGAATAATAATTTAGCTTTTGTGTGGACAAATGTTTTCATTTCTCTTGGGTTTATGCCTAGGAGTGGGATTGCTGGGTCATGTGGACTTGGAGATCTTAAACTCCGGTCTGTCTATGAGTCCTGTTCTATTCTCTTCCAGTTACTCAAGGCTGCTTTTTCATCTTCTATATAACTTATTAGAAGGATATACTGCTGAGATTTTAACTTCAGCTTTGTTCTTGGTTCTATGGGAAGTTGAATGAATAGTAGTAATTTTCTTCTCTATGTCCCTGACATTACCCAACACACCACCTTCAGAAAATAGTCTTGCCAATTTGTTCTGGGATCTCTTGTCCCAAGGGAAATTAAAGCTATTTCATGTTTCAAAGGCAATAAACAAGCCCTATGTAGGCCATTTGGGGAAGGGATGGGAGGGTGGAGGGTTTGGATTTTGTAAATTTCTAAGAGATATTTAGGATATGTTTTCTAAATGGAGGGAATAGTTGTGTGTCTTTATTGGAAGAAATCTGGGGAGCAGTGTGTGAAATGCCCCTATGGCTATGGATAGCTATCAAAGGCACCTCTCTGACCTATCTGGAGATACAGTGAAGGACCAGAAGGTAACAATAATAAAAGAAATTGCAGTAAAGGTGGTGACCACCAAAGTTCAGGTTCCCTGGTCTCCTGGAGCCACATAAATTCCCAGGGTCCATGCATAATCTTGAAGGTGCCAGACTCAATAGTGACCAGGCCTGGACTGATTCTGCCAAATCTGGTGGATGTAGCCATATTGATTTAGGGAAAAAAAGTTATTTAGGTGCTAAAAAGGGACTAGCTACCTCTGTTTTAAGTTTATAAAAGATGCCGAGTTATATACCAGTCCTTTAAGATATATAAACAATCATGTTTTTAAATACCGAAAGTAACACAGACTGCATAACGTCCTTTATTTCAAATAAACAATAACTGATAGGGTAATTTCATAGAGATTACTGAACCATAGAGAATAAACAATAACTGATAGGGTAATTTCAAATAAACAATAACTGATAGGGTAATTTCGTAGAGATTACTGAACCATAGAGAAAACAATTACCAATATAAGGACCATCTAACATTCCATGATGTCCAGATGTGAAAATTGGCAGCCATAGTCATTACTTTTTGTTTCATGCCATTGGAAAGCCATTTTAAAAACAGGAAATGGTTATGAAACCTGTTTAGCAGGAAACATTTAACAAGTTATATTTAAATGAGCACAACTTTCAATGACTTTTTTCCTCTTTTTGAAAGTGTATTTTAGCTTCAGTATTTTTGTTGAGAAAACAATAATAGTTGATCATTTATGGATTGCCTACTAGTTCTCGATATTTACTGGATGCTTGACATAAATTTTCTCTTCTAACTTTTACAAAAGTGAGAGTTTTTGGTGGATGTGATTTTCATTCTTTTATTAATGAAAAACAGGGGCTCAGAAGATCAAGGAAGTTGCCCAAAGTCATACATATAGTAATTGGTTGAGTTAGCTTTTGATCTTGGTCTTTCCACCATGCTTTGTTCTGAGAATTATTAATTATGGTAATAGTTCACATTATATTATTGTATGCCTACTATGTGCCAGGCCCTTGGGTTAGAGTATCAGGGATGGACCAATTGTAGCTAAGATCTCCCATATTGTCACTTAAATTTTAACTGTCTTCGACATTTCCCTCTCATCTCCCTAACTACTTGATTCTTCCTTCTCATCTCCCTTCCTATTTATATCCTGTCAGCACCACCACCTTTTTTTTTTTTTTTTTAGATTTTATTTATTTATTTGACAGAGAGAGAGACAGCGAGAGAGGGAACACAAGCAGGGAGAGTGGGAGAGGGAGAAGCAGGCTTCCTGCTGAGCAGAGAGCCCAATGCGGGGCTCGATCCCAGGACTCTGGGACCATGACCTGAGCCGAAGGCAGGAGCTTAACGACTGAGCCGCCCAGGCGCTCCAACACCACCACCTTTTTAATAGTGTCCTGTCAGTGCACTTCCTGCTCAAGTTGTTCTAGTAAAACAAGTTATATGTGACATAAAGCAAGGAAAGAAAAACATCAATGAGGCATTGCATTCACCAGGCTTCCTGGGAACAGCTGAGTGTGAACATTGACAACAGGTTTAGGTTTAAGGAGGTTTAAAGAGAAAAGTAATTTACAATGTCAAGTACTATATGGACACACGTACATCTTATGCCACCATCAACCCAAACATATCAATAAGACCTTTGAAGCAAAGTCTTAATGTAATAACATGTAGTTTCAGAAATGCAGAGTAACACTGAAGATAGATTTAGCAATTCTAAAAGTGCCGGAATCATTTAAGGAATTAGCCCCAAACTCCATCTACTCTAAATCACATGAATTCATCCTCTTTCTTCTAAATATGGGAACTGGGAAGTAACTTGTTATTTGATTAGATTTTGACCAAACACATAAACAACCAGGAGAAATCACCAAAAATATGAAAGTGGGGTACCAGTTCTCAGAACTTTCTTTCTAAACCTTATACATGCATACATACATTCATACATACATATATACATAAATACAGGGCAAAACAAAAACCTCAAATGCCAAAAATAAACAAAAGTGAAATAGCATGTGATGTATTTCTTCCTTCTACCCTAAGTGTTTCTGTAGGGTAAATCAGCTTGAAGGAATTCAAGGTCTGTTTTGATTCTTTCACCACTTATATTGCCTGCCCCAGGGATTTATGCCTTGTCTGACTGAGCACCAAAATCCTGAAATAGAGTGAGCATTTGGCCTGTGTACCCTCACTTGAAGAGTATTGGAAGTATTAAACTCTGGACTGAGACCAAATGCTCTGACTGGGTCTGCAGATAAAGGATGACTGTCTGAACTTGTTTATTTTTGCAGTGGGGGTAATTAAATTTTATTTCATGTGTTATTGTATACCAAGAATGAATTAGTATTATTTAAAAGAAAATACCTACAATGTTCATTTTTGAATTGTTTTGTTTTCAGTAATCCCCATAGTCTTGTCTTTTTTTTCATGTTCCTTTTTCATTAGTGGGGACATTTTATATAATAATAGAACTGTAAAAGCACTGCGTTTTCATTTTGCATTGGTTTAATCCCTTATCTAAATGTTCAGCTGTTCTTCATTGTTTTGTTACATACACACATTTTCCTTCATTACTGCTTCCTTGAGTAAAAGAGGAATGCATTGAAATAATCCAAGTCAATCTATGGACTTTGTAATATGTGAGTTTCTCTGCCTGTGTAGAGAGTGTCACATTCATTTCAGCAGATTAATATTGGGCTTTAGTCCCTCAAAGTTGGCTCTTTTTATTTTTTATTTTTTTTAGATTTTATTATTTGGCAGAGAGAGAGAGTGAGAGAGATCACAAGTAGGCATAACAGCGGGCAGGAAGGAGAGGGAGAAGTAGGCTTCCTGCTGAGCAGAGAGCCTGATGTGGGACTCTACCCCAGGACCCTGGGATCATGACCTGAGCCGAGGGCAGACGCTTAATTGACTGAGCCACCCAGGTGCCCCTCATAGTTGGCTCTTGAGGGACTTTTCTTTCTTTCTTTCTTTCTTTTTTCCTTCTCTCTACTCTTTATTCCTACAAACTGTTGGTTTCCTGTCAAGGGGGAACTTTTGTATAATATGTATTAGTATAATGAATCCCAGAGGTTTAATGCAATAAAATTTTGTTTTTCACACATGCAAAGTGGGTAGTGGGGAAAGGAAGGGAGATCTTCTGTATCTGTCTCCCTTCACACCTTCAGCTCAGGTGATGAGCTCTCTGACTCTCATGTGCCTCTACAACCTCAACATTTTTCACATCTAACAATATGGAGAGTAAAGAGAGTGTGTGAAAGGTTTCAGGGGCGTTTAATGGGTATGTAATGGTGAGGACTAGAATTGGTATTCTTTACTGACTCCATCTTAGATACATAGTCCCACTTAGATATAAATGTGTGGGAGCTGGGAATGGGAGTTTTCTTGTATGCACAGGAAGAAAATGAGATGGTTTGACAAACATTATTTCCATTGCATCATATGCTTCTTCCCGGGTGCTGGGGTAGTTGCTTTCTACCTGAACCAGTAATACCACAATGGTTATGGGGAAAGAGACCATCTAATTAAGAAGGCAAAATACACCAAAAGATATTTCAAAAATATTACTCCCATTACCTTTCTAAAGCCCATGTTGTGGAGCTCTGTTGTTCTTGTTGATCTGTAGATATTTCAGGTCTGAATTTTGATTAATAAAGGCTGGTTTATTTTTGTTCTCAGTCTCCTAATTTGTAGAATGGTACCCTTAAAATAACTGACCTGCTAGGCGTGTAATTGGGGGTAGTAAAGTGATTGCTAAGCCTTGAGAAAAGTAGTTTGAAGACATTACTTTAATATATTTGAGTTTCCAAATACAACACCTTTGTTGGCCAAAGCTGAACAAATGTGAATGTTAATTCACAAAACACTTTCAAAAGCAAGGTGTGTACAGCTGGAAATATTTACATTATTTTATATATACATTAAGAATTATAATTGTAGGGGTGCCTGGTGGCTCAGTTGGTTAAACGGTCAGCTTTTGATTTTGGCTCAGGTCATGATCTTGGGGTCCTGGGATTGAGCTCTGCATTGGGCTCCATGCTCAGCGGGGAATCTGCTTCAGGATTCTCTCTCTCCCTCTGCCCTTCCCCTGCTTGCCTTCTCTCTCTCTCTCTCTCTGTCTAAAAAAATAAATTGTAAAAAAAGTAAAAGAATTATATTTGTAAGTGGCTATTTCCCTTGCTTGAATCCTGCTGTAGGCTTGAAACTCAACATGTAATAACTACTAAATAATCAACAACATGCAATAAGTTGAAATATCAACATATAAGAACTATGAAATTCAAAAACCACTGGGGAAATGGTTCCAGAATAGCATAAATATGTCTAGGATTATCTTAGAGTACAAAAATAACTTGAAATTATAATTATATAATTGTAATGCCACCTAATTTATCTTGAAACATTTTAAATTTATAGTTGATGTTTCTTTTCTCCTCCAAAAAATATAGGTTAACTTGCACCATTAAATGATTGACCTTTAATTTTTCATTATTAGAATTTTATCAGAGGATTAATGTGTACTTTTAAATGCTTTTGCATCTTATCATCACAAAAATATCAAGCAGAGGATGAATAATGGGAAAATTGATGTTAATGTCTTCTGGCTCAGGATATAAGTTATTATTTGACAGCTATGTCCAAAGTAATGGAAACCGGTGCTCTCTTGCATGGTGACTTAATTTTTATGCCTGATTTCATGTCACATAAAATATTTCCTGTAAATATTTCCTAATTTGAGGTTGTGCATTAAAAAATTCACTGGCCAGGGACTGTAACAATAAATGTAATTGAATATAAGTTTTAATGGCTTAAAAGCTATGGTTAGTGTTCTTAGTTCTTTCTTCTTTGGAAATGGCTAATTTCATTCATCTCACATGTTTGTTTCTGGAGTATTTTAATGATTATTTCTTAGAATCCTGTTAATGCTTCATGAAAGGTTGAGACACATTAACAATTATCATTGGTGACAGAGGTATTACAGTTCTAGAAAGCAACATATGGTCCCGTTATGTCAGAAATAGAAAAGAAATTAAGACAAGGATGAATTTTTTTCCTATACAATAAACTTTTTATTTTATACATGGAAGTAATTTCTGCACTTCTGCTATTTTGTGACTAGGAAAACATATACATTTAAAAGTCAGAGTCTCTTTGACATAATTTCCTGACTCATATTTAATGTACATTAATTTTAATGGCTCTTACAATACAGAACATTTTAGAATGGTCTTGGAAATAGGAAAACTATACACATAATCTCAAATGAAATGTTTGGGTTCATTGTAAAACGAAATGCTTTAAGGAAGCCAGTTCAAGATGGCAATGTTTGAAGACTCAACTCATCTCCTCCATGGAACAAACCAAACTATACCTATTAATAGAACAATTCTTCCTGAAGAAGAATTGAGGGCTGACTGAATAGCTATTGAACAACCAAGACAGAGGGAATAGCAAGAGAACAGCAAGAGAGATGGAGACATGCTAACAAAGGGACCCCCCCCCCAATGCTGTGAATGGCATTGGAGAGAGATAGCATTGGGGGAACAGGAACAGATCCCTCTGTCCTTGGGCACAGAAAAACAAAAACAAAAACAATAAAACCTTGCCTGAATCCTGCTGTAGGCTTGAAATAGCATATAAAAGAGACAACACTAGAACTCTGCCAAACAGTGGAGGAGCTGTGGGAAAGCTCTCCAGGTCAAAGGGACTGGAGAACAACACAGTTTACAATCCCATCCCACCTTAAAAGCCTAGACTGGAGCAGAGTCCGGATGCCATAACAGGTGGGTCCAGTTGTCTCAGTGAGCTTGGTGACTTTTGTGAGCCTAGGGTCCACAAACCCACACCAGCCCTAGCTGCACTGGGACACAGAAAAAAAAAAGTGACAGTTCAAAAGGGCAGAGGAACAGTGGGAACACTATTTCCCCCTCCACCTTAGAAGCCCAGACTGGAGCAGGACCTGGTTGGCATAAGGGGTAGGTTCAGATGCCATAATTGGAGGATCCCCATACTATAGTGGGCAGTCTCAGTGCCATAAAGTCAGGTCTGGTCATCAGAGCTTTCGACTTCAGTGTGCCCAGGGTCCCCAAGCTGACACCAGCTGCCCCGTGGTCCTAGGGCATGGAAACAGCCACAGTTGTGTGTGTGTGTGTGTGTGTGTGTGTGTGTGTTAACTGATTTATTTTATTTTACTTTAAAATATTTATCTTACTTTTTAAAAATTTCTCTTTTTGTTTTTTTCTTGTTCTCTTTTTTCTTTTACTCTTTTGCATTTTTCTTTTTCTCCTTTTTTCTTTTCTTTTTTCCTTCTTTTATTATTTTCATTTCATTATTATTATTATTCCTTTTTTCCTTTATTCTCTCTGTAAAAAGGTATGGTTTAAAAGAATGACTAGCATATACAGCTATAGCTTCAGCCAGCCAGCAAAAGTTACCAAGCACACTGAGTCTGTATAGGGTTCACCATACAGAAGACTACTCCTTCAGCTTTAGAAGTAGTCATTTTGCCTAACCCATAGAAACAAACACAGAAAGTCAAGCAAAATAAAGAGACAGAGGAATATGCTCCAAAAGAAAGAAAAGAAAAAAACCTTAGTAAAAGAATTAAATGAAACAGAGATAAGCAATATGCCTGATAAAGAATTCAAAGTAATGATTGTAAAGATACTCATTGGGCTGGAGAAGAGAATGGGGGAACTCAGTGAGACTTAATAAAGAAATAGAAAATATTAAGAAGAACCAATCAGAGCTGAAGAATATAATAACTGAATTTAAAAAAAAACAAACTAGAGGGAATCAACAGTAGATTAGAGAATGCAGAATAATGTATCACTGGTCTGGAAAAGAGGGTAATGGAAAACACACAAGCTAAATAGCAAAAAGAGAAGAAATGAAGATAGATTGAGAGCTCTTGGACAATATCAAGTGAACAAACATTTGCATCATAGTGGTCCCAGGAAAGGAGAGAGAGAGCAAGGTGTAGAAAACTTATTTAAAGAAATAATAACTAAAAACTTCCCTAACCTAAGGAGGGAAATTGGTATCCAAGTCCAAAAAGCACCAAGAGTTCCAAACAAGAAGAACCCAAGGAAGTCCACACCATGGCACATAATAATTAAAGTGTCAAAAGATCAAGATAAAGGATCCTAAATCAGCAAGAGAGAAACAAAAAGTTACTTACATGGGAAAACCTGTAAGAATATCAGCTGATTTTTCAGCAGAAATTTTGCAAGCCAGAAAAGAGGAGTGTGATATATCCAAAGAGCTGAAATGGAAAAACCTACAACCAAGAATACTCTACCCAGCAAGGTTATCATTCAAATTTGAAGGAGAAATAAAGAGTTTCCCAGAAAAGTAAAAGTAAAAGATAAAGGATTTATCACCCCTAAACAAGAAATGTTAAAGGGACTTCTTTAAGTGGAAAAGAAATGGCTATAATTAGATATAAGAAAAATATGAATAAAATGATGTAAAATATGACAACATATACATAAAATACGGAGAAGGGAGTAAAAAGGAAAGAGAAGAAAAAGAAAAAAGATTTTTCTTTATCTGTTTTTTTCTTTCTTTTCTTTTTTTTAAGAATATGATTGAATTTAAATGATCATCAAATTAATATGGACTACTATTTACTTAGGATGTTATATACAAAGTATATAGTAACCACAAATCCAAAACCTATGATAGATACACAAAAAATAAAGAGAAAGAAAGTCAAACAAAGCACTACGCTCATTGACCACAAAGAAAGGGAGCAAGAGAAAAAGAAAAGAACAAGAAAGAACCTCAAAAACAACCAAAAACCAAATTTTAAAAATGGCAATAAGTACATACCTATGAATAATTACTTTAAATGTAAATCGTCTAAATACTGCAATCAAAAGACATAGAATGGTGGAATGAATAAAAAAACAAGACCCAACTATATGCTGCCTACAACAGACTCACCTCAGACCTAAAGACACATACAGACTGAAAGTGAAGGGATAGAAAAACATTCACCATGCAAATGGAAGTGAAAAAAAGCTGAGGTAGCAATACTTACATCAGACAAAATAGACTTTTACAAAGACTGTAACAAGAGACAAAAAAGCACCTTACATAATGATAGAGAGATCAATCCAGAAGAGGATATAACAATTGTAAATATCTACGAACCCAACACTGGAGCACCTAAATACATAAAGCAAATATTAACAAACATAAAGAGAAAAAATGATGGTAATATAATAATAGCGGGGATTTTAACACTCCATTTACATCAATGGATAAATCATCTAGAGAGAAAATCAATAAGGAAACAATGTCTTTGAATGACATATTGAACCAGATGGACTTAACAGATATATATAGAATATTTCATCCCCAAGCAACAAAATACACATTCTTTTCAAGTGTGCATGGAACATTCTCCAGAATAGATCACATATTAAGCCATAAAACAAGCCTCAATAAATTTAAGAAGATTGAAACCATACCATGAATCTTTCTTTTGTTAAGATTTTATTTATTTATTTGTCAGAGAGAGAGAGAGAGAGAGAGCACAAGGAGGGGGAGCAGCAGGCAGAGGGAGGGGGAGAAGCAGACTCCCCGCTGAGCAGGGAACCCAATGCGGGGCTCGATCCCAGGACTCTGGGATCATGACCTGAGCCGAAGGCAGACGCTTAACTGACTGAGCCACCCAGACATCCCACCATGAATATTTTGACCACAATGGTATGAACTAGAAATAAATCACACACATACAAACTGGTAAAAACACAAACATGGGAGACTAAACAACATGACGCTAAACAACCAATAGTAAATTAAGCAATTAAAGAAGAAATTAAAAAAATACATGGAGACAAAATAGGATGAAAACAGTGGTCCAAAATCTCTGGGACACAGCGTAAACAGTTCTAAGAGGGAATTATATAGAAATATTGGCCTACCAAAAGAGGCAAGAAAAAACTCAGTCTAAATTTATACCTAAAAGCACTGGAAAAGGAACAAATAAAGCCCAAGGTGAGTAGAAGAAAGGAAATAATAAAGATCAGAGAAGAAATAAATGATGTAGAGACTAAAAAACTTGTCAAATCACTAAGTTGTACACCTGAAATTACTGTAACATCGGGTGTCAACAACATCATATTAAAAGAAATAATAAAATGCTTAATACTTTTCCTACTTTACACATATTCAAGTTCTGCTAGTTATAAATTCTGCCCATTTTTCTCATTCTTGATTTGGATGGGATCCAATGACACAGCATTTCTTAGAATGTGGCTAGTTCTTTGCAGTAGAGAAGTAGTCCTAGGAATTTTTTCCTAAAAATTGTTTTATGGTACACTGATAATAAACAACTGACAATAAAATTTATCATTAATAATTACCTAGTTTAAAAATAATTAATACTCTAATCATTAATGTTATTTATAATTTTACCCACTAACTACTGTAGATATTTTCATCAGTCTATTGACATTCCTATCTTATCTAGAATGTCATCATTCTAATTTTTGAAGAGGAATATCACAGGGAATATGTTTGGCTATTAAATAATTTGAGTATTATTATCAGTTCTGTTTTAACTATCTGATGACCTAGAGTAAGGCATTTAACCTCGAGATTTTTTTTTTAAGATTTTAATTATTTATTTGTCAGAGAGAGAGAGAGAGAGAGAGAGAGAGACAGCACAAGCAGGCGGCAGAGGAAGGCAGAGGAAGAAGCAGGCTCCCTGCTGAGCAAGGAGTCCTATGCAGGGCTTGATCCCAAGACCCTGGGATCATGACCTGAGCCAAAGACAGCTGTTTAACCAACTGAGCCACCCAGGCATCCCTTAACCTCTTGAGATCTTAAGGCTTAGTTTTCCTCAGTTGTGAAAAAGAGGATTAAACTAAAGCACTTGTTTGGTCCTTCCACTTCTAAAGTTCTATCAGTCTATGAAATTTTCTAGTATGGCATGCAGTTTCAGAGTTCTAATATTAGCTAGAAGGGAAATGACTGAAATGGATGGTTGTTGAATGTCTCCCTGGCATCCATTCCTCCATTCCTTTAGCTTAAATGGTTCTGATTTTGTTCTGGTAGCCTCTCATCCCCCTTCCACTACACACACACACACATACACACACACACACACACACACACACTATACACAGCAGGTGCACAGTTCGCTCTGATTGGTTAATACAAATACAAAAATACAAAGCTGTCATGCCCCTTGGGCTGTGAATGATTCAGGAATAGACATGTAATATGATTTGGGACAATGAGGTGTCTCAATGAGGGATTTCTGGGAAACTTTTTCCTTCATCGTCTGAAAGAACTTTTGAGGAAGAGACTCTTTTCAACCGGACGTGTAAGAGAAAGGCTGTAACTCCAGTTCTATTTTTGGCAGTGGTCCTCTGAGAAAAGCAGTTATGATGAAGTTAACTCTGGAAAGTAGAGCAGAGAAACAGGATTCTTGATGACATCGTTAGGTTTCCGGAGTAGTCAACGTTGGAAAATCTTAATATTTTTAGAAACTTTGGATTTTATTATTGTTTGGCCAGTTTGAATTAGATTTTCTTATTAATGACAGTTGAAATATCCATACACAATGCATTGTATTTCATTAGAAAATACACGTGAAAGTGCCCCCAGGAAATAAGAAGTGTTATAGAAACTCAAGGGCTTAATTGTTTGATGGAACTACTTCTCTGCAATTAATGTACTTACTTGATTTGCTTATGTAAATCTATTTGTCCTCTAAATATTTATTGAGAGCTTGTGTTGTGCTGGGCACTACATCAGGAAATTAGACACAACCCAATTGACTGAATTCCTCAAGGCCGCATGGGAGAATGAAGCAGAGATAGACAAAAGACCAGGAATCTTGATTTTTAATATAACTAAAGGACTTTATTATAGGCCTTTTTTGTACCCTGATACAAATTTTTCGCTTCTGGGAAAGAGACATTTGAAGTTAGAACATGCTACTCATAAGATAAATGTCTTAGGACATTCCCACCTAAAAACAAGCTATTTTACAATTCTCTGACACTGTTCTAGGTGATAGAATGAGTGAACTATTTCACATCCATCATTGCTGTAGGAAAATTCAGATACTTGGGCAAATACTGTCTGTTGCCTTTTAGTACGTCCTGTCTGAAACTAACACATGATTAATGAATATCTCATTTGTTTTCATTACCATTTTCTCTAGTGTGGACCCTTTTAACCTAATGATTTGGTTAATGTCAAACTTTCTCCATTCATTCAACAAATAATAAGTTCCTACTCTATGCTGGGCATTATCTGAAAGTCCTTCTCACTTCATATCCTTTATACCTCCCAAGAATTTCTAATAAATTGGCAAAAATCTTTACTTGCCTCTCAAGATGTTTGTATTCTAATTATCTTTTGACCTTATCTTCTGCTACTCCATTTTAGGATTTTTTTTCTGATGTAAATAGATCTTTTTTAGTCCTCAAATGTGTTTGCAATCAACCACTTAGTATTTTTACTTTCAGAATACTTTTATTCTTGCTTTTTTTGGTTAATTTTTTTAATTGTTCCAAATATAGCTCGTCTTTTCTGTTTTGAGGAAAATTATTATAAAATTGGCTTTTGCACCTAAAATATTAGGTGTGAGAGCAACATAAAAAACAGTTTTGGAAAACATGGACTCAGGAAATTTACCTACACAGTCCTTTCCTAAAATCATTGCTTGAGGGTATAATTTGGTAAAACAAAGAAGAAATAGAAGAAATAGGACAACATGAAAAACAACAAAGTATATGTTAATAAATTCCCTTAATCCCAAAGATAGAGTGTAGTTTAATTCTTCAGGTAGGATTGAATACTTAATAATATGTTAACAGTGGTCAATTTTTTGTGCGTGTGTGGTGAGATTAGAATGTTTTTAATTGTTTTCAAGGAATTTTTCTGCATTTTCTAAATTTTCTACTATGAACAGGGCATTATTTTGAATTTTCGAAGATAAAAAGTCATATCATTTCAAAATATATTACTGTTTCTTTATAATGGAAAGAAAGGAAGCTTTTATTTGAAAAAAGGTATAATGATACAATCAGAAAGATATTTACTAGAGTCGTAGTAGTCAATTAAGATATTGCTTTCACGAAACGCTTTGTTTCTATTCAAATATCCAAAATATCTGACCATAGGATCCTGCTGATATTAATTTGATATATCCATATAATAAACCACAGTACTAAAAAGTGCTGACATAAAAGCATGTGTATTGACATGGAAGTATGTTAGTGATACGTTCAATGAAAAGTGTAATTTTATTTGTATAAGAAAAATATGGGAAAAATACACATAAAAATGGTAGCAGTAAGTTTCCCGGGGTGACTGAATTTCATGGGTAATTTTTAATTTCTGCTCTCTACTTTTTATATTTTATACAATGAATATATATTTCCTACATAATAAAGTGCTTTTTAATATGTACTGGCCAGGTTCTTGTAGTATCAGAGGAATTACTCGAGTTGATAAAAATCAGCTGCAATTAGACTTGGCATTCGAGAGCCAGGAACCTGCACAGCAGCCTTCTCACTGGGTCCCAGGTCTTCCATAACAAAGGTGTAGCGTAGGCTTCAAAAGGTCAGTCAGCCTAAAGACACCAGCCAAGTTTGAGGAACCAGTCTTTCCTCTGTTGCCTTGACAGTGAAATTACCGAAGATAGGTCTTGAGTGGTGAAGCTTGTCCTAACAAGATGTACTGCTATCTGGCAAGATGTCCTTAGAGGCACAAGCCAGCTTTATGCTTGCTTTCAACTAATGCGTCCAAGTGCATCCAAATTAATTAATCAAATGTGAGGATTTTTTACCCTAATTCTCAGAAAGCAAGAATTCCTCAAGAGAATAACACTGACTGAATTGTAATGGTTCGTATAAGTGAGGTGGTTGCTACATATATAGCTTCCACTTGAGACTTCAGGGTCTTATGCAGCCCCTCTGTATTCCATTCAACAATGCTTCATTCACAGAGCCAAGAATGTTGATTGAGCAAGTTGACTGTGCCAGGGACTGTGCTAGATACAGTGGAGAGTTAACACAAACAGGTTACCAGTCCTTACCTAGAAAAATTTCTTTTATTATTATAGTGTATATACTTCTGGTTTTTGACTCTGTATTTGTATCTATATTTGCATCTCCATCCATATCTATATCTATAATTTCCTCTCAAAACTTTGAAGCCACTGTTCCATTTTATTTAGGTGCTTGGTCCATTTCATTAGAAGTCTGATGTAAATCTGATCCTTCTTTCTTTGTTGATACCCAGTTTTAACATTTTGGAAGCTTTCAGGGTTCTTTCTTTCTTCATTGAATTTAGTAAATGTTGAGATGTGTATCTTCTTCTCATTGTTTCTGCTTATGGCTGAATAGGCCCTTCCAGTCTAAACACTTGTATCTTTCTTGAGTTTGGAAAGTTTTCTTCTACTTTCTTCAATTATTATTTTCTTAGTTTTTTGTCTCTTTTTCTATTAGAGTTCACTTTTTTCTTATATTTTCAATTTCTGTGTTTTGGTTTTTGTCCTAGGGGATTTATTCTGCCTTAACTTCCATGTCACAAACTCTTTCTTCAGTAATGTTCATTCTGTGATTCAGCCTGTCTGAAATTTTTATTAATAACTTTATGACCTACTTTCCAAGAACATTTTCTTTTTCCTTGATTGCTTCTTTTTTATAGCAGTATATTCTAGTTTTATGGATGCAGGTGTTATCTAATTCCTCTGACAGTAATTTAGAATTATTTCAATTTTCTCTTCTGCCTGTCATTGGATTAGGGGTTGTGTTTATTTATCATGATTCTTCTCTCTAATATTGTTCATTTTTCCCAGATGCTTGTTGACTCTAGGTTGTCCTTTCATATTTATGAATGAAGGACTAGTATGATAATTCTAGGCACCTAATACTGTGATTCTTTGGCAGTTTTGTAGGCCAGTTTATACAGAAGGCCTCTCCCTGGAACAGGGAGGCTAAGGGCTTCCCTTTAGAGTGTGTGGGAAATAAATAAACAGGTGAGCTCAGACCCCCATGACTGATGAAGTTAGGAGTCCAGGGTTATATCAGGCTCTGTTGTGTTTACCTCTGGCCCTCACACCCCTGCTGGGACAGCTTGCCAGGATAGTCTTTCACTTTATTTAGAAATATCCATGCTGGTCTGGAGCTTGTGTGCTCAAATCATTCCTTGCCCTTGCTCTGTTCTGTATCAGAAAAGCTGACTCTGGCAGGTTGTTTCCTACGTATCATCTAAGATGGTTCTGGATGGATTTGTCCAAAAGGACACAGAGGTGGCAGGTTAGGACACGGAGGAGGCAAATGAAAAGGCTTCACTCCCTGCTTCCTTTCTGTCTGTTTGTCTCAGGCAGTGCTTCCAGAAGTTTCTTATGCTTTCCCTGGACAGGCTGCCTCTAGGCCTCTGTGGAGTGACCTGACCCTTTGCCTTCAGGAACGCCATGTCCACCCTCCTTCCTCCTTTTGCCCTCTATCCCCTGTGTGGCTTCTTAGCACCACCATCCCCTGTGTAGTTGGCTCCCTGCATTAAATTCCCTCTGGTGTAAATACTTCCTGTTTCCCTGGTGGGACCCTGACTGATATAGTAGCCTGCTTTAGAGTGAGGACAAATTTTGCAGCTTCACTGTGTTTTCTGGGAGAGAGAATGGCTCATTAGTGTAGCTGTATTATAGACATTTCTTTTTTTTTTTTTAAAGATTTTATTTATTTATTTATGAGAGACAGAGAGAGAGAGAGAGAGGCAGAGGGAGAAGCAGGCTCCCAAGGAGCAGGGAGCCCGATGCGGGACTCCATCCCAGGACCCTGGGATCATGACCTGAGCCGAAGGCAGATGCTTAACCATCTGAGCCACCCAGGCGCCCTATAGACATTTCTTAAACTAAATATCCTGATGGTCAACAGATAAATGGATAAAGAAGACGTGGTGTATACACACACACACACACACACACACACACACACACACAAATGGAATATTATGCAGCCATCAAAAGGAATGAAATCTTGCCATTTGCAACAATGTGGATGGAACTAGAGGGTGTTATGCTGAGCGAAATAAGTCAATCAGAGAAAGACATGTATCATATGACCTCACTGATATGAGGAATTCTTAATCCCAGGAAACAAACTGAGGGTTGCTGGAGTGGTGGGGGGTGGGAGGGATGGGGTGGCTGGGTGATAGACAATGGGGAGGGTATGTGCTATGGTGAGTGCTGTGAATTGTGTAGGACTGTTGAATCACAGATCTGTACCTCTGAAACAAATAATGCAATATATGTTAAGAAAAAAAAAGAAGAAGAAGAAGAAGATAGCAGGAGGGGAAGAATGAAGGGGGGAGAATCGGAGGGGAAGATGAACCATGAGAGACGATGAACTCTGAAAAACAAACTGAGGGTTCTAGAGGGGAGGGGGGTGGGGGGATGGGTTAGCCTTCTGATGGATATTAAAGAAGGCATACTCTGCATGGAGCACTGCGTGTTATATGCAAACAATGAATCATGGAACACTACATCAAAAACCAATGATGTAATGTATGGTGATTAACATAACAATAAAAAATTAAAAAAAAATCCTGATGGTGATTATTCCATAGGATGCCACTATTCTTATGATTGTACTCCTTCCATCAAAATGCTTTCTGTCTTCCAGAAATTTTTCAAAAATTTTGGTCTACTGAAAGAACCATTTCTTATTTTTATCACTCTTACTGATTTTTTTTCTCTTTCTCCTCCTCCTCCTTACTCATCATCTTCTCTCTTCTGGCAGTGTAGCATCGGTGCCCCCTTCATGGGCTCTGAATTAAAATCTTGGCTTTAGCAAATGCTGGTTTTGTGACTTGACACACATTTCTTAGCTTTTTGGTGCCTCTGTTCGTTCATCTGTAAAATGGAAATTCCTGAGGATTAAATGATATACATGCAGAAGAGTGCCTGGCACATAACAGGTGCTCAATAGAAATTAGCTACTGTTATTCTAGCTACTGCTATTAATATTTTTCAAATTTTAATCAGATTTTGGGATGGAAGGTTCCTGGGCTCAGTCCACAATTTGAACTGGAAGCACACAGCCTGATATTGAACTATCAGGGTATTAATTGGCATATGATGAAACACTCATACAGAAAGAAAAGTGAAAAAAAAACATGGATAAATTTGCTTTTGATAAAGACAAAAAGACAGGCACCAATTAAAAAAGCAGAGTAATAGCACACATTCACAAGTGAACACCATATCAAATAGCATTTCAGGGTAGCATGGTCTCTTAAGATTTGTTATCCATCCCTCCCTTTTTTTACCAGCTGTATTTCTGTTTTGAAGCTTTTCACTTCTAGGATGAAGTAAGTAAGGTTTCCTTTTCCAAATACAGTTTTAAATGGTTGAAATAATTTATATTGGCATTATCCCTTCCTTATAATTTTCTTTGTATTCTAGCAGCATAAGTCTTCTTTTCAACAGGAGATAAATGACATAAAACAAAATGTTCTGTCTTTTATAAGCCCTGAAAAACTATTTTCTCATATTTGTAAAAAAACAGCATTGTAAAACCCTACGATAACATAAGTTGAGCCAGTTTCAATCCTTTGGGGTTTTCTTTCATTTTAACCAATAATTCAACTTGCTTTTGGTTTTAATTTAATTATAAGATTTAAGAGGGAAAGTTTCTTGGAAGCTATCTGGATGTCAGGTTGATTACATTACATTTCTTTCTAGAAAACTTGTTTTTCCATGTATACAGGCCTCAAAATCTTGGCTGATACATAGTCTCAAGTTTTTATTTAATTTCTTGATGGCAAGAGTCTTCTTGGAGAAAAAGTGACAGACTTTGATAGGATTCAAATATGTTTAATCTTTTAATGAGTTTATTATGAAATTTCTTTTATGCTAAAAAAAGTATTTTCTTATTCAGCATTTCATCAATTACTACAAAAGCTATATTTCTTTGTTCCTTAAAATATTTATGAATTTTAAGTTGAAAAACTAGTTGAAAACCAAAAGTAAGTTGTGATAGATATATAAGGGAAGATTGTATTTTAAAATAAATGTAAAGTTCAACATTGGATATTATAAAAGAAAAAAAGGATTTAAAGAAATTTTTTCTTTAATAGAGATTATTTTAAGAAGCTGTATTTTTTTAAGATTTTATTTATTTATTTGAGAGAGAGCCAGCGAGAAAGAGAGAGAGTGAATGCACAAGCAGGGGGTAGGGAGCAGAGGGAGAGGGAGAAGCAAACTCTCTGCTGAGCAGGGACCCCGATGCAGGACTGGATCCCAGGACCCTGAGATCATGACCTGAGCTGAAGGCAGATGCTTAACTGACTGAGTCACCCAGGCACCCAAGAAGCTATATTTTTAAAATAGTTTTTAAAAGTTATATTTTACATATAACCATTTTCTAAATGATGTGCTTTTGCCAGATATCAGTTGTCATGTAAGTAAAAAAATGTATATCTAGAGATAATATGCAAAAAAAATCTCTTGAACTTCATGTTTTTTGTTGATGCTGTTGTTGTTCTTGCTGAGTGTTTAAAAATATCTATATGATTGGGAACAAGTGATTCCTGATCCCAGGGTATCACAGCTGTAGGACTCCAAACATAGATTCAATATCAAAGCAAATTTTTATGCTTAAGAAATGTCTTACAAAATGCCCTTTGTGCTAGAGAATCAAAGATTTGAGCATGGGAATAAACTTGACCAACTTCTTTTTGTCTTTAAAAAATTCAGTACTTGCCAAAGTGTCCATCTGTTTACAGTGATTACTAATCTGTTTCTTAGAGTTTTCAGCATCCCTTTGGGTTTATGCACATGTAGCAAAAGTCTTTTTTTAATGAGAATGAGTGAAATCTTAATCTCAGTAATCCAAAAACAACCCTAAAAGTTGTCTATTTATTTATGTTCAAAAGCCACAGCACTTTCAGCTCCAATTCAAGAATTCAAGGAAGGAAAAGAACATTCTGTGCCTTAGCAACTATCTGTGACACCTTAAGGTTTAGTGACCTATGGGGAGGATTTCCAGTGAAGTAGGTAGTAATAATTGCTGGGAGACACAGTGGAATGGCAGAAAGTGAAAAAGTGGCAAAGTGATAACCCTTAAGTAATCACATCCTTCTATTACAGTTTTCAATGCTGTAAAAGAAATGTTTGACAATAGTGAAATGAAAAATGAATTATTCTAAATAGGTATAAGCGCTTCATCTTTCTCTGTTTACATAGTTGTTTTACGTGAAATTAACAAATAATATAATTTGCATATGACTGCATAAGAGAAATATAAATAATTGCAGCAAAATAAAATTTTTAACCATTAATCTTGGTTGAATAAGACTAATGACGTTTAATGAAGGCTCTTCTATTCCTATATACAAAATGCCAATTACCTCTATTCTTTCTGAAGAACAAGATCTCCAAACACTTTTACGTCAATAAAATGAGCTTATTAAGCCTAGGTTCTAAATAGAAGATAATTCAGAGAGAGACAGAAATACTCGAGGACATAATGTTCAGAAAACAATGTATTAGACATTTAATTGAAGGAAATAACTGATATTTCAGAAAGAACTTTCAGGATTAAAGACAATTGTAAAAATCATAAAAATATGATGCACATAAATATCAAGTTTTGAAAAATATTATTATAGCAATATTGAGAGCCAATGTTACCACATATATGTATTTTGAACACAATATACACGTATGTACTTAACACAATGGAAATGTGACAATAATATAGTCTTTTCATCACGTGGAAATGGGGAGTAAAAGAAAGTTCAGAACCCCAACTGCCCTATGCACACACATGCAGCCCAGACACAGACATCAATATATGAGTGAATCCTACCTTTTGGACTAAGTCCTGTTAGAAATAGTTATGATATTTTTTTTCTCTTGCAGTGTTCTCAGAATTTCTTTCTCTTGTATTCCCATTCTCAGGTTTCCATTGTATTCAT
The DNA here is from genome assembly GCF_003265705.2 of Callorhinus ursinus. Lineage (NCBI taxonomy): Eukaryota > Metazoa > Chordata > Mammalia > Carnivora > Otariidae > Callorhinus > Callorhinus ursinus. The sequence continues at coordinate 104,513,930 of NW_027397063.1, forward strand.
GTATGGCCTCTACTATTATTTGCCTAAAACTTTTACTTAAAATAACTTACTTTTAAAACTTGTTAATCGAGAGAAATTTCACTATCACTACTATGCAGTCAGTAACATTTGCCATACATGGACGACAAAAACAGAATTGTAAATTCTATCTGGATGTTGTTGCCCACCAAATGTTCTAAGCATGATGCCTGCTTTCTCTGCATTGAAGCCTTTTGGGTGTGAAAGCCTAGCCCCAAACAGAATTTTTTCCCCTCATAGAATTAAAGAATTGAAGGAAAACATGAAAGGAAATAACTTTCTTACTATGATTTTTAATATCATTTTCCTGGTTAGAGTATTCCCCTGATACCGATAGTCTTGCATACTAACTAGAGTCCTCTCAAATACAACCGGATTCCACACTTTGGGGGGCATTGTTATTTCTGAGTAGCTATTCTTATTTTAGTTTCTGTTTCTCCTGTTTTAGATGGGAGAATAAAAGTGAGGTGCCTCACTAATATGTGTTTTTCTACTTTCTTCAGGAGGTAGGAAATACAAATAATGGGAAGAGTAAGGTGGTTAATCTAACAGAGATGGAAAGAGTTCATTAAACAGCCTATACCATCCGTGTAAGATTGGTAACTCCATGTACAAGATGTCGCCAGTAATAGAGCGTCTCCTTTCTTTACTGCCCAATAATGCCTCAGAACTGAAAGACAAACATGAACTTGGGATTGGAAGCTAATAAATGGGACACTTTTTCTAGGAGGCTGAAGGTAGCAGGGTTAATGAATTACAGGTGAGATTGTTTACATGAGTGAGTGCTGTTTGCTTTTCCTGCCATCAGTTTTATCCCTTCCAGTAAGAAGAGTAAGTTCACTTACAATAGAAATGGGGGAGGGAAACTAATACAGCTCTAAAACAAAGTTTAATTTTTAAAAAAATGTGTACCTCTAAAAGAATGTTTTTGCTGCCTGTTTCTAATACTGCTGAAAGATTAATTTCTAGTTGACTATTAAGTCTTACAAGCCTTGGTGCCTTATAGAAAATGTTTCTGAAACAAGAAGTTCTAGTTCAGGGACAAAGCTGGTGTGGGCTTATGTGTGAGGATGGTGGTGGTGGTGGTGTGTGTTCTTTGCTCATTTTAAATCTGAGAGACCTTGTAGAAGTTATCTCATGATCTGGATAGTTTGGGGCATAAATATTAGGAGAACAGGACTCTGCCTCATACTGTTAGAACTGGCATGAACCAAAAAGAGGCAAACACTGAGCTATGAAAAACTGTGGTGGAAGGGAATCCCCAGAATGGGCAGAACTTCAAGTGATCCATGTGATCGAACATCTATTCTGGAAGTAAAGATGGCCTGAGTATGCATGTACTTGATTCATGAACGGTGGCTAATGGAATGATGGGCTAGTCATGGATTTAAAATGAACACATTTAGAAAATTACTGACGAAAGACGTCTAGGGAACATGTATACAGATGGTCTCTTATAATGGGCACTGAGTGATTTGTGACTGACATAAATGCTTATAGAAGGCTTCATCTGTGAAGGAGGCTCTTAATGATAACATAGACAACTTGACCCATCATGGATGTCAGTCAGCTTCATATCCCAGACATGCCTGTTCCATGGGTTCACTACAAAGTGGTCATGGCCATCAAGAGTGGAGGTTATGCATAAGCGCAACAACATGGACCTCCTGTCACGAAGGCTGATCTGGCTTCTAGATCCTCCACTGGGTATCCAACCTGACCATAGCAATGGACAATATCACTTACTAAGGGAACAGTTTGCAGCCTGCTTGTCAAGGAGGAGGTAGTACTTGTTAGGGACGGACTTATTTAGGAACATATTTGCCTTCCCTGCCTTCAGGGTTTCTGCCAATATCTTGGTTCATAGATTACAGATTGCTTATCCATGGCATATAAAACATCACTTCTGACCAGGGGACTTATTTCACAGCAAAATAAGTGTGGCTTTGGACTTCTGCCGATGGAATTCACTCTGACCTTACTTTGTGTCCCATCCTCCCCAAACCATTATTTTGATAGAACAGTGCGATGGCATGAGGAAGGCTAAGTTACTGTGCCAACTAGGAAAAAAATATTTTGTGAGGTTCAGTGCTATTCTATAGGATGCAGCTAATACCTCTTAAGCCAGCAGCTAATATTTGGTTCCATCCACATAGAATATGTTTAGGAACCAAGGGACAGAGATGAGATTGGTCTTTCTCACTATTTTTCCTAATAACCTACTGGTAGAATTTTTGTCTTTTGTCCCTGTGACCCTGGGCTTTATGAATTTTAAGGTTCTAGAGAGGATGGCTTCTACCAGGGAACACAATCAGGGTTTTGATAAATTAGTTGCTTCCTGCCTATTTTGATTTCTAAATTATTCTAAACCATTCATCTGTCTCTGTGCTTCTGGTTGGGTTCAGGCAATGAAGAGCCTAGTGGGAAAGTGGAGAGAGGAAAAAAAGTGAGGTCAGGGTATTTATTTTCGCAGTCCCCTTCTTACGGTTAGCAAATTGGGGCCACTTGGTCTTTGCTTCTCATCTTATATGTGAAAAACCTGAACTGAGAGGTGATGCGATTTACCCAGAGGAATAATTTTAAAAGATTGTATTGATCAAACCCCAGAGGGAGTCTGGGTGGACCAGAGGTTATAAGTCAGACAACCTCCTGTACCATCAGGTGTCAAATAGGTGGGGAAGGTGTCAAAATTTTATAAAATATAACATATGTTGGATTTTTAAGAACATGATAATGGTAATCTATATGTGTATTCTATTTTGTTTTATTGCTTGGTTAGGTCACATACTCATTTTTCACTGGGGACCATGCTGCTGAGCTGCATCTTCATATTGGGTGCCCCTTCAAGAGTACTTACACATTGGGCTTTCATGGCAGTGCAGTATGAATATGCTGCTTTAGGCAATATGTTGTGGGCTAGGCAAGAGCATACATATTTTTGAAAATTCAACTATTCCTTAATTAGGCTGATCAAGAATTACTGATTGCTTCTTTTTAGAAAGCCCACTCACCCCCCTGCCTTTTCCCCAAATTAAACAAAAGTTGTGATTGCTTACCTTCATTTTTACTTGTTGAGAGATATTTAAAAAAATAAGATTGCGGTTTTGGGGTGGAGTCTTTTGGGTTTTCCACATAAAGTATCATATCATCTGCAAAGAGTGAGAATTTCACTTCTTCTTTGCCGATTCGGATGCCTTTTATTTCTTTTTGTTCTCTGATTGCTGTGGCTAGGACTTCCAGTACTATGTTGAATAGCAGTTGTGATAGTGGACATCCCTGCCGTGTTCCTGACCTCAGGGGGAAACTCCCAGTTTTTCCCCGATGAGAATGATATTCACTATGGGTTTTTCATAGATGGCTTTTATGATATTGAGGTATGTACCCTCTATCCCTGCACTCTGAAGAGTTTTAATCAAGAAAGCATGCTGTACTTTGCCAAATGCTTTTTCTGCATCTATTGAGAGGATCATATCGTTCTTGTTCTTTCTTTTGCTAATGTATTGTATTACATTGATTGATTTGCAGATGTTGAACCAACCCTGCAGCCCAGGGATAAATCCCACTTGGTCATGGTGAATAATCCTTTTAATGTACTGTTGGATCCTACTGGCTAGTATTTTGGTGAGAATTTTTGCATCCATGTTCATCAAGGATATTGGTCTGTAATTCTCCTTTTTGGTGGGGTCTTTGATGGTTTTGGGATCAAGGTAATTGTGGCCTCATAAAACGAGTTTGGCAGTTTTCCTTCCATTTCTATTTTTTGGAACTGTTTCAGAAAAATAGGTATTAATTCTTCTTTAAATGTTTGGTAGAATTCCCCTGGAAAGCCAATGGCCCTGGGCTTTTGTTTGTTGGGAGATTTGTGATGACTGCTTCAATTTCCTTAGTGGTTATAGGTCTGTTCAGGTTTTCTATTTCTTCCTGGTTCAGTTTTGGTAGTTGATACATCTCTAGGAATGCATCCATTTCTTCCAGATTATCTAATTTGCTGGCATAGAGTTGCTCATAATATGTTCTTAGAATTGTTTGTATTTCTTTGGTGTTGGTTGTGGTCTCTCCTCTTTCATTCATGATTTTATTTATTTGGGTCATTTCTCTTTTCTTTTTGATAAGTCTGGCCAGGGGTTTATCAATCTTGTTAATTCTTTCAAAGAACCAGCTCCTAGTTTCATTATCTGTTTTACTATTCTTTTGGTTTCTAGTTCATTGATTTCTGCTCTGATCTTTATTATTTCTCTTCTCCTGCTGGGTTTAGGCTTTATTTGCTGTTCTTTCTCCAGCTCCTTTAGGTGTAGGGTTAGGTTGTGTATTTGAGACATTTCTTGTTTCTTGAGAAAGGCTTATATTGCTCTATACTTTCCTCATAGGACCACTTTTTCTGCATCCCAAAGATTTTGAACAGCTGTGTTGTTATTTTCCATTTGTTTCCATGAATTTTTTTAATTCTTCTTTAATTTCCTGGTTGACCCATTCAACTGCTAGAACTCATACAGGAATTCAGTAAAGTGGCAGGATATAAAATCAATGCACAGAAATCAGTTGCAATCAGATCCTATTTATATACACCAACAACAAGACAGAAGAAAGAGAAATTAAGGAGTTGATCCCATTTACAATTGCACCCAAAACCATAAGATACCTAGGAATAGATCTAACCAAAGAGGCAAAGAATCTGTACTCAGAAAACTATAAAATACTCATGAAAGAAATTGAGGAAGACACGAAGAAATGGAAAAACGTTCCATGCTCATGGATAGGAAGAACAAATATTGTGAAGATGTCAATGCTTCCTCGAGCAATCTACACATTCAAAGCAATCCCTATCAAAATACCATCCACTTTTTTTGAAGAAATAGAACAAATAATCCTAAAATTTGTATGGAACCAGAAAAGACCCCGAATAGCCAGAGGAATGTTGAAGAAGAAAAGCAAAGCTGGTGGCATCACAATTCCAGACTTCCAGGTCTATTACAAAGCTGTCATCATCAAGACAGTATGGTACTGGCACAAAAATAGACAAAGAGATCAATGGAAGAGAATAGAGAGCCCAGAAAGGGACCCTCAACTCTATGGTCAACTAATCTTTGACAAAGCAGAAAAGAATGTCCAGTGGAAAAAAGACAATCTCTTCAACAAATGGTGTTGGGAAAATTGGACAGCCACATGCAGAAGAATGAAACTGGACCATGTCCTTACACCACACACAAAAATAGACTCAGTATGGATGAAAGACCTAAATGTGAGACAGGAGTCCATCAAAATCCTAGAGGAAAACACAGGCAGCAACCTCCTTGACCTCAGCTGCAGCAACTTCTTCCTAGAAACGTCACCGAATGCAAGGGAAGCAAGGGCAAAAATGAACTATTGGGACTTCATCAAGATAAAAAGCTTTTGCACAGCAAAGGAATCAGTCAACAAAACCAAAGGACAACCGATAGAATGGGAGAAGATACTTGCAAATGACATATCAGATCAAGGGCTAGTATCCAAAACCTATAAAGAACTTATCAAACTCAACACCCGAAGAACAAGTAATCTGATCAAGAAATGGGCAGAAGACGGGCGCCTGGGTGGCTCAGTTGGTTGAGCGACTGCCTTTGGCTCGGGTCATGGTCCTGGAGTCCTGGGATCGAGTCCCATACCGGGCTCCCTGCTCAGCGGGGAGTCTGCTTCTCCCTCTGACCCTCCCCCCTCTCATGTGCTCTCTCTCTCAAATAAATAAATAAAATTAAAAAAAAAAAAGAAATGGGCAGAGGACATGAATAGACATTTTTCCAAAGAAGACATCCAAATGGCCAACAGACGCATGAAAAAGTGCTCAACATTGCTCGGCATCAGGGAAATCCAGATCAAAACCTCAATGAGATACCACCTCACACCAGTCAGAATGGCTAAAATTAACAAGTCAGGAAATGACAGATGTTGGTGGGGATGCGGAGAAAGGGGAACCCTCCTTCACTGTTGGTGGGAATGCAAGCTGGTGCAGCCACTCTGGAAAACATATGGAGGTTCCTCAAAAAGTTGAAAATAGAGCTACCATATGACCCAGCAATTGCACTACTAGGTATTTACCCCAAAGATACAAATGTAGTGATCCGAAGGTGTATGTGCACCCCAATGTTTATAGCAGCAATGTCCACAATAGCCAAATTATGGAAAAGCCAAGATGTCCATCAACAGATTAATGGATAAAGGAGATGTGATACACACACACACACACACACACACACACACACACACAATAGAATATTATGCAGCCATCAAAAAAACCGAAATCTTGCTATTTGTAATGACGTGAATGGAACTAGAGGGTATTATGCTAAGCGAAATAAGTCAATCAGAGAAAGACATGTATCATATGATCTCACTGATAAGAGGAATTCTTAATCTCAGGAAACAAACTGAGGGTTGCTCGAGTGGTGGGGGGTGGGAGGGATGGGGTGGCTGGGTGATAAGACACTGGGGAGGGTATGTGCTATGGTGAGTGCTGTGATTTGTGTAAGACTGATGAATCACAGACCTGTACCTCTGAAACAAATAATACATTATATGTTAAAAAAAAAGAAGATAGTAGGAAGGGAAAAATGAAGGCGGGGATATTGGAGGGGGAGACGAACCATGAGAGACTATGGACTCTGAGAAACAAACTGAGGGTTCTAGAGGGGAGGGGGTTGGGGGGATGGGTTAGCCTGGTGATGGGTGTTAAAGAGGGCACGTTCTGCATGGAGCACTGGGTGTTATACGCGAACAATGAATCATGGAACACTACATCAAAAACTAATGATGTAATGTATGGTGATTAACATAACATAATAAAAAAAACTAATGATGTAATGTATGGTGATTAACATAACATAATAAAAAAACTAATGATGTAATGTATGGTGATTAACATAACACAATAAAAAAACTAATGATGTAATGTATGGTGATTAACATAACATAATAAAATAAAATAAAATAAAATAAAATAAAATAAGATTGCGTGTGTGTGTGTGTGTGTAAACACTCTCATTTGGCTTGGGGTATGTAGGAAAACAGGTGGTGATAAGGCAAGGATTCTAAATTGGAACAATGGTAGTGGTATTTGTAGATTAAGTGGAAAGGACATTCTTAGCATTTACACAAGCCATTGTTGAATTGGCTTGAATTTCAAGGAAGCCCTTCCCTTTGTTTGCTTGGGCCATTGAGTCAATTCTACAACACAGGGAGAGTTGTCAGTTCCTGAGAACAATTTTTCATTACCAGTGCCATCCTTATCCCCAGGTCTGTTTTGCATTGGCGATGTCAAGCAGTAATAAACATGTCTTAAAATAACATCATGCCTTTCAATACAAAGGTTCTTAATGTGCCCTTTGTCACACACTTAAATAAATCCTGTAGGAGCACTCACTCCATAATGTGCCGAAAGGCAGCCGTTTCTGTGAAAGAGAAAAACCCATTAACTGTTTACAGACTCAAAGTAATAGCAATGAGTAGAAAATGTATCTCTTGTGACCCTTCCTAGTTTCGGGCTTCCCTTTCTTCATTAATGCCTATTGTCTGCAGCTCTCTCTCTCTGTCACACACACACACACACACACACACACGCGCGCGCACGCACACACGGTGTGCATATGCCCAAAGCTTGAGTAAATTGGAGCAGTAGGAGGTAACATAAACCTACCATGCCCACTCTCAATGAACTCCCCTCATATCTATCCCTAGAATATAAGAAAAGCCATTATAATTAGTTCAAAACTTTATTCTGTTTAGTATTTCCCTTCTGACAGAGACAGTCCAGTTTACTTTCTGACAGTTTAATATTACAACATATAAGGCAAATTTTCAAACATCTCATAGTGCTTGAATGACTTGCCATGGACTATCAACACTAAATTACTAAGCTTTTCTTACATCTACTTTGTAATTAATTAACACACAAATTTTCAAATAGGTTATATGATATAAAATCCAAAATGTATACAATTATATGCCTTTCTTCTGTAGGCATTCAGTTATCTTCTCTGGAGGCAATCCCTGTTCTTATTTTGTGTGTAATTTTCCAGAGATTATAAAGAGAAACTTATACATACACATTTATGGAAAAATGAATATGTATGTATGCTTTTTTACATAATACTTTACTCAAACTATATTAATAGAATTGTTTTAACAACACACATATGGATAGCATCTGCATAGTATTTTTGTATGTGGATATATCTTAATTGATTTAGCTAGTCCATATTTTATGAACTATAGTTTACCTTCTTAGCTATTATAAGTATTGATGAAATAAGTACTCATGTGCCAAAAATAAGTTTGAAATGTGTGAAAAAAATACAAATTTCTAAAAATGTAATTATTGTTTTAAATGGTATATGCATTTTCAGTTATGATGGATATACCAAATTACCATCCATAGATGTTGCATCAATTAATGTGTCCACCAAAAATGTATGGGAGTGCTTTTCTCCTCATGTATTTGTAAAACAGGGTATGTGCTTTTTGATCGTTCTAATTTGCATGTCTCTTATTTTACAAATGATATTAAGCATATTTTCAAATGTTTAAGAGTTATTCAAATTTCTGTTCTTGGAATAGTTTGTCCATTGTTCCTTTTGCTGTTGGGTTGCTGATTTATTTGTAGGAATTTCTATTTTAGTAAATTACTTCTTTTCTTAATGTGTGTTGCCAACATTTCCCCTGTTTTTTCATATGTATTTCACTATTGACAGCGGTGTTTTTGCCCTGCAGATATGTCTGACTTTAATAGTTGAAGTTTTCAATCTTTTCTTTTATGGCTATTGGGTTTTGTATCATACTTAGGTGTTCAGCACTCCAACTTTATAAATAAATTCTCTCATGTTTTAAACTTTTAATGGTTACACTTTTCATGTTTAAAAACTTAATCTACCTGAACTTTATTTTATTGTATGAAGTGAGTAGGGATCAAATACTATGTTATTCCGGATAGTTATCAGTGGTCTCGCATCATTTTTGACCAATCCATTATTTCCTCTTTGATACATAATGCTACCTTTACATATACTTACATACAATAAATTTATTTGGAATTTAGATTTATTCTGGGTGTCTCCTTTCTGTTCCACTTAGTCTTCTTTTATTTCACTTATTGTTCAGATTTTTAATTACTGTTTGTCTTTCCATATGAATGTAGAATAAGTTTTTCTAAAAATTAGAATTGATAGTATAGTTATTGAGATCATTAAACTTGTAGGTTAATAGAGAGAGAATTGGCATCTTTACGATGTTCAGAGGCAGAATGACTTCTGATGGGTATATAGCACCTGACTACCAGACTACTTGTTCTTAAGTCCGGACTTTACCACTTAATATCTCTGTGACCTTTGGTAAGTAACTTTCCCTGTCTCTGCCTGGATGATAAAAAAAAAGGAAGAAGAAGGAGGAGGAGGAGAAGGAGGAGAAGAAGGAGGAGGAGGAGGAGAAGAGAAGGAAGAAGGAAGAAGAAAGAAGAAGGAGCGATGAGAGGGAGAGGGAGAAGAATAATCGCAGCACTGTCATAGGACACTTTTGAAGATTAAGAGTGTATATGCATAAAAGGCTTAGAACAGCTCACCATGCTCACTGTATAAGAAGTTTTACCTAATAATGAATCTTTCTTTTTTAAAGATTTTATTTATTTATCTGACAGAGAGAGACACAGCGAGGGAGGGAACACAAGCAGGGGGCATGGGAGAGGGAGAAGCAGGCTTCCCGCGGAGCACGGAGCCCGATGCGGGGCTCGATCCCAGGACCCTGACGACTGAGCCACCCAGGCGCCCCTTAATGAATCTTCCTATCCAAGAGAATGAGATGACTTTCCATGTATTAAAGTCTCATTTTGTGTTCTTTATAACATCTTAAGCTCATATATATATTCATATTTCATATTCATATATATCTTTCTTCATGTAAATCTCTCACACAATTCTTGTATTTATTCTTGGTTAATTGTTTTCTTTTTTGTGTCTGTTGTAAATGGAATTTCTTGTTTTTAATTTTTTATTGTGATATATAATGTATGCAATTATCTTTTTGCACCAATTTAAAGAGTACAATTTGGTGCATTGTAACAAATGCATATTGCCATATAACAACCATCAAAATTATAATATAGGTTATTTCTGTCACCCCAAAAAGTTCCCATGTGCCTCTTTTCAGTTAGTCTTCTTCCCTTCCCCAACCCCTTACCTCTGGCAATGACGTAATGGCTTTCTACCTTTACAGTTTTACCCTTTCTAGAATTTTATATATATATTTTTATTTTTTTAAAAGATTTTATTTATTTATTCATGAGAGACAGAGAGAGAGAGAGAGGCAGAGGGAGAAGCAGGCTCCCAAGGAGCAGGGAGCCCGATGCGGGACTCCATCCCAGGACCCTGGGATCATGACCTGAGCCGAAGGCAGACGCTTAACCATCTGAGCCACCCAGGCGCCCTCTAGAATTTTATATTAATGGAATTATGTAGTACATAGTCTTTTGTGGCTGACTTCTTTCATTTAGCATATTGTTTTTAAGATTCATCCATGATGTTGTACAGTAGTTATTTACTTTTTGTTGCTGAGTAGTGTCCCATTTTATGGATAAATACCCCATATTTTGTTTGTTCATTTACCAGTTGGTGGATAACTGGGTTGCTTCAGTTTTATGCTATTATGGCTTAAACTGCTCTGCTGTGAACATTCAAGTAGAATTCTTTGTGTGGACATAGGGTTTTATTTTTTCTGGGTAAAAACCTAGAATTGATACTGTTGGCGTATATGATAAATGTACTCTGAAAGACATTGCTAAAATGTTTTCCAAATATGGCTATATTATTTTGCATTTCTACCAGCAATATAGGAGTGCTCCACTTTTTCTACATTCTCACCAACACTTGGTATTTTCAGCCTTTTAAATTTCAGTCAGTTTAGTGAGTGTGTAGTTGTATTTCACTGTGGTTCTAAGTTGTATTTCCCTAATTACTAATGATGATGAGCATTTTTCATGTGCTTATTGCTTACTTCTTTAGTTAGTTTATTATTATTGAGTTATAAGAGTTTACATATTCTGGATATAGTTCTTTATCAGATATATTTTTTCCTAGTCTCTGGCATCCCTTTTCATTTTTTTTAACAGTATCTTTTGAAGAGCAGAAGTTTCTAATTTTGAGGAATTCCAAACTAAGAAATATTTACTTAACCTAATATCACAGAGATTTTCTTACATGTTTCCTTCTAGAAGTTTTAGTTTTAGCTTTTATGTTTACATTTATTCTTTTTTTAGTTCACTTCTTTGCAGCTGATGTGAAGTAAGAGTCAGATTTTGTTGTTGTTTTTCCTTTGGGCATATGGACATCCAATTGTTCCAGCATTATTTTTGAAAACATTATCTTTTTTCATTGAATTACTTGGCGCTTTTGCTTAAAATTAATGTGAGTCTATGTCTGGGCTCTTAATTATATCCCATTGATCTTTTTTACCCTTACCTTAATACCAAATTATTTTGAGTATTGTTCCTTTGTAATAATTTTTGAAATCACTTAGTGTGGGTTCTCCAAATTTGTTTAATTTTTTGAAATTATTTTGGCTATTCTAGTTCCTCTGCTTATGAATTTTAGAATCAGCTTGTTAATGTCTTCAGAAAAAAACAGCATCTGTATTTTTACTGGGGATATATCTATGGATCAATTTGATTTGGAACGCATCAAGAGATCAATTTAGGAAGAATTGACATCTTAAAATATTGGGTCCCCTTATTTATAAACATGTCATATCTCTCCATTTTTCAGGTCTTCTTTAATTTCTCCTAGCAAGGTTTTATAGTTTTCAGTATACAAGTGTTGCACATGTATTAAATTTAACCTTAAATATTTCATATTTGTAGGTGTTATTAAAATGGAATTTTCAATCTAATATAGCTTGTTGCTGATGTTAAGAAACACAACTGATATTTTTAAGTTGTACTTGTGTCTTGTGACTCCACTAAACTCACTTTTTTTTGTTCTAGTAACTTTTTTGTAGATTCCTTATGATTTTCTACATGGAAAGTTATGTCATATGTGAATAGTTTACCTCTTCTTTTCCAATAGATATGTCTTTAATTTTTATCTTACCTTATTGCGCTTGGCTGGACCTAGAATACAATGGTGAATACAATGGCCCAGCAGTGTGATTTTTTTGGCCAATAGAGGTTAGAAGAGGGTTGAATGGGATGTCCTCATTTCCACTTTTTGCCATTGCTATAAGAAAATGCTAGGCTAGCCTTATGGAGGATCAGAGATGTGGACTAAGCCCACCTATAGAAGGTAAATAAACCAAACTGAGTCAAGTTAAGTCCAATCTAGAGCACCAGGTTAACCTAGCCAGCAAATCCCAGGTGAATAAGTGAGTGATTTATGTAGATCAGCAGAGCTGCCTAGTGACCACCTCAGATGTATGAGCAATAAGTACTTGCTTTATGTCACTGAAGTTTCCTTGTTGCTATGTAGTATTATTGTGATGATAGATAAAGGATATGCCCATTAAATGAAAAAATCTTATTTGAATTCTTTCATTATTTCACCACACATTTATAGACTTTTTAAGTGGATGGAGGAAGCTTTAAGTCTAAAAGTCTGCTTCTTGATATATCTCATCCTGTCTTGATCTTCCTACTCCATGCCCCATGCTGGTGAATTTTCAGGAAAATCATCACTTCCACCTGTCAAACTTTTAAATTTGTATATTTTAAACCTGTATTAAATTTTAATAGTTTATGAAAGATTCTCTTTGGAGCTCTTGAATCAACAATGATTCTTCATTGTCCTATCTTTTTAAAAACAAGTGTTATCAGTTAAAAATGAAATTATATCTTGTTTAACATTTTAATCTAGTCCATGAAAGTTAATAAATTGCCTTAAAATTATTCAAGTAAGTTACTTTATAACTGAAATTGATATCAAATAGATATATACACATGCAAACACAAACCACATGCATATTTATATAGATAATTAAAATGTTCAGCTGACTTTATACTTTTGCCTTCAAAAAATTATGGCTTTTGCCACTTATGTAGTATGAATCCTTCAACCAATAAAGACTTTTCTAAGAGAATTTAACCTTGCATTTTCTCTTTCCTGCTTTAATTTCAAATATGCAATCTCAACATTATATTAATACATATTTTTGCATTTAATATGTAATAAAGTGAGTTGGTAAACATTAAGTTGTAATAGTGATAAGCTTTTAATGTAGTTAAATATGGCAAAACAAATCAGTACTGGTTCTTAATTGATTTTGATTGTATTGTGTAGACAATGTCATTGGATTATGTGTTCATTATGGAAAAGAAAGCAAAATCCAAACAAGTAAACCAGCCATCTAGCATTTTCAGCCCTTGTGTCTATCCACATGCACTCTCCAATGTGAATATTAAAGCGAATTAATTTTGAGCCACTGACAGTAGTAGATGTCATTTCCTTAAGAATCTGTTCAGTTACCCTGAATGTAGAAATAATCTGAAAATATTCTGATGCAGACCAACTAATTGCAAAAGGAGATGCCCTGGTGTTTTCAAAATTATAATTCAAAAGGCATGATTCAGTATACCAAGACAATATTGAAACACATTCGAATGTTGAATAGTTTAACATATAGCTGTATATATTTTCCCCTCTGTGTATATTTGTATTATCTGAAAGTAAGCATCAAGCAAGAATGGAAATTCCAAGATATCAGTTCAAAATAACGTAACTTTGTGGGCTGTAAGGGGATTTAAAGAAGATATATTTTCATTCTGAAAAACTGGGAATGACATCAATGAATACTGTCTAATTTGAGATCAGTGATTCTCAAATGTACATATAACTTCACTGGAGCAAAGGTAAAAGTTCAAAAAAAATAGGAATTACCTGAATCGTTTTATAGTTCATGATTTTTTATGCTAAAATATCAAGTTGATTGTTATGAGGTCAGTTTCCCTAGACCAGAACCTAAGTTAGAGATTCTCGTGCAAATGACTTTTTTTTTTTTTTTTTTTTTTGAGGGCATGCTCTCAGGAGAAACTGTAAGGAAGTGACAGAAGCCAAACAGAATAGATGAAGAAGCTGAAAATGAATGAGATTTTAGCAGAAGGTTAGGCTCAGCCTGATCTCACATGGAGCTCTAGAGATGAATGACACCCTGAAGTTCTCCCATTGAGATAAATTTGATTTTGAACCCCTGTTATCAGTTATTGGCTATGGGCCAGGCTCCTCCCTGGGATGGGTGGAAGCTTCCATAACCACAAAGACATTTCTGGGAGAAGTATCTCCCCTTGCCACAGGACAATTCTTATCTGGAGAAGGGAGCAGCTGTGAGCCCTTGTAGCCAAAACTTAGAGTAGCTGGGAGAGGGGTACACTTGGCAAGTAAGGAGGTCTAGGAAGGGAATTAACAGTGTCTACGACAGTTGCTGTGTAGGTTCAAACACTTGGTCAGATAAATTATTTTTACATTTCTGATGCTCTTTTAGCCCTCTATTTCTCATACTTCTTACTGCTTAAGATATTTCCCTATTTATTGTTTCAAACTAGTTCTAATCTAAGGAGGGCACGTGATGTAATGAGCACTGGGTATTATATGACTGATGAATTACCGAACTCTACCTCTGAAACTAAAATAATTGAATTTAAATTAAAAAATAGATTTCACATACATATTACTTTTGAAACTAACATTAATTATATGATGTTAACAAGTGAATTATTGTTATCCCATTTGCTGGGTGAATAAACTGAGGAATAAAGAAAAAAAGATGTCTACATTTTGAGAAAATTATACCATGTTTCTGAATATTCAATTTAGCACAACATCTATCAATTTATTAATTACCTACCGTTGCTTAATGAAAAGTGAATTTTTTTACTAATGACATTTATTAATTCATCAAAGACGTATGGTGAAAAAAAATCCTTAAATGTAAATGTTTCTTTTTTTAAAGACTATTTGAGAGAGAGGGAGAGTGAGAACAAGCAGGGGGAGGGGCAAAGGGAGAGGGGGAGGGAGAAGGGGAGGGAGAAGCAGACTCCCCGCTGAGCGCAGAGCTAGACATGTGGGGCTGGACCCCAGGACCCTGAGCTCATGACCTGAGCTGAAGTCAGGCACTTAACCTATTGAGCCACCCAGGTGCCCTTCCTTAACTGTTTCTAAGAAAAGTTTTCTAAATGGAGCTTTATCTGTGAGGTATGAAGTTCCCCTAGGGCGCCTGGGTGGCTCAGATGGTTAAGCGTCTGCCTTCAGCTCAGGTCATGATCCCAGGGTCCTGGGATTGAGTCCCACGTTGGGCTCCCTGCTCCTTGGGAGCCTGCTTCTCCCTCTGCCTCTCTCTCTCTCTCTCTCTCTCTCTCTCTCTCTCTCCCTCTGTCTTTCATGAATAAATAAATAAAATCTTAAAAAAAAAAGTTCCCCTAAAATAGAACTTTGGAATAAGAACAGGGATAATCTTTTTCACAGAGGATGCACAAAATAGGCTATATTTGCTAGGAAAACTGGCGTATTGTGTGACATATTCTTTTTTATTTCCTTATATTTAGTAAACTAATCATTTAAAAACTACTGTGAACTGATGGTCACATTGAATTTTTATGGAAACAAACATTTTGGTTTTTGTAAAAACTGTTTTCCTTCTTTTTCTGTTGTGATTTATGTTTATTCTAGAAGATTTAGGGGGAAAGGTCTATTTTTATTTCCTTATTTATTCTTTATACTCAGGGAATATCAGCAAAAGTGACCTTAATTTGGGCAGCTTTATTGATCAATTTCCTTTCTCTGGAGATATTTGGAAACCTGAAAATATCAAGGTGAAATTAAACTCTTTTACTTTTAAAGATCTTATTTATCCATTTATTTGACACACAGAGAGAGAGAGAGCACAAGCAGGGGGAGCAGCAGAGGGAAAGGGAGAAGCAGACTCCCCACTGAGCAGGGAACCTGGTGTGGGGCTCGATCCCAGGACCCGAGCCAAAGGCAGCTGCTTAACCGACTGTGCCACCCAGGCTTCCGGAAATTAAACTCTTTATACTTAAAGGGTTGCATGAAGTTATACATTGGCCTGATGACTTCCAAATTCACATTGTCAACGCTGGGAGTCAAGCCCAGTGAACTTTTCCTGACAAAAGGTCAGAATAAGATTATGAGTGTTCCATCTTCTTTTAATAGTCAGGTTTCTCCCTACATTTTTCTCTTTATTTCTTTGTAAGAAAAAGAAACCTTCGCCAAAAGTGAGGGGGAAAGTAGTGCATTTTAATAGACTGTAATACCACTCCTTGATGAATTCAAATTATAAAATAAGTCATATACCTTATGAATAAATATATTACATTACCAAATTAAATATTTCCAGGTTGTTGTATATCATGGTAACCCAAATCCTTCGCATTGAATTATGCCATAATTTCCAAGGAAAGCATCACTGTGCTGCTGCTCTATAGCCGACATGCACTCCAGACCTCACTCTGGGACCTTAGCCTCAGGTGCAGGGACAGGGGACAGTGTTCCTACCCTGCCTGGTTGATTGATGGAATGGGAGGAAGGGCCTCATTGAGGCTGTAAGGATGGGCTTCTTGGCATTTAGATGCGTTTCTTTTTCTCATAGATAGGAATATCCTTGCTCTTGAAGGTAATAGGGTGTCATTATCATAGCGTACACATATTTTACTGCCAAGCAACCATTATGAATTTGAAGCCCATGTTCTGCTACATTTATTTTGCTCATTGTGCATATATTCTCCCCTCTAAGTATTATGGAGAAACTTTGTCTAATCACATTTCATTTACGGTGAAAGAAGTTTTGCATTAGAAGTGACAAAGGGAGGAACCGGCATTGGCAATGCAGCAGTTCACCATGTAAAGCTTTTGTCATCTCACAATTACAGATAAACTTTGTTGGTACATGATAACGGAATGCATGAAGTTTCTGAAACTCTTTGGCAAAGCAGCACACTATTTGTACCCCATTCCTTAGGAGTTCCTTATTTTCTACTGTCAATTTAACAAACTAAAAACATTTCAAGGTAGGAGCCTGGCCCTTTATTTCTATGTCTCTGCTACAGTATATAGTCTGTTGTTAGCTATGTTCACACCAGCTTTTGGGAGAACTGAATTGATTTTGTGAGAAATGTGCCTATTGCTCTATGATAGTGTTTGCATGACCAGAGTGTTGGGTTAAGTTAGTTGACATGTATTGTGTTTGAAGTTGGAAGAGAAAAGTTTAAAAAATCCAAACACTCTTGTAAAGCTGATGGAAAGAAACCCTCTGATTTCAAATGCACCCTCTACCACAGTGGCTTCTGGTGGTGGACTGAGACCGTGTCGCTGTGTAGCAAGTGACTTTTTATTAATATATCAATTAATATTAGCCATGGTGTGTCCTTTCTCAAGCTCATAATTTATACTTATGTCTGAAGGTGGCATATTTTCTTTAACAGTATGCTTGAATATGAATGCAGAAATGTCTACTGGTAAGTAAACAGCAACACCTAAACTTTAAAAAGCATTGAGTTAAAACACTTCAAAGAAACTTTGTAAACTGATGTGGATTAGAATTAGTACCTCTTATAGTAGGAAGGGAAAAATGAAGGGGGGGAAATCAGAGGGGGAGAGGAACCATGAGAGACTATGGACTCTGAGAAACAAACTGAGGGTTCTAGAGGGGAGGGGTGTGGGTGGGATGGGTTAGCCGGGTGATGGGTATTAAGGAGGGCACGTATTGCATGGAGCACTGGGTGTTATATGCAAACAATAAATCATGGAACACTACATCAAAAACTAATGATGTAATGTATGGTGACTAACATAACATAATAAAATAAAATTAATTTTAAAAAGTTAAAAAAATTGGTACTTCTTTCAAAAGCAAAGCTTCCTTAAAATTGCAGAAGACTGATTAGTTTCATACCAGTCAAAGAATAATACACAATGGATGAATTTAATTTTGTCCTCTTGAGGTTAACACCATCATTTTGTTGAACAGCTCCTGACACTCTGGCATTTCTACACTCCTTTGGTAGAAAAGGAAAGAGCTTATGGTTTAATTCATAAATGTCACTATTTTAGACAAAATGGATCTTTAATGCATTTTTTTTCCAAAGGCATGCCCTAGCCAGTTACTTCTGTGGAGTGAGAGAATACACTCTATCTCAGGAAATAATGCTGAAATCAGTGGTTTACCAGTCTGAGAATCCAGGCTTATATTAATGTAAACTGACTGGCCTGGGAATATTTTCAGAATTATTACTTGTTTTATTTAAATTACTTTAAAGTTGGTTTTCAACATTTCATCATTTTTATATAATTAGTTTTTAACGACTTAAGTTATGATAGTAATGGCCCTTTTGAATGATGAACTTTGAAGGATACCAGACTTTTTGATTTAAGAGCATTTGCTATTCTGATTATGTCAAATGGTGACATCAGAGTTTGACCTGGAAACTATGAATGCATAATTGTGTGATCAGGTCAGTGCAAAATTGGCCAAAGGCTTTTGAAATTAGAGAAAATTGCCTGCAGTAGACTTGGATGATAGCTGACAAAGGAACTGAACCAAGTAACCAATCACATGCTTATGTCCAGTTATGAGTTTATTCAGTCACTCCATGTGGTGCTTCATATGTCAATGGTGTTTTGCTCAGTAACATGATCCATTTATCAGCTGCTCATAAACTTGGAGGTATTTTTTTCTTCAGGTGTGTATTTGTATAGTCTTTATGTTGAGAGCATATATTGGGCTTAGTTATATATATCTTTTAACTTTTTATTTTGAAATAATTATAGATTTACAGGAAGTGGCAAAAATGTATGGGGAGATACCATATACCTTTCACCCAGTTTCCCCCAATGGATACATCATTTGTAACTATAGTATAATATCAAAACCAGGAAATTAACATTGATACAATCCACAGAACTTATTTAGATTTCATCAGTTTGACACACACTTTGTGTATGTGTGTGTGTGTGTGTGTGTGAGTGTGTGTAGTTCTATGCAATTTTATCACTTCTGCAGATTTGTGTAATTATCCTGACAGCCAAGATACAAAAGTATTCTATCACCAAAAGGCTTGTTCATGCTACCATGTATGGGCACATCTATCCCTCTCCTTCCCATGCCTAAAGCATGGCAGGCACTAATCCATTCTACCTGTCTATGCTATTTCAGGACTATAAATGGAATTATACAGTATATGACCTTGTGAAATGGGCTTTTTCATCCTGTGTAATTCCCTTGAGATCAATCCATGTTTTGGTGTTCAATGATGAGTTCTTTTCTACTGTTAAGTAGCAATCCATGATATGGAAGTACCACAGTTTGTTTAGTCATTAACCCATTGAAGAACATCTGGGTTGTTTCCCATTTTTGGCTGTTACAAATAAAGCCACTTCCAACATTCGTGTACATATTTTTGTGTGAACTTAAATTTCCATTTTTACAGGATAAATGTCCAAGAGCACAATTGCTAGATTGAACTCTAAGTGCATGTTTAGTTTGAGAAAAAAACTTCCAAATTATTTTTCAGAGTAGCTGTACCATCATTTTTATTTTAGCCATTCTAATAGCTATGTAATGGTATCTCATTGTGGCTTAAATTTGCATTTCCCCAATGACTAATAGAAGATCTTTTCATGTGCTCTTTTGCCACCTCTATATCCTCTTTGGTGAAATGTGTCTTCATGTCTTTCCCCCATTTTCTAACTGATTTTATTTTTTACTGTTGAATTTTGAGAGTTATTTATATATTCTAGATACACATCCTTTGTCAGATAGATTTTCTCCCAATCTGTAGCT
This sequence comes from Callorhinus ursinus, assembly GCF_003265705.2. NCBI lineage: Eukaryota > Metazoa > Chordata > Mammalia > Carnivora > Otariidae > Callorhinus > Callorhinus ursinus. The sequence goes on from NW_027397063.1 coordinate 104,533,739, forward strand.
TCTTTATGTATTTTCTTAACAGGGTCTTTTGAGGAGCACAGTTTTTTTTTTTTTTTAGATTTTTTTATTGTTATGTTAATCACCATATATTACATAATTTGTTTCGGTATACTGTTCCATGATTCATTGTTTGTTCATAACACCCAGTGCTCCATGCAGAATGTGCCCTCCTCAATACCCATCACCAGGCTAACCCATCCCCCCACCCTCCTCCCCTCCAGAACCCTCAGTTTGTTTTTCAGAGTCCATCATCTCTCCTGGTTCGTCTCCCCCTCTGACTTACTCCCCTTCATTCTTCCTCTCCTATCTTCTTCTTTTTCTTTTTTCTTAAAATATGTTGCGTTATTTGTTTCAGAAGTACAGATCTGTGATTCAACAGTCTTGCACAATTCACAGCGCTCACCGTAGCACATACCCTCCCCAATGTCTATCACCCAGCCACCCCATCCCTCCCACCCCCGACACTCCAGCAACCCTCAGGTTGTTCCTGAGATTAAGAATTCCTCATATCAGTGAGGTCATATGATACATGTCTTTCTCTGATTGACTTATTTCACTCAGCATAACACCCTCCAGTTCCATCCACGTCGTTGCAAATGGCAAGATCTCATTCCTTTTGATGGCTGCATAATATTCCATTGTGTATATATACCACTTCTTCTTTAGCCATTCATCTGTCGATGGACATCTTGGCTCTTTCCACAGTTTGGCTATTGTGGACATTGCTGCTATAAACATTGGGGGGCACGTACCCCTTCGGGTCCCTACATTTGTATCTTTGGGGTAAATACCCAGTAGTACAATTGCTGGATCGAACGGTAGCTCTAATTTCAACTGTTTGAGGAACCTCCATACTGTTTTCCAGAGGGGTTGCACCAGCTTGCATTCCCACCAACAGTGTAGGAGGGTTCCCCTTTCTCCACATCCCCGCCAACATCTGTCGTTCCCTGACTTGTTAATTTTAGCCATTCTGACGGGTGTGAGGTGGTATCTCATTGAGGTTTTGATTTGGATTTCCCTGATGCCGAG
>NW_027397063.1:104539767-104706614 GCF_003265705.2 Callorhinus ursinus
GATGTTGAGCACTTTTTCATGTGCCTGTTGGCCATTTGGATGTCTTCTTTGGAGAAATGTCTGTTCATGTCTTCTGCCCATTTCTTGATTGGATTATTTGTTCTTTGGGTGTTGAGTTTGATAAGTTCTTTATAGATTTTGGATACTAGCCCTTTATCTGATATGTCATTTGCAAATATTTTCTCCCATTCTGTCGGTTGTCTTTTGGTTTTGTGGACTGTTTCTTTTGCTGTGCAAAAGCTTTTTATCTTGATGAAATCCCAATAGTTCATTTTTGCCCTGGCTTCCCGTGCCTTTGGCGATGTTTCTAGGAAGAAGTTGCTGCGGCTAAGGTCGAAAAGGTTGCTACCTGTGTTCTCCTTTAGGATTTGGATGGACTCCTGTCTCACGTTTAGGTCTTTCAACCATTTGGAGTCTATTCTTGTGTGTGGTGTAAGGAAATGGTCCAGTTTCATTCTTCTGCATGTGGCTGTCCAATTTTCCCAACACCATTTGTTGAAGAGACTGTCTTTTTGCCATTGGACATTCTTTCCTGCTTTGTCAAAAATAAGTTGACCATAGAGTTGAGGGTCCATTTCTGGGCTCTCGATTCTGTTCCATTGATCTATGCGTCTGTTTTTGTGCCAGTACCATACTGTCTTGATGATGACAGCTTTGTAATAGAGCTGGAAGTCCGGAATTGTGATGCCGCCAGCTTTGCTTTTCTTTTTCAATATTCCTCTGGCTATTTGGGGTCTCTTCTGGTTCCATACAAATTTTAGGATTATTTGTTCCATTTCTTTGAAAAAAGTGGATGGTATTTTGATGGGGATTGCATTGAATGTGTAGATTGCTCTTGGCAGCATTGACATCTTCACAATGTTGGTTCTTCCAATCCATGAGCATGGAACGTTTTTCCATTTCTTTGTGTCTTCTTCAATTTCTTTCCTGAGTATTTTATAGTTTTCTGAGTACAGATCCTTTGCCTCTTTGGTTAAATTTATTCCTAGGTATCTTATGGTTTTGGGTGCAATTGTGAATGGGATCGACTCCTTGATTTGTCTCTCTTCTGTCTTGTTGTTGGTGTATAGGAATGCCACTGATTTCTGTGCATTGATTTTATAGCCTCCTACTTGACTGAATTCCTGGATGAGTTCTAGCAGTTTTGGGGTGGAGTCTTTTGGGTTTTCCACATAAAGTATCATATCATCTGCAAAGAGTGAGAGTTTGACTTCCTCTTTGCCGATTTGGATGCCTTTGATTTCTTTTTGTTGTCTGATTGCTGTGGCTAGGACTTCTAATACTATGTTGAATAGCAGTGGTGAGAGTGGACATTCCCTGCCGCGTTCCTGACCTTAGGGGAAAAGCTCTCAGCTTTTCCCCATTGAGAATGATATTTGCTGTAGGTTTTTCGTAGATGGCTTTTATGATATTGAGGTATGTACCCTCTATCCCTATACTCTGAAGAGTTTTGATCAGGAAAGGATGCTGTACTTTGTCAAATGCTTTTTCTGCATCTATTGAGAGGATCATATGATTCTTGTTCTTTCTTTTGTTAATGTATTGTATCACGTTGATTGATTTGCGGATGTTGAACCAGCCTTGCAGCCCAGGGATAAATCCCACCTGGTCGTGGTGAATAATCCTTTTAATGTACTGTTGGATCCTATTGGCTCGTATTTTGGTGAGAATTTTTGCATCCATGTTCATCAAGGATATTGGTCTATAATTCTCCTTTTTGATGGGATCTTTGTCTGGTTTTGGGATCAAGGTAATGGTGGCCTCATAAAATGAATTTGGAAGTGTTCCTTCCATTTCTATTTTTTGGAACAGTTTCAGGAGAATAGGTATTAATTCTTCTTTAAATGTCTGATAGAATTCCCCTGGGAAGCCATCTGGCCCTGGGCTTTTGTTTGTTGGGAGATTTTTGATGACTGCTTCAATTTCCTTAGTGGTTATAGGTCTGTTCAGGTTTTCTATTTCTTCCTGGTTCAGTTTTGGTAGTTGATACATCTCTAGGAATGCACCCATTTCTTCCAGGTTATCTAATTTGCTGGCATAGAGTTGCTCATAATATGTTCTTAGAATTGTTTGTATTTCTTTGGTGTTGGTTGTGATCTCTCCTCTTTCATTCATGATTTTGTTGATTTGGGTCCTTTCTCTTTTCTTTTTGATCAGTCTGGCCAGGGGTTTATCAATCTTGTTTATTCTTTCAAAGAACCAGCTCCTAGTTTCGTTGATCTGTTCTACTTTTCTTTTGGTTTCTATTTCATTGATTTCTGCTCTGATCTTTATTATTTCTCTTCTCCTGCTGGGTTTAGGCTTTATTTGCTGTTCTTTCTCCAGCTCCTTTAGGTGTAGGGTTAGATTGTGTATTTGAGACCTTTCTTGTTTCTTGAGAAAGGCTTGTATGGCTACATACTTTCCTCTCAGGACTGCCTTTGCTGTATCCCAAATGTTTCTTGAGAAAGGCTTGTATTGCTATATACTTTCCTCTCAGGACTGCCTTTGCTGTATCCCAAAGATTTTGGACAGTTGTGTTTTCATTTTCATTGGTTTCCATGAATTTTTTTAATTCTTCTTTAATTTACTGGTTAACCCATTCATTCTTTAGTAGGATGCTCTTTAGCCTCCAGGTATTTGAGTTCTTTCCAACTTTCCTCTTGTGATTGAGTTCTAGTTTCAAAGCATTGTGGTCTGAAAATATGCAGGGAATGATCCCAATCTTTTGGTACCGGTTGAGACCTGATTTGTGACCTAGGATGTGATCAATTCTGGAGAATGTTCTATGGGTACTAGAGAAGAATGTGTATTCCGTTGCTTTGGGATGGAATGTTCTGAATATGTCTATGAAGTCCATTTGGTCCAGTGTGTCATTTAAAGTCTTTATTTCCTTGTTGATCTTTTGCTGAGATGATCTGTCCATTTCAGGGAGGGGGGTGTTAAAGTCCCCCACTATTATTGTATTGTTGTCAATGTGTTTCTTTGCTTTTGTTATTAATTGCCTTATATAATTGGCTGCTCCCATGTTCAGGGCATAGATATTTACAATTGTTAGATCTTCTTGTTGGATAGAATCTTTAAGTAGGATATAGTGTCCTTCCTCATCTCTTATTACAGTCTTTGTTTTAAAATCTAGTTTGTCTGATATAAGGATTGCCACCCCAGCTTTCTTTTGGTGTCCATTAGCATGATAAATGGTTTTCCACCCCCTCACTTTCAATCTGGGGGTGTCTTTGGGTCTAAAATGAGTCTCTTGCAGACAGCATATGGATGGGTCTTGTTTTTTAATCCAATCTGATAGCCTGTGTCTTTTGATTGGGGCATTGAGCCCATTTACATTCAGGGTAACTATTGAAAGGTATGCATTTAGTGCCATTGTATTGCCTGTAAGGTGACTGTTACTGTATGTTGTCTGTGTTCCTTTCTGATCTTTGCTGCTTTTAGGCTCTCTCTTTGCTTAGAGGACCCCTTTCAATATTTCTTGGAGGACTGGTTTCATGTTTGCAAATTCCTTTAGTTTTTGTTTGTTCTGGAAGCTTTTTATCTCTCCTTCTATTTTCAATGAAAGCCTAGCTGGATATAGTATTCTTGGCTGCATATTTTTCTCGTTTAGTGCTCTGAAGATATCTTGCCAGTCCTTTCTGGCCAGCCAGGTCTCTGTGGATAGGTCTGTTGCCAATCTAATATTTTTACCATTGTAGGTTACATATCTCTCAGGATTTTCTCTTTGTCTCTGAGACTCGTAAGTTTTACTATTAGATGTCGGGGTGTTGACCTATTTTTATTGATTTTGAGAGGGGTTCTCTGTGCCTCCTGGATTTTGATGCCTGTTTCCTTCCTCACATTAGGGAAGTTCTCTGCTATTATTTGCTCCAATATACCTTCTGCCCCTCTCTCTCTTTCTTCTTCTTCTGGGATCCCAATTATTCTAATGTTGTTTCGTCTTATCGAATCACTTATCTCTCGAATTCTGCCCTCGTGATCCTGTAGTTGTTTCTCCCTCTTTTTCTCAGTCTCTTTACTTTCCATCATTTGGTCTTCTATATCACTGATTCTCTCTTTTGCCTCATTTATCCTAGCAGTTAGTTCCCCCATTTTTGATTGCACCTCATCAATAGCCTTTTTGATTTCGATTTGGTTAGATTTTAGTTCTTTTATTTCTCCAGAAAGGGTTTCTCTAATAACTTCCACGCTTTTTTCAAGCCCAGCTAGTATCTTTAGTCATGATTCTGAACTCTAGGTCCGACATCCTACTAATGTCCGTATTGAGTAGGTCCCTGGCTGACGGTACTACCTCTTGTTCTTTTTGCTGAGGTGATTTTTTTCGTCTTGTCATTTTGTCCAGAGGAGAATAGATGAATGAGAGAACAAAATGCTAACAGGTTTACAACGTCCCCAGCAAATATACTGTATACAAATCCGAAAAGACCTGAAACCAGGGGAAAAGAGAGGGAAAGAAAGAAAAAAGAAAGAGAAAAGAAAAAAAAAAAGAAAAAAAGAAAAAGAAAAACAGAACAATACAAAAAAAGCAGAATGTGATCAAATATGATCAGGCTAGTGCATAGATCAGTGCCACACACTAGATTTTGGGCGTATTTTGGTCTGTTAGAAAAAAGTGCCTCCTAAAATTTTAAAGGAAGAAAGACATATATGTACAAAATAAGGGTTGATACAATGAAGGGATAGAAGATGACTGTAAAGATGAAAATTATAAAAGATTTTATAAAAGGACTTGATAAGATAAGAAGTTGTTTGAAAAAGAAAGAAGATTTAAAAAAAAAAAGAAAAAGAAAAAAGGGAGAGAATGTGATCAGGCAGGAGACTAGAACAGAGCCATACACTAGTGATTTAGGGTATATTTTTATCTGTTAGAAGAAACTGTATCTCAAAATTTTAAAGAGAGAACAACTTATATATATATGCCAAAAATAAGGGTAACTACTATGAAGGGATAAAATATGACTCTAAAAATGAAAAAAAAATGTTTTTTTTTTTTTTTAAAGAGATTGAGGGCGCCTGGGTGGCTCAGTTGGTTGAACGACTGCCTTCAGCTCAGGTCATGATCCTGGAGTCCCTGGATCGAGTCCCGCATCGGGCTCCCTGCTGAGGAGGGAGCCTGCTTCTCCCTCTGACCCTCTTCCCTCTCGTGCTCTCTATCTCTCATTCTCTCTCTCTCAAATAAATAGATAAAATCTTTAAAAAAAATAAAAAATAAAAAGAGATTGATAAGATGTTGGTTGAAAAAGGGAAAAAGAAAAAGAAAAAAAACAGTTAACAAAAATTAACTTTGATGAACTAATGAATCATGGTAAAAAAAAGCCATGAATTCTATGTGCAGTATTCCCCTTGCGCTGGAGTTCTCTCGTTCTCCTTGATCGGTAAACTTGGTCTTGGCTTGCTGGCAGTTCATGCTGATCTTCTGGGGGAGGGGCCTGTTGCTGTGGTTCCCAAATGTCTTTGCCGGAGGCTGAATTGCCCCGCCCTTGTTGGTCTGGGCTAAGCAAGCTGCTCGGGTTTGATCTCAGGAGCTTTTGTTCCCTGCAAGTTCTCCGTACAGCCTTGGAGTACCAGGGCAAAAATGGTGGCCTCCCAATCTCCACCCGGAGGAGCTAAGAACTCGGGGCCCCGCTCCTCAGTGCACCCCCAGAGAAAAGCAGTCACTCCCTTGTCCCTGGTCTCTGGCCACACTCCGTGCTCACCCGGGCTGTGACCGAGCGTTTGTATCTGTGGCACCCGACCCCGTGTGGAGTCTCCAAACCCAGCAGATCCCTGCGGTGCGTTCCCGCACCGCTCCTCCCCGGGAAGGAAGGGGAGTCTCCCCTGATCTGCCGCCTGTTGGGTCCCTGCTGCAGGAGCAGTGGCCCGACTGGGCCGCGGATCACAGTTTATGGCAACCCCGAGCTGAGAGCCCGCGCCTCAGCTCCGTCTCTGCAGCTGGCTTCCCTGCTCCGATACCTGGGAGCTCTGGCGCACTCAGGCTCTCCCGGTCTTTCTGTGACCCCAAGGGTCCTGAGACCCCACTGTCCCGCGAGGGTTCCACCCCCGCTTAGCCACTGGAGCGACGTCCCTCAGCGGAGCCGACTTCTAAAAGGTCTGATTTTGTGCTCCGCGGCTCTATCACTTGCCAGAAGCGGCCAGCGGAGGCCCCTCCCCCACCGTCTATCCTCCCGAATATCGCCTTGGATTCACTTCTCTGCACGTCCTACCTTCCAGAAAGTGGTCGCTTCTCTGTTCAGATAGTTGTTGCTACTCTCCTCTTTGATCTCCTGTTGAGTTCGTAGGTGTTCAGAATGGTCTGATCCCTATTCAGCTGAATTCCTGAGACCAGACGAAATCTAGGTCTCCTACTCCTCCGCCATCTTGCTCCGCCCCCAGGAGCACAGTTTTTAATTTTGAAGTTCAATATATAAATTTTTCCATTTTTGATTGTGTTTTTGGTGTCAAGTCTAAGAACTCTTCGCATAACCTCTAAATTCCAAAGATTTTCTCTTTTGTGGTTTCCTAAAAGTTTCATAGTTGTATTTTTTTTACACTTAAGTTTATGATCCATTTTCAGTTAATTTTCATATAGGTGTAAGATTTAGGACAAGGTTCTTTTTTTTTTTTTTCCTGCGATGGATGCTTAATTGGTTCAGCACCATTTGTTGAAAAGGCTATATACTTCCTTCACTGAACTGGTTTTTCATCTTTGTTGAAATCATTGGGACAAGTTTATGGGGGACTATTTCTAGGTTCTCTATTTTATTCCATTGATCTGTTCTGCCAATACTACATGATGTTGAGTACCAGAGTTCTATAGTCAGCATTAACATTGGGTAAAGTAATTCCTTTTACTTTATTCTTCCTTTTAAAAATTGTTTTAGCAATTCCTTTGCTTTTTGAAATATTTTTTTAGAATAAGATTATCTATGTACACAAGAGAAACTTGCTAGGTCTGAATTGAATTAAACCTATAGATCAATTTCAAGAGAATTGACACCTTTACTGTGTTGCATCTTTGAATTCATGAACACAGTATATGTCTCTATTATTTATTTAATCTCTTTCATCAACATTTTATATTAAGTATATAGGTCCTATACAGGTTTTGTTAGTTTCATACCAAAGTATTTCATTTTCTTTAGAGTAAATGTAATACTTGTATTTGATATTGTAAATACTGTAAATGATATTATATTTTAAATTTTGGGTTCCATATGTGTATTGTTAGCATATAGAAATGGGAGTGATATTTTTTGTGTTGATCTTGTAACCTTGCAACCTTGTTGAATTAACTTCATAAGTCAAGAAGTTTTTGTATAGTCTTTGGGATGTTCTATGCAGAAAATCATGTCATCTACAAATAGAATAGTCTTAATTTCGGAGCTTATATACCTGTACTACTAAAGTTACAGCAAATACTTGTGTGTTTTTGAAATTTTTCTCCATATATGTTATTTCCTATAACTCTAAGCATATCAGCGATTTTCTGAAATAACTCTTAGGTCAACGTTCTTTTTTACAATTTATTTATTTATCTTAGAGAGAGAGAGAGAGAGAAAATGCACAGCAGGAGGAGGGGCAGAGGAAGAGGAAGAGAGAGAAAGAATTCTCTGAGCTAAGCAGGGAGCCCTTCGCAGGGCTTGATCCTAGGACACTGAGATCATGACCTGAGACAAATCAAGACCTGGCCACTTAACTGACTGAGCCACCCAAGCACCCCTTAGGTTAATGGTTCTTAAAGGGTGGTTAGGCACTCCCAGGAATCCTTTGAAACACTTTCCTTGAATCCACAGGGTCAAAACTTTGTTCAAAATTATGCTAAGATATTATTGCCATTTTCACTTTTATTCTTTCATGAGCATGCAGTGGAATTTTCTAGAAGCTACATGACACATGACATCACAACAGATTTAGGAATCTAGCAGTCTTCTATTATGTCACATATTGAAGAGATTTGCAAAAGTGCAAAATAATGTCACTCACTAATTTTTTTGTTTTGAAAAATAGTTATTTTTCATAAAAATATTTTATGTATATTAACATGCAATACATTTATTACTTTACAAATGAATTATTAAATAAATATTTAAAATTTCCTCAAAAATTAAAATAATTTTTCATATAAAAAGAATTGATCAATATAACCCCCATAAAAAAAGCTCTTTCAAGTCTTTTCTTTTTTTTTTTAAGTAGGCTCCATGCCTAGTGTAGAGCCCAGTCTGGTCCTCAAACCCACAACTCTGAGATCAAAAGCTGAGCCAAAATCAAGAGTTAGACACGCAACCAACTGAGCCACCTAGGTGCCCCAAGCTCTTTAAGGTCTTTAAGAATTTTTAAAGGTTTAAAGGGGTTCTGAAATGAAAGTTTAAGAATTTCTAATTTAGGCCAATCCTATTTAAATGAATTCTCTGAGTTACCAATTTATCATCCAGCACATTGCCTGGTGTTAAATAAATATAGGTTAATTTTAGGAAAATATCTTTTTATCTTGCTAGTTTATGGCAGAGGAGAAGATTTCTGTCATCTTTACAACTCCTTTAAATGAAATCTTCTGTGAAAGTCCAATATTTAAAAGTAAGAATTACAGGGATAGGCTTGGAGTTTATGCTGTTTGAATTTCTATTTTCACACCATGGGGTCAAAATAGGACAAATCTTAGGGATCCTTTGAGTGTAATATGAAAATAATGATTATAGAGAATTAATTGTATAGTTACGTAAATAAGGCATGGTTGCTATGTGTTATCAACACTGGACATTTAAATCCAGAAACTTGTTTAGTGGCTGATGCAGGATATGGACATGACTTCAGATCATTTTTGAAAGCGTAGTCATTGACGTAAACTTTATCAACAGAAAAAAAAAGCTTTATTTCCATGGGACCGTACTCACTTCATGTATTTCATATCTAAGTGTATTCAAACAAATACCTGAATTCCACATAATGGATAATGAATATATAAGAAAATTTAGTTAAGCAAGAAATCACTGACAATTCTGTATTTCTGAGGAAAAGAAGAATGTATGAAAGGTAAGAGGAAGGCTGCTTTAATTGCAGAAAGTAAGGAAAGTGACCAGTTAGGAGCAATGTTTAACAACATTCTTTTTATTGCTTTGAATTATGCCAAATTATTATCACTTTAAATATTCTCACCCACATAATTAAGCACTTTCAGGTACTTAGTGATTATGTTTGCCGAGTTAAGGAAGTGTTATAAACTTATAAGACTCATCCACCAGACTAGATCATCACTGGAAGAAACATGTGTTTTTCCTGAGGCTATTCCAGAAATGAAAAAGAAAAAGATGATTATATTAACAAATGCACAACAACAACAACAAAAGCACAACAACTTGATGGGCTATTTTAAGACAATTGCTTATTAAGCCAAGAAGCCTTCTGCACAGTCTGACTTGCCACATTGTGTATTCTTGTGGGATTCCATGTGCTGTGACATTGGCCCTGGTTGGCTGCGGCAGGAGTGATTTCCAGCTTTTTTCTTATCTCAAGGCAAGGCAGAAGGCAAACAAATGAAAGCCAGCATGTCACCTAGGACCCTGTTTCTCACAGTCAGCAGGAAACACATTCTTCATAAGATTGCTATTTTTATTTACCAAAAAATGTGGGGCTGTTTGTTGTATCATCATTAAAGCCATCAGAGGATAAGAAAAAGTTGATGGATAACTTCCTGATGTAAATGAGTATCTTTTTTTTTTTTTAATTCCCCTAAGTGTAGAGGTCAGTAAAACACCCTAGTGTGGTGATACGTATTTTAGTACTTATAAGAAGAAACCTGGACAATAATGTTCCAAGCTTGGTGAAGAACAAGGCAAAGCAAAGGAAGATGGATTGAGGAAAAGTGAAGTGAAGTACTTTCATCTAGTGATGAACTACATGTTCTTATTAATATTTGTACCCTATCAGTTGAAGTTTTTTTTATGTTGGCAGTAATTCCAGAAGAGGTTTTCTTATGCCAGGACTTCTTAGCCCGGGAGCAAGAGAGGCCCCCATGCGCTATAGATTTCCATGCCTCCTTGTCCTACCATATACATGGTATATTATTACCTGCCTATTTTCCTCTTCCTGCAACCTCTGAGAAGTCAAGGTCAATGAAAGCAAAGATTTCTGTTTTTTTTTTACTACTATAAATCCAGTGCACAAAATAGACAGTCACTGTTTTTTTTTTAAGATTTTATTTATTTATCTGACAGAGAGATACAGTGAGAGAAGGAACACAAGCAGGGGGAGTGGGAGAGGGAGAAGAAGTCTTCACGCTGAGCAGGGAGCCCGATGCGGGACTCCATCCCAGGACCCTGAGATCATGACCTGAGCCAAAGGGAGATGCTTAACAACTGAACCACCCAGGCACGCCAACATTCACTATTTGTTTGTTGTATGTGTAACTATGTAAAGTTTCCAAAAATAAATGTTTATTTTTGGTTGTTTTGCTCTTTATTAGCTGAAAGAGGTGGTTCCTAGTCAACAACACAGACTTTCAAGGAAAAGTCAACAAGAAGCATACAAAAAATTCCCTATAACTGTCTTATAGACACACTTACAGAAATTATGTCTCTAGTAACATTCCTACATGCAGGACAAATACCAGAAATTAAACATCAACTCTAGTAAAATTTAAAGACTTCTGCCAACCTATAGCAACAGTTCTCAAACTTTTTAGTCTCAGGACTACTTTGCACTTTTAAAATTTATTGAGGATCCCCAAAGAATTTTTTGCTTATGTGTGGTGTATCTATAGATATTTACCATATCAGATATTAAGACTGATAAAATGTAAAACATTTCTTTATTAATTCATTAAAAAATAACATTGAATGTTTTTCTAGGCAATTACTATAGTTCCCAAAACAGAAAGTGAAAGAGTAGCTTTTTTTTTTTTTTTACAATTTGGCAAATTCCTTTAATGTCTATCGTAATAGAAGGCAGCTAGATTCTCATACTTGCTCCTATATTCAATCTGTTGCAATATCTCATATCATGAGATTAAAAAAGACAAATTCTTCTTGTTTAAATAAGAAGATCCACAAAATACCTATACTTAACATTATACTTAATGATTAAACACTGAATACTTTCCCCTTAAGATTAGGAACAAGGAAAACTCAGCTCATACCTTTCTTATTCAACATAGTACTGGAAGTGCTAGCCAGCACTGTAAAGAAAGAAAAAGCAATAAAAGGCATACAGATTGGAAAGCAAAAAATAAAACTGTTCATATTTGCAATGGCATAATTATCTACATAGAAAATCCCAAGGAATCTACAAGCCAAAGCCAAAACCAAAACCAACCAACCAACCAAATAAACAAAAACCCTCAAAATTGTTAGAACAAATAAGTGAGTTCAACAAGGTCATAGGATGCAAAACTTACACTTTAACACACTATATTTCTATGTTTTAGCAATAAAAATGTGGACATAAAAATTAAAAATACAATATGATTTATAGTCACAAAAAATGAAATACTTGGGTGTAAATCTAACAAAATGTATTAATACAGAACTTGTGGGCTTAAAATCAAAATGTAATGAAAGAAAGAAAATGACATAAATAAGTGTTCGTGAACTGGAAGACTCAACATAATAAAGTTATCAATTCTCCCCAAATTTATGTAACACAATTCCTACCAAGATACCAGCAAGATTTTTTTCCAGATATAGACAAAATTATTCCAAAATTCATATGGAACTGAAAAAGACTTACAATAGCTAAAAATTTTGAAACAGAAGAAAAAGGTGAGAAGAATCTTACTATATAGGTTCAGTAATCAAGATTGTGTGGTATTGGCAGAAGGAGAGATTATTGGAACAGAATAGAGAACCTAGAAATAGGCCCACACAAATATGCCCAAGTGACGTTGGACAAAGGTGCAAAAGCAATTCAATGAAGAAAGGATAGCTTTTTTGACAAATGTGCTAGACATCCAAAGGCAAAAAAAAAAAAAAAAATTGAACCTCAGTCTGAACCTTACACCCTATACATCAACTAAGTTAAATTGAATCATGAAGTTAAATGTCAAATTATAAAATTTTTAGGGAAACATGAGACAATCTTCAAGGTTTAGGGCTAGGCCAATAGTTCTTAGACTTAATATCAAAAACATAACCCATAAAAGAAATAATAATAAACTCAACTTCATCAAAATAAAAACTTTTGCTCTCTGAAAGAACCTGTTAAGAGGATGAAAAGGCAAACTACATAGTTGAAGGAAATACTTGCAAGTGACATATCTAATAAAAGACCCTGTCTAGATTTCATGAAGAATGCTCAAAGCTCAGCAGTAAAAAAAAAAAGAAACAATTCAGTTAGAAAATGTGCAAAAGATATGAAGAGACACACTTCACCAAAGAGGATACGCAAGTGGCAAATAAGCACAGCAAAAGTTGATTCAATCTCATTATCTATCAGGGAAATGCAAATTTAAGCTGTGATGACCCATCGCTATACAGTTATCAGAGTGGCTAAGATAAAAAATAGTGACACAACCAAATTCTGGCAAAGATGTGGAGAAACTGGTTCACTTACTTGCATATTGTTGGTAGGAATGCATAATGGTCTGGTCACTGGTAGACAGTTTAATAGTTTCTTAAAAACTAAACATGTGGCTACCATATGACTGAACAATGGCACTCTTGGACATTTATCTCAGCTCAATGAAGGCAAGTTCACACAAAAGCTTGCATACAAATGTTTATAGTAACTTTGTTCATAATAGCCAAAAACTGAGTCAGCTCTGATGTTCTTCAAGTGAATGGCTATACATACTGTGGTGCATCCATACCATGGAATATCAGGACAAACCAATAATTTCTGTGGATATCTAAATACCAAAAGATTATATATTGTATGATTCAATTTGTACAGCATACTTTAAATGTCAAAATTATAGAAACAGAGAACTGATTATTGGTTGCCAGTTAAAGACAGCAGACAAATTAGAAGAGGGAAGTCATTACTGCTATTAAAGAGTAACAGGAAGAATCCTCCTTGTGACAGAATTGTTCTGTATCTTGACTGTATCAGTGTCAGTATCCTTGTGATATTGAAATTGAAGTACAGTTTTGAAGTTTTGAAGATGTTACTTTTGGGTAAAGGGTACATGAGATCTCTGTATTATTTCTTTTAACTGCGTTTGAAGCTATAATTATCTCTCAAAATAAAATAAAATAAAAACCATATATATGTATATATATATATTGCTATAGTATATCAAAGCTTTTTTTGCAAATTGGAGGTAATTTCACTGGCTTTGGAGGGGTGGTATCTATAATGGCATCAAACTATTTAAAATTACTTTAACTTTTAATTTTTAAAAAAATCTGAAGGCATTATGACTAGTACTGTTCTAAGAGTTTAAATAAACACTTTTCATAATGATAGAAGGAAGAGTACTTCCTGGGAGCTTTCAGAATTTTCTTCTAAATATGATTTAACTAGGATAATTTAAGCAATGTATTCTTACTATTCTGAAGATATAACAGTGAATTCTTCAAAACTTTGCATAGCTCATGAACACAAAAAATTTGTTGCTAAGAGAAGCTGCTCACTTTCAACTGTGTTTTCATTGTCTTGAAAGACTTATTTAAGAGTTCTTGTTTTCATTGATAGTGGAAGGGAATGTAAAGGAATAAATAATCTAAATGAATGTACTGAGAAATGGTGTTTTGATATCTATAACCTAATTTTCTTTCAAATGATCAGAGTTTTATATCTTAAATGGGATCAACATCAAGAAAGTTTTATGCTCATGTCTCTCCCTTACCCCCAAATTCATATGTTGAAATCCTAACTTGCAATGTATTGGTAATATATGATGAAACCTGGTGACGGTACTTAGGTCATAAGGGTGGAGCCCTCATGAATGGAATTCCATGAATGGAATTAGTGACCTTCGGCATGGGAAAGATGATTTCAGCTCTTTGCCAAGTGAGGATACAATGAAAAGACAGCTGCCTACAAATCCAGAAGAGTGTTTTCACTGGACACTAGATATCCTGGCACCTTGATCTTGGATTTCCCAGACTTCAGAACTATAAAAAATAAATGTTTATTATTTAAGCCATCCAGTTTATGGTATTTTGTCACAGCAGCTGAAGCAGACTAAAACAAGTGTTAGTATAATACTTTAAGAATTTATAAGGATGAATATATGAAAGGGTGAAAAATTAGAGATACCATAGAAACCCATTTTGCAGAGCCCAGGTCCACTTGGCATGTTGCTACACAGCAACAACACCTTGGGCTGAGAGGACCTGTCTACTGCGTGTCTTCCCAAACAACATGACATGAAATGATTACCTTTACCATCTCAGTATCTGCTGTGGGAGTTTGGAAGGTAGTTAAGAGGGTAAAAGGACTGATTAGTTTCCAAAGGGCCTTGAGATTGGGAGGAAAAAAATATAGATTTTTCAGGGGGTCCTTTAGTTAAGCTGTTAAATCTGTAAACCTTTTGAGCATGGGAAAACATGATGCTTGTTCTTATCTGCCTCTGTAGACGCCCTGATTAGAGTTAATTGGAATGACATTGTTTTCATAAAAATACTAAGAGCCATGTATCAGTTTTAATCAAATATAAAAAGTTATTTATGCCAAGAACAATATAGACATTAGCATATTATAAAAATAATACTTCCTCAGCAATCACAGAGTTTAATCTCCCCATTTTGTCCATGGAGGAAATTAAGGTTCTGTAAACTAAACGGATTTATTCAAGTCCAAAAACTAATTAGTGACAGAGCAAGCTCTAGACTTCTAGGTCTTTGACTTGAGGTCTTTGACTTGAAGTTCATTGGTTGTTAATTGTGCTACTTTATTAACAAAGAGGATATATTCTAGTTGCAAATCATTTTTGTCCCTCCCTTCCAAAAAACAGCCAAACGATATAAAATGCATGGTTCAATATTTTACAATGTTCATGGCAGATATTTAGAATGGTCTAACTTTTGTATATTCCAGGTCCTGTCTAGTATTCTTCCTGTTTTCAAGAGGCTGGAAAGCAAAATATTTCATTTCCAAGATTCCCTTGTGGGTACATTTCTGGATGTGTTTAGGTTGTGCCAATCACATGTATTCTGGTAAGCCTTGGATTTGGGTCTGAGTTGTGAAGAGAGGAAAGCGAGGGCCAAGGCGCCCATTTCCTGGCACAGTGGTGGTGGGGGGGCGGGCAGCTGGTTTCCGCAGTTGTAGCTTTGTGCTGCGCCATCCTGGGCCTCTTTCCTATTCACAGGCAGCGCAGCCAATTATACATAATTAGAAACAAAAGTGTCAAAATGCAAATGCTGATTGAGTTGATGTGCAAAACTCATCAATAGTAAAGGGTAATTGGTTAATTAAATTAGAGTTAATGATAATTTCAGGACCCTTATTGTTTTAGTGATGGAACTGACTAACATTTCTAGGGGACCTACTATGAACCTGGCACGGGGTCTCATGTTTTTATGCACTCTATTTCATTTGGTGTCTCTACACCTCTAGTTCTATACACTATTTTTATTCCCATTTTCCAGGTATAGAGACTGAGATTCAGAGAGATTAGAATACTTGCCCTGAGTCATGAACACAAGGCCTGGGACAGATGCTTCTCCCATCTCGTAATTTTGAATTGGGTCTCGTATATTTACATTTACATGGTTAGGGATAAATTGAAACTGTTGTTCAGATACAGTTTTCTCATGGGAAGGAAGGCAGGAAGTCCTGTTTTCCATGATTTATGGCTTTTTTCCCTTTTGGATGGCTAACTTTTTTATAAAGGGTTTATTTATTTGGCCCAGAGGATTCATTAATAATAACCAACAAATAACAACAACCGGCATCTGTATCAGTTTACAGTGTATTTTCTTGCAGTGCATTTTCTTATATGTTATTTGTCTTATCTTCACAACTACCCAGCAGAGATAGGTACCATTCCTTTCTAATTTTAAGATCTAAATTGAGTCACAAAAGTGAAGTTATCGGCTCAAATCATGCAGTAAGTGGAGATTTTGGATCCCAAATGCCAGAATTTAGTCCCCAAACGTCACTAGAATCTATTATTGCTTATAAGAGATGAACACTGACCTGCAGATCCTCAGAGACATCCTGCGCCACACAAAGGACCAAGATTACAGGAAAAGAAAATGGTTCTGTTTAACACTTTATCCATTTCATTCCCATTAGCCATGTATATTATTGATTATAGTAGGCATTAACTGTTCATGTTTGTCTTCTCAATATTCTGTACAAAGTGGACTATGAAGGCTAGCATTTCATCTTATTCACTTTAATATTTCCAGCACTTGTCACAATGCCTTGCATAAAGTAGGCATTCAGTATATGTTGATGAATGAGTGCAATAGATTATCTTTCAAAACAGAATAAAAACAATGAATTTTTCACTCCATTGTTTTAGCTGATTTTTTTTCCTTTATCACCATAATAGATTTGGTGTATGCTGACCAGCAAGATGTATAAGAAATATTGGTACTGAAATAGTGTATTTTAGAAACATCCCATAATTACTACCAGCTATATCTGGCCAAATATTTTACCAAATATCTTACTACTAATTAAAAAATCTTGATACAGAAGCACCATATCTAGAAGAGTACACTATTGTGATTTTGCCCTTCACACATCAAAATAAAACAAATCACGTTGGATTATTAATTTCTTTTTTGTGCTGAAACGAAATGGCAGCTGTACCTGCCTTTGTAATCGTGATAAATGAAGTTTCCCCAAAGTGAAATTCAATCCAGGCCTTGAGTCATATTATCAAGCTCTGGTCAATGAAAACAACCACTAAGAGAAAGAATCCTGATTTATTCCTTCAATTTTCTCATGCAGACAGAGCATTTGTGGTCAGATGGCACTTAAATTGAACAAAAACATTCCGATTTTAAGTCTTTATGTTTCTGACCTTTGTATATGATGGAAGACTATAGCAAATCTGCTCTGGAAATCTCCCAGGTTTGAGTGAATGTTTGCATTGCAGAATGTCCTAGCTTTTGTTGTGTGCCCTTAAGGTGGTAGCTACTGTATGAAGTTTTTTTTTTTTTTTTTTTTTTTAACCGCAGGAAACATCTAGTTTTATTGAAAATGTCCATCTAGTTTTCAGGTCATTTTGCAGCCCCTGGATACATAAATTTCTCAGAGTTGTTGACTCTGAGATACAGGTGTGGCCTATAGGATTTACAATGTGTGAAAAGCAGAAAGAAATAGAGAAGTCTGATGACCCCAAACCATTCTAAATCACCTTGCTGACAGGAAATTTGGTTTTCTTGTCAATTGTCGTTGATCATACCAAATAATATTAGCCTCTATTTGGAGATATTTAATTCAATGAATTCTGAATTAATTTGCATACATTGGATTTATTTAGGAATCAATAACTAGTAGTTACAGAGATAATGACCTCTGAAGTATCAGAAGAATTACATAGGATAAGAATATGAAATGAAAGTAGATTCATAATGGGTTAAGTCAGTGAACTTTCTATTTCATTTTAGCACTATTCACATTGTATTAAAGTTAACCATTTCTTTGATTTATCCGTTAGATACTATCTCACTAATGTTAGAGGCTGAATTTTATTTACCTTTGTAAAATCAGAATGTTACCTGTGTAACCTCACACCATTATCAAGCCAGTGCATCATACATAACAAATATTCAGTAAATAGTTAACTCCTCAAATATTCTCTCTATATGTTAGATAAATACTTCCCTTTAGTTGTATTCTATGATGAACACATATATTTGAAGTAGTTCTTTTGAGATTAATGCTACTAAAATTTTGAATGTTTTCTTGTCGTGTTCAGAGAGTTAGAACTTCGAGTAAATTATGCAAATAACATAATTTTGTGCATTATAATTTTTTACAACTTGCACAGAAATGTAATGTATGTTTTTTGCTCCTCCAAACAATACTGTGAAGTAGAAACATTAGGCATATTGTTATTACTATTATTATTTTTTAAAAATTAACTACACTTTATAAAAGAGACAGGCAAATTTTATAAAAGTCAAGTGATTTAACTTTTTTACCTAATAGGTATTGAACAAAGTGTTGGAACACAGATTTTTTAAATTTCCAACATTCTGATTTTTTCCCCCGTATGCTATTTTTAATTTTAATCTGTATCGTTTGAAGTTAAAATGTGTTCACTTGAAGTAGTTGGTAGTTAAACTTAGAAAATTAGGTGTTCTTTCTGGTTTATTCCATAAATTTCAAACTATATTTGAAAGAGGTATGGTGAAAAGTAAGTGGATGTGAAGTCAGTTTGAATCTTAGCTGTGTCACATAGATGTGACTTTAATTACAAATTTCTATAGAATTCTTCAGCAGAATACAAATAAATAAAATGAATAAGAAAGGACAAATGAGACCAGAAAAATCTGTGGGAATTTGAAACATTACTTAGCTATTTGGTAACAGAGTTTTCTCCTCTGTAAAATAGAAATTATTATATTTATAGCACAGGGTTGGATAGAGGATAAGGTGAAAAGCACCCACCACTTGAATGTGGATATTATATTGACTATAATAATAATACAACTGTGGTTAAATCCTGCCATAAATGCAGATGATTCATTTGGCCTCTTGTATTTTATCTGAATAATCCTATGTTTAAAAACATACTATCATTTCAAAATAAATGATAAATTTTCTCATTTATATTGCCATCCTTCCTAAAAATACATATTTGTAATCTCTGTGTTGTTACTTTTCTAGTTCTATATTCCAGATGGATTTTGGGATAATGTAGTATCAAATAACTTTGTAAAATCTTAGGCCTGTTGATTGAAATATTATACTGCCAAAAATAAATAAATTAAAAAAAAGGAAATATACTACCATTCTTGCTATTGGTATTTGGATAGGATTTTAAAAATTCTTTCCCATTCAAAAAAGTTTATGAAAAATATGACTAACATGATATACCTCCTTCTTCAAAGTCCATCAGAATGTTCTTTCTCACTTAATTCATAAATAAGACTAATGTGTGCAGAGAAGTTATCTTTCATTGGGTCATGTATTTAGACAAATTTCAGTATAAATAACATTTTCTTACTCAGTGTTTGAACTTTGCCCTCTTTCTGGAAGTTGTAACTAAACATTTCAAAAAAGGAGTCTTTTATGTATAATATATTTGACATTAATTAGTTTCCATTCTTGGATACTGGTATGAAGATCATAAATTCATTTTTTGGACTCAGGAGACCACACTTAATAAATGGATGAATTTATTCCATTTTCTAAATATTTAGAAACAAAACAAAATAGCATTGCATGTAAAATGCATCTAAATAAGGTCCTATGATAAGAGAAAAAAAAATAGAAAGCAACCTTTCCTATGTAACAGATATATAGAATAAAGATTTAGAGAATGTCAAGTGATCTTATATTAGTAACATTCTTCCCATTTCTTGTCATTTTACTTTAATGTCTTTATTATGTATATTTTAAATACTAATCACATATATTTATGACCACATATGTAACCATCAAGAATGAATGACAACCACCTCTTAAAATTCACATTATTAATTAAAATGGAAAATGTTGGGGCACCTGGGTGGCTCAGTTGGTTAAGCATCCAACTTTTGTTTTCTTGAGGTCATGATCTCAGGGTTGTGGAATCCAGCCCCGCTTCGGGCTCCACAGTCAGCATGGAGTCTGCTCCAGATTCTCTGTCTCCCTCTGCCCCGTCCCCTGCTCTCTCTCTCCCTTTCTCATATAAATAAAATCTTAAAAAATGGAAAATGTTAATGCCTGGTAGGACACCCTTTTATATTTAGAAGATGCTTCACCTTTGGTAATGATGCTTAAAACAGTTCCATAAACAGTTACTTCCTCTTTTTTTTTAGAGATTTTATTTTTTCATTTAAGAGAGAGGGAGAGAGCACAAGGAGGGGGAGCACAGACAGAAGGAGAGGGAGGAGCAGGCTCCCCGCTGAGCAGGGAGCCTGATGCAGAACTCAATCCCAGGACCCTGGGATCATGACCTGAGCCAAAGGCAGACACTGAACTGACTGAGCCACCCAGGTGCCCCCTACCTCTTCTTGTATATTACATTTGTTTTTAAGTTTTTCAACATCCCTAAAAGATTTATCTTGCTCAGTGGCCCGCTCCCTCAGTAGAATGCAGGTGTGACACTTCTCAAGAATTCCAATATCATGGCAACTTGTAAAGAATAGTGAATAATAACACAGAGACTGGGGCCAAGGGACTCAATTAGTGGCAGGCCAATGATCACACCACAGCTCTGGGAATCATTGTGAGACTAAAAGATTTTGCCAGCCATGAGTGGAAAAAAAAAAAAAAGAATTGTCTTTTTTTTTTTTTTTTTAGAGGTTGTGCCCTTCCAAATTCTGACAGTTTATGGTCAGTAAGTTTGAAAATTTGGAGGTGGTAGATGGCAGTTATTTTTTTTAAGGTGATTATTTGGCAATGTAAGAGTAACCCTTGGCCCATCTATCCTTCTAATTAAAAAAAAAATAGTTTGTGAAATCCTGAAGTCTAGAAATCTACTAAGTTAAGCTGCGTTAAGAGGTTCAGTCATACACACTAGCCTCCCTGAGTGGGTTGTTACATTTGTGGTTCAGCAAAGCAAAACAGAGCAAAGCATGACAAAAACACTTGTCATGGCCCTTAAAGATCTCTTGCAATTGTCAAGAAATATGTGAAGCCAAAGTGTCTACTGTTTTTACATAAAAAATGGTTGCTTTTTTCAGGTTTGTCTATTAAAACACTATCATATTTTAGCTTTATTTGGTTTCTTTTTAAAGACAGTTGTTTAGGTGACATGGTGTCTGCAGAAGACACACTTTACATTTAAAGACAAATATATAGAAAGTAAAATAATGAAAAAAAGATATTACGTAAACGGTACCAATAAAAAAATCTAGCATGGCTATATTAATATCAGATGAAAAATACTTTAAAACAAATATAATGAGATAAAGAATGACAGTTCATAATGACAAAAGGGTTAATCTATCAGGAACATGTACCATTTATAAACATATATGTACCTCACATATATGTACCTCACCCCAAAATACTTGAAGCAAAACTGGCTGAATTGAAGGGAGAAATAGATGAGTCAACAATAAGGGCTGGGAGATTTCAGCACCTTACTTTCAATAATGGACAACACAACTGGGCAAAAGACTGGGAAATATATGACTTGGACAACACTAACCCAACTAGACCTAACAGATACTGAAAGAACATTTCACCCCAAATCAAAGGATACATATTCTTTTTGAATACACATGGGAAATTCCCTAGGATAGACCATATGCTAGGCCATAAAACAATCCTCAATAAATTTCAGAAGACTGAAATCATACTGAGTATGTTTTATATTCATAAAGGAATGAAATTAGAAATTAATAACAGGGATATTGGGAAATTAACAAATATGTGGAAATTGAAGAACACATCCTTAAGTAATCAATGGGTTAAGAATAAGTTAGAAAGGATATCAGAAAATACTTTTACATAAATGAAAGGAAGACAGAACATATTGAAACTCAAGGAATGCAATGAAAGGAGTTTTTAGAGAGACACATAGAGCTGTGAACACTCATTAAAAAGAAGAAGGCTCTCAAATTAGGGGCACCTGTGTGGCTCAGTTGTTAGGCATCTGCCTTCAGCTCAGGTCATGATCCCAGGGTCCTGGGATTGAGCCCTGTGTCGGACTCCTTGCTGGGTGGGAAGGTGCTTCTCCCTCTCCCCCTGCTTGTGTTCCCTCTCTAACTGTGTGTCTCTCTGTCAGATAAATGAATAAAATCTTTAAAAAAAAATCTCAAATTAAAAATCTGTTTACCTTAAGAAACTGGGAAAAGAGCAAACTAAACCTAATAGAGTGGAAGCAAAGAAATAGTAAAGATTAGAGTAGAGAAATGATGAAATAGAGACTAGAAAAACAATAGTGAAAATAAAAGCAAAAGTTGATTCTTTGTAAAGATCAGCAAAACTGACAAACTTTTAGCTGAACTGATGAAGGAAAAAAAAAGTAGAGAAGACTCAAATTACCAAAATCAGGAATGAAAGTTGGGAACATTACTTTAAACCTTACAATACAAAATGATTATAGTAAAATTACTATAAATAACTGTATGCCAACAATTAGATAACTTAGATTATATGGACAAATTCCTAGAAAGACACAAACTACTGAAACTGACTCAAGAAGAAATAGAATACCTGAGTAGACTTATAACACGTAAAGAAATTGAATTGGCAAATTAAAACTTCCCCAAAACAAAAGCCCAGAATCAGATAACTTCATCGGTAAATTCTACCAAATATTTGGTAGAAGTTATCTAATGTTTCTGTGTATATAATACATATACACAATATATTTCTACCAAATAATATTGATAACTAAATTCTCACAAACTCTTCCAAAAATACAAAAGGAGAGAACATTTCCCGACTCATTCTATGAGGTCAAGTTTACCCTCATACCAAACCAAAGAAAATCCAAAATAAGAAATGACAGACCATTATGTTTTATGAATATAGACACAAAAATCTGCAGAAAAATACTAGCAAACAGAATCCAGACCATATGAAAAGGATTATATACTATGATCAAGTAGGATTTATTCAAGAAATGCAAGGTTGGTTCACCATATGAAATCAACCAATGTAATACATTATATCAATAGAATATCTTTTTTTTAAAGATTTTGTTTATTTATTTGACTGAGAGAGACACAGCGAGAGAGAGAGAACACAAGCAGAGGGCGTGGGAGAGGGAGAAGCAGGCTTCCTGCGGAGGAGGGAGCCCGAAGCAGGGCTCGATCCCAGGACTCTGGGATCATGACCTGAGCCGAAGGCAGATGCTTAACGACCGAGCCATCCAGGCACCACCTCAATAGAATATCTTATGTCCAATTGATTTTCAACAATGATCCAAAGACAATTCAAGAAGAGAAAAAAATAGTCATTTCAACAAATGGGGCTGGGACAATTGGACATCCACATGCAAAAGAATGATGTTGTACCCATCCTTACATAATACAGAAAAACTAACTTGTACACAAAAACTTATCTCTTGGAAGAAAATATAGGTGGGACTCATGGGTGGCTCAGTCAGTTGAGCATTGGACTATTGATTTTGGCTCAGGTCATGATCTCAGGGTCTTGATTTTGGTGTGGAGCCCACTTAGCAGGGAGTCTGCTTGAATATTCTCGCTCTCCCTCTTCCTTTGCCCCTCCTCCATTTGTGCTCTCTCTCTCTCTCTCAAATAAATCAAATAAGTCTTTGTTTTTAAAACAAGAAGAAAATACAGGAATAAGTCTTCATCATCTTGGGTTAGGCAAAGCTTTATTAGATATGAAACCAAAATCACAAGCAGTGAAAGAAAAAATAGATAAAAAAATCAGACACCATCAAAATTAAAAATTTCTATACTTCAAAGGATACCATCAAATGAAAAGACAACCCACAGACTCAGAGAAAATATTGTATATCTGATAAAAGACTTGAATGTAGAATGTATAAAAAACTCTTGCAGCCAAAAAATATGAACAATCCAATTTAAAAATAAGCAAAAGAATTGAATAAACATTTCTCCAAAAATAGCCTCTAAGCACATTAAAAGATGCTTGACATTAGTCATCATGGAAATGCAAATCAAAACTATAATGCATTGCAACTTCACAACCACTAGGATAACTATAATAAAAAGAAATGAGGACAGATTAATGGTTCCTTGGTGTTAAGGATATAGGGGTGGGGTGGGTATGGTCACCAAGGGGAACAAGAGGGTTCTTTGTGGTGATGATATTGTTCTGTATTTTAACTGACTGTGTCAATGTCAAAATTCTGGATATTTCCTTGTACTATAGTTTTTGCAAGATGTCACTAAGTGAGGCAAATGGGGTTAAAGATACATGGGCTTTCTAAATTATTTCTTATAACTGCTTATGAATATATAATTATCTCAAAATAAGAGTTTTATTTCAATATAAAATAATTTAAAAAAATTATAAGGGACCTTTTCTTACTTCATTGACAACTTGAAAGGCTGACATGACTTAGCAAAATAACACCCTTTAGTGTTGGCTGCCTTGAATGTCAGAGACCCTACTTTTAACAAGTTGTGGCACAGTAGAAAATAATTCTGAGATGACTCAGCTCCAGCTCCATCTGGATGCCCTAAAGGCTGAGGATATAATAATATTGGGGCACCTCGATCCCACATTTGGCACACCAACCTGCTGTGGTGCCCCAGTTAGGAAGTTCTATCTTGGAAACTTAACATGGCTTTGAGAGGATTCCTAAATCCACCATCTGAGTATAGCATAGAGTAAATATATTTATCATACTTTGCTTCAACTAGTATTACTTGGTTGACTGAGTAACTTCATGTTGAATTGGGTGGAAAAAGAACATAAATGTCAAATGCCATGATAAACATTTATTTATTAATCATTGTCAACCTATGAGTACTTCCTTCCCTCAACAAGGAATCACAGGAAGGAGTCCTTTGTATTTACCATCATAAATAGTTGAAAATTGTGCATCATGAAAAAGTTACCTGTATTGTTCAAATATCCAATATTTTCTTCAGACTGTTGTCACCCTGCTAATCCTAACAATCATTGAGCTCTTCTAATTGTTATTATAAGCTCAAATCACCCTGTTCTTTGATCTGTCATATGTTGTCCCCCAGGCACTTATTGCCATTTCATGATTTGTGTTGAGAATTAACTTACATACTTAGATAGTCCAGTGATGGCCTAGTGGACAAAGAATATGAAATTCTGTGCACATGAGACAATGAACATAGGATTCCTCACAAAGAATATCAGTTTTGAACAACTAATAGCTACCATATATAAATATGAATTCAACGGTTTAAATGTTTCTTAAAGAAGATAACAAAACTGGCGCCTGAAAATTGTCTTATAAAGGCTCCTTTTATATAGCAAAAAATAAATATTACCTTTTTGTGTAGATGTGAAAATAAACCATTTATTTCTTAAATTTATGTTCTAGTTCCCTCAATATGCTATTTTATAAATAATTTATTTTTGTAATGTATTATATATTAATATTTAATTTTCTTCCAGTTCCAATATTATCATATTCAGGGACTAGAAAAATATATGTGCACATATATTTTTATGGAACTTACTGAAATCTTCAGAAGTCTACTCAAGTTTATGTAGATACTTCATATGTAATATGAAGGTTATTTGCACCTTTACCCATCTCCTTCCAATTTTCATTATCCCCAATATTAGATTTATGGATTCAATTATCAATTACTTTTGAAAAAGGTATGCCTAAAATATTATCATTAATTCATACAATGGAGATTCTAAATTCCTCAAGTAAATAATCACTGAACATTCAAATATTAAGCCATTTCTTTGTGACTAGAAGAAGACAACTATTTAATCTGTAAGATATTTGGTAAGCCACTTTTTAAAAAAAAATAAGGAAATGGACAAAGCTATATTTCTAAATCTCAAAATGTAACAATTTTGAAACACCATTTAAGGTATGCTATGAAACACAACTTTATTTTCTTCCAACTTAAAACATTTTACATAAGCTTATTATAAAGATTAACCTACTTCACAGGCCCAAATAACACAATTATAGCAACAGAAGCTCTCCTTGAATTATCCCCCCAAAACAAAAATAAAGCAACATAATCCTACCTCAGGATATTCACACGTTTAACAAAGTGGTCATCTTTGAAGACTAATTTGCTTTTGAAGAGTTTATAGATACGAAAATGTTAAATGCTGCTAACCACTAGAAAAACATTTAATGGACAGTAAGATACAGCAACAAAAATGTTAAAGCTTGTTCCTCTTTCTTAAATGTGTAAGCTTTTGATCTGTTGGCTGTATTCCCTCATCCTTGAAACTAGGATAAAGAAGGCCTAGATGCCTTGCAGTTTCTCATGAAGTTCAAGCTGTTTTCTAAGCCAGTTGCCCAGCTGTCCCAGGTCGCTAATCCATTAACATGAAAGCCACCTTGAGTCTTCAGCAATCTTATGACTTTTCCTTAAAAATAAATAATAATAGTACTTATTTGATATTGCTCTGGGGATAAAGTGAGTTAATTCATTTGAAGTGCCTAGAACAGTGCCTGGAACATGGTAAAAACTAAAAAAAAAAAAAAAAGAGAGAGAGAGAGAGAGAGATGTTAGTTGCTCGGATCATTATTGCCCTGCCAAGCTTGAAAATTAAGGGATACACATGCAATTAAGCAGTATTTGCCTAAAAGCACATAATCCAAAATATTACCCAGGCAAAAATTTGTTAACTGGCCTCTGTCTCATCTTGATTCTAATCTCAAAATAGATTACTATTTATAAACTATTTGCTTTCATTTTGGTTTCCAGGAAAGACTTTGAATCAGAACAATCTGTTTTGAATCTTGTTACTTCTATTTACTAGTTACATGACCCTAGTAAAGTTAATCTTTCTAAGCTTCCCTTCATTCAGCTGTAAAGATAATACCCTTGGGATTTTTGGTAAAATCAAAGAAAATAGTGTATGTAAATATCTAATATATAACTTGGCCCACAATAGTACTTAATAACTATTCTTTTCCATTCCTATTTCATAGTTTTCAAAGTTATGATCTGAAAATCATAATTTTGATGCATAAAACCAATTTTAGCTCAATACAACAGGCTATTTGTAATCTATTCTCCATTGCTTAAACCAAGGAAAATCTTATAGTTAAGAGTCAATTTCTCTGATTTTTCTATTAGCTCAGGAGAGAATTAGACATGGAATTATAAATGTAAGGAAAAACTGTTACCTTTTTACTAAATTTCTTCTCTAATACATACATGACAAACTTGTCCTAATCCTTTTCAAAAATTTTATAATAAAAAACCTTGTCTCATCATTTCCCTGTGTATCTCTTATTGATCATCTTTATCTAGGTCAGGGAAGTATCATATATAAAATAACAACAAACATTTAGATTTGTCCAGGAGATCATTCTTCAGTTTAACTTTTTTTTTTGTTATCAAAAAAATGAATACTTATGTGAGTATGATTGGGAAATTTAGAAAAATGTAGTGACAGAGAAAGATCACCCATAAACCCACACTCAAAAAGAACCATTGTCAGGCACCTGGATGGCTCAGATGGTTAAGCATCTGCCTTCAGCTCAGGTCATGATCCCAGGGTCCTGGGATCGAGTCCCACATCAGGGTCCCTGCTCAGCAGGGAGCCTGTTTTTCCCTCTCCCACCCCTCCACTTGTGCTCTCTCTCTCTCTCTCTCTCTCTGTCAAATAAATAAATAAATAAAATATTAAAAAAAAAAACGAACCATTGTCAATGCGCGCCTGGGTGACTCAGTTGGTTAAGTCTCTGACTCTTGATTTTGGCTCAGGTCATGATTTCAAGGTCATGAGATTGAGCCCCACCTCAGACTCCTCCCTCAGTGGAGGGCTGCTTAAGGATTCTCTCCCTCTCCCTCTGCCCCTCCCCTGCTTGTGCATGTTCTCTCTCTCTCTCAAATAAATAAATCTTATTTTATTTTATTTTATTTTTTTAAAAGATTTTATTTGTTTATTTTAGAGAGGGAGAGTGAGAGGGAGAAGCAGGGAGCCCGATGTGGGGCTTGATCCCAGGACTCTGGGATCATGACCTGAGCTGAAGGCAGATGCTTGACCGACTGAGCCACCTGGTGCCCAATAACTTTTTTTTTTAAGAACTATTGTCTAACATTTTTTTCATTCTGTTTTTCTTTTTTGGGGGGGGGAGGAAATCCAATATATTTTCAAATATTTCACAAACTTATCTTGCATTGGAATGACAATGGAAAAATTCACAAGGTTAATATTTTGGGAGTGAGCCAGTACAAGTAGAACAGGTCTTTTGAAGAAGGGACTGGGGTAGGCTCCTCAGAGCTATCTCAGGCAGTAGAGCCACTTGGAGTCCTCAGTGTGCTGGACAGGAAGGAAATGAAAGTATATGGAGAAGCCTATCACTTCCTTGGGTGGAAGTCTCCTGGGTGCAAGGGAAAATCACATGTAGTTAGAGTTAGCATTGAACATGCCTTCGATTGTAGTGAGATCTCACTAACACGGGTAGGACTGAGTAGAATAGATCCTTGCTTTCCATCTTCCTTCTCATACCAACAGCAGGTACCTACTCTTTGAGAGGAAAAGCAGGTAAAACCTCTGAGTTATGCTTTAAATCATTCTCACTCCATGATTCTTCCTCCCTCCTTTGTGTAGACGACAGAGTTGAATCCTGAGAAGTTAAATGTTCATATGAAATACCGTTATTACTTTGCACTTATTTTTCTTAGAGCTTTAAGCATATTATGTGTAAGGGAGTATAAATTTAGAATTAAGGCAGACTCTATGGTTATATTACTAATATATATAATATGCATATTATATATATTACTATATATTGTGTATTATTACTTGATTATATATGATCATATATTAATTCTAGAAATTCTTCTTCCAACCTTTCATTGGCAGACCATTTAGAAAAATACATTCAAGTCCTCTATTTGTTGGGCTTCTTCTATTGTAAGGACTTCCATAGTTACCATGAGTTTAGGAGATGATGCTGGATCACCTAAACAATGGGCTTTTCAACACTCAGCACAAGTAAGAGTCCCAGAGGGAAGGTATAAAACAGACTGGGAATTGAAAAATCCACAGGTGGCCTTAAAATCTTACCAGTTCTAGAGTGCTACTATAGATACAGAAAGGTTGGAGGTACTTCTTGCAGGTACTGTAGGACGACTCGAAATTCTTCCCACACTTTTCTAGTAGGCAAGAGACCTGGTGGACCAGAGAGAGGTGTTCTGAATATGATGTTCTGAGAGGTGTTCTGAATACCATTTGCCTGGGTGGCTGCTTAGAAAGAAACATCTCCATTAAATCTAGAAGCACTGTGCAGTAAAATTCAGGGTGGGAAAGGAACATAACAAGGCCAAGGGGTTATTTCATGTGGCATAAGATCAAGATTATCAGTAATAAAAAAAATACAAGTTTAATGTTAAGACTAAAGATGCTCTTTGGAGGCAATTAATCCCCTGGTGCCAAGCTGTGTCTGATTTCAGACACTATTATAACAAAATCAGCCACAGTGTGGAGTGAAAGCATCCCACCATATTTCTCCTCCCCTGTCCCCCAGCTCAGTCTTCTCCTACAAGAGAAGTAAAGAACTACAGAGATCTGGAAAACATATTTGTAAAATCCAGGTCAGCACTGGGGGACGGATGTTCACTCTCCTGTGGGAAATGGTGGTGTATCAGGAGATGCAAAGAGCCAGGAAGGGCTTCAGGGGTAGAAATTTGGAGGTGGGGGAAATAAAGAAATTATGGAACCAGGGAGAACACATGGGCTGAGCAAGTGTTGATCAAGGCCTTGATCCTTACGGAGCTCAAAGGAGTTTATTGGCTAAACTAGGGGTGTGTTCTTCCCTCCATCAAACTCTATGATTCTTGCTGAAATATTTTAGTCAAGAATCTCTTAAATCTCTCTTGGGGTCCAAAGTGTTATGATCTAGATAAGGAGCAGTATAGCAGACTTTGGGACAGAGAAAGGGTATTTTGTCCTGATTTGTCCTTCCACTAAGATAGGTAGGGAAAGGAAGGGGGGTAGGTTCCTGTCTGCTAGATCAAAGAAGAAAGGAACAAGGCCAGCTGTAAACCTGGGTTAGGCATTGTAACATCAGAAAAATATCTCTGCTTTTATTTCCCTGATGACATGTAGAAGACAGCAAGATGAATATTATTATTTTTTAGCTTTAGTGAGGTATAAATGACAAATAAAATTGTAGTGTACAACACGATTATTTGATATACGTATACATTGTGAAAGTATTCTCGCAGTCAGTTTAATCCATCACCTCACATATTTACTTTTTTTTTTCAGTGAGAACACCTAAGACCTACTCTCTTAGCAAATTTCAATTATACAATACAGTATTATCAACTATAGCCACCATACTATGTATTAGATCCTCAGACCTTATTCATCCTGTAATTGAAAATTTGTACCCTCTTCCCATTTCTCTCACCCCCTGACAACTATTAATTGCTGAACAGATGATCAGGTGATAAAAAAGTTATTTTTGAGAGAGAAGAGAAGAGGGAGCTGAAGTATATTTAACAATAAAAAAAATCCTATCTTTATAAATGTGTTATGCATGTGACATAGACTAAGCTTCCAGAACTTCAGGGACAAAGGCCAGATACTGAAATGTAAACACACTTAAAAGGTAGAGAGTTTGGTAGAGAGCTTAATGTGGTCAGTAGAGATTTGCCTTCTTAACTGCAACTCCTATAGAAGACAGAGTGTATGTCGATCTTATTGGAAATATTTTTATTTTAAGCATAGGAAATAAAAAGTTGTATTCCTGCTGGCTCAAGCTAATTTGCTAATTTAATGTTAATTTTCAGATTAGAAGTTTTAGCAAGATAAATACCAGGCAGAGATGTTTGCTGTTGCATGGGGAGGAGGTACTGTGTAGCAAAGGATACCAACAAGTTCCTTATTTGGAGCAAAAGCAGATTCCAGTTTGTGTGTGTGTCTGTGTGTGAACTCTTCTTTGGAAAATAGCCACTTGTAATTCCTTTTCAGCAAACTCTTAGCTCTTTTAAGATACACCCGAGACAGTTCAGTAATAAGCCTAAGATTCAAAGTGGTTTTTGTTCCATTAGGTGATGATTTCAAGCTGCACTGGTGCTTTCTAATGGGCACCAAAAGGACCCATTTTGAGTTCTGATTGAGTTTGGTTTTTAATACTGGTGCAAATAGAGTCATCAAAGCCGGCTGCCTCCACAGACTGGGGTGGTAAACAGGGCCACATGTTCCACCACTTATGAAGAGTGTCTCAAATTCTCATGTATGGAGTTTAAACATCTATGAAAAATGTTGTCCTGGCCTAGAAGTGTAAATTTACTATGAAGAATCAGATACCCTAGCTCATTTGTTGAGAGTGTAGTTGGACCTTTGCTTACATTTATTTCAAGATTTTGAGAGAACAAATTCCAAGACCAATGTCATCTTTGCACACCTAAGAGAAACTCTGATGCATTTCTAAATACCAACATATTCTAGCATAGTAGAAGGCATATGTTACAAACTGAATAGTGACTCTTGATAATATAGCTCGGGAGGCTCAGTGTAATACAACCCAAATTTGGTACTAAATATGTATGGATTTTTTTTTACTGTATGCAGGCCTCATTCACTATTTGGACTGGTAAAATGGAGGCAAAATGGGTAAATACCTGTGTACTTAACAATAATACTTATATCGGTGCTTGCTTTTGTTTCTGCAGCTGCCACAATGGCCTCTGCTAGTACATATAGTGCAAATTAGAAAAGACATCCCTTTAGGGTTGACATATTATAAAAGGACTATTTATCATACTCTACTCCCCTTTGATCTTTGACACAGCATTTTCAAGCTGGCTCTACAAATGTGCTTGCTTACTTCTGTTCCTTTGAGTCAGCAGTGTTTTCTTCATTTTACCAATGGGGAAACTGAAGCTCAGTGAGTAACTTACTCAAGGATGCACCTTTGTAGTTGGTGTACCAGGGACTAGACAACAAGCTTGCTTCACATCAGTCTGAGCTAGGCAATACTGCCTTTTAGGAAGGTGATACATGAATTTAATGCAATTTTATGCCTGCAACTGAGATAACTGAAACATTAATATTCACTCTCATTTTCATAATGGCCCCCAAATCATTATCTCTTGTGACAGTGAGTGGAAGTTTTCCCCTGGGACCTCACTGGAAAGGCTAATGGGATTCACTCAAATTCAGGTTCAATAAACATTTGTTGAATGCTAAATATAGCAAGTGCTAGTTGATACGAGAGACAAAGAGGCAACATAGCCAAACAAGGCTCCTCCATCAAGCAAGTTCCACTCACGCAGCCGGTGGAGACAGACATGAAAGACTGAGTCCATTTTGGCAGATTTCATTTCCCAAAGATGTCCACACCGTATCTTCTGTTGCACATGCTCTTTTACAAGGTAAGCTTGCCACTCCTGCATCAAAGGCAGAGTCTTATTTCCCTTCCCTTGAGTCTGGGTGGGCTTTGAATGTGCTCAGACTGATAGAATACAGAAGTGATGCTATGTGATTTCTGAGGTTGTGTTGTAAAAGACTAAGCAGTCTTCACTTGGCTTGCTGGAACATTATCTCTTGGAGCTATGAGCACTAGATAAGAGATCTAGTGACAGTAAAGTGGCCATGTGATGAGGAAACGAAGCCCCATGGAGAGACTGCATATAAGCACTCTTGTTGACAGTTATAGTCTATAAGTCATCCCAGCTCAGGCGCCAGCCATGTTGAGGCAAGAAACCTCTAGATGATTTCAGTCTTCAGCCATCCTGAGTTCCTAGACTTGAATTCTCAAAGCCCTGGATATGGAGAAGAGATAAGTCATTCCTGATGTGCCTTGCCCCATTCCCACAAAATCCATGAGCAGATAAACTGGCTGTTACTTTATACCATGAAATTTGGCATCAATTTGTTATGTAGCAATAGTAACAGAAACATCATTCTGCCAAGATAAGGTTGCAATTGTGTGAGGCAGGGGAACACTCTCAGGTTCTGCATATAGATGTACATTTTTTTCCCCTCTAGCTTTATCTAGCACTTTTTATAAGGGGGAAACAAAAAGACATTGGAAGATAAGTAAACTAATCTATCTCCTAAGTGATTTCTTTTTTTTTTTAAGATTTTATTTATTTATTTATTTAGAGAACATGAGCGGCGGGTCGGGGGGAGGGGGAGAGGGACAGGGAGAGAGAGAATCCCAGGCAGACTCAGTGCTGAGCTCAGAGCCCAGTGTAGGGCTCAATCTCATGACCCTGAAATCATGACCTGAGCCGAAATCAAGAGTCTGACACCTAACGGACTGAGTCACCCAGGTCCCCCTCCTAAGTGATTTCTAACTTTAGAAACAATATAACAACACTTTCTCAAATCAAACAAAAATATACATAAAATGTTCTAAAGGAAGGAGTACAATATATTTCAAGACAAATGAACACTAAAAAAATTCCCAAGACATTGTCTCCTTGATGCTGTTTCAAACACTAACAGGAGATGAGGAAGTACTGTCATTACTTTTATTATATATTATTTGGTGCCTGAGTTATATTTTATCCAGAATAGAGAAATCTCTATTTCTGCCTTCCGGGTATACAATTTAAATCAGAGGGACGTTATAAGTGTCTCTGACAGAACACAGAGTGTTCTGGTTTCTTTATGCTGATTTGGAAGTTTTCAAACAACCTAATCACCAGAATGTAAAGATATCAAGTGAAATGGAAAGCAATGACAGAACACTCTTTAGAGTTTCAAGTCTTTATTTCAACAGAATAACTCTCTATTTTCACTTCTTCATAAAAGAAGCCAATTGCATGCTCCATAATAGTTATAAGAATTATAAGATGCTGAGTTCAGTGATGTGCAAAGAATAGTTTAAATGAATGTTAAAAAAGAAAAGACACATCTTTGGAATTTGGCTGTACATATGTTAAAAAAATAATAAAAACAATGAAATCTACTAATTAGATCCAAAGACTCTCTGAATTAGTAATAAGTCTGAATCACACATTAGGATAAGGAAATGTGATTTTATTACCTTACAATGAAATAAAATAACTTCTGCAGTTAGAAAGCTCTTTCTCAGTACAAGTTCTGCATGACTGTTTTTTTACTAAATGGATAATTTATAACCTGCATCATTGATCAACTGACCCTCCCTCCCCAGCCTCGCATTTGCTGAGAACCTGTGTTTTCTTAGAACTCAACAAACATGCAGCAAATCTCAACCTTGCCTAGTATTGGTCTACAGGATGTGGAGAGTTCTAGTAAAGAGCGAGATATTGTCCTCGCTCTCCACAAGCTTAAATTTTGATTGGGAAGTTACTTATAAGAAAAAATTAGCCAATAATACAAAATGATTTATAATTCTATTTTGTAATATAGGCATTTTTTAGAGAATTCAGATCCAAGGAATTGTTAAAGTCTTCTTGGGCAACATTGCCTTGACTACAGATCAGAAATTATTTAAATTTGAGGACATGGAACTCTATTTGGACAATAAGACATGCAAATCTTATTTAAATTTACCTTCTATATTATAGTTTGGTTAAGGAACACTTTCTTTTCAGGTATTTCTTTCTTCCCAGGTAAATCTGGGTCCAGATTGGCATCTAGATATTAGATGATTTAATTGAAGCTACCTGAATTAATGAAATTTAAGAACTTTCAACTTTTAAAATAATCACACACACACACTCAATACAATATGAATGGCTAAAGTATCAGTGATAAGTATCATTGGTTATTGGTTATGGGAGTGACTTGAATTATTATTGAATTTGGTGGCATTCTCTGAGACATGATAGTGGAGAGAATAACAGGGTCAGACTCAGAAGACATCCATTTGTATCCTAATGCTATTCTCTACCAGTTTTGTGGTTGAGGAAGCCATTTAAACCTCTGTAAATCAACTTGAGTTTATGATGAATCTTGATCACACGTGAAGATAGGGAAAGACATTTTTTAAACAATAACTTAAGCCATTAGAAAATGATTTTCAAGTACAAGTTGGAAGACCACTAAAATAACGTTTTCTCATCGACTTAACAAATCCGATAATACCCACCCCATGGAGTTTTTGCGAGGATTAAATGAGATGGAGTGAATAAAAAAATTTTGAGAAAAAAATTGGTACACAAATTATAAGATATTGTAATGACCCTTTAATTTTGTTTTCCAGGGGCCTTTAGAAAAAACAAACAACTTTATTCTGGAAATGGTATCAAACCAATAGAGATTTATTGATCATCTGCAATGCTGTCCTCTTTTCCTGTTTTGGAGAGCTCTGTGAGGACAACAGCATATCTCAATTCATGATGATAAAAAATAATTCAACAATTTTGAGCAGTTGACTTAAATGGAACATTAATTCAGAATAAAATGTAGAGTAATTGTCTGATTATCTAACAAGATTCCTAAACATCTAATTTAGCAGTCCTTTTCTCAAAGAAGTACTAAAAAGTTTGGTTTCCATACAGGTTGCTAGTATGTGTATGGAAAGGGAAAAAAGCAAAGAACAAACTTAATGCTTAAAGAAAAAATCAATCACCTTCTTAGGAGCATTTGCAGAAGTAAAGTGACTTAAGTTTCCTCCAGGGCCATCAGGCCCACTGGAGTTAAATAGTTTACTTTGGTCTCTGTCATCATAATTGGCTTGTAACTCCCTCTGTACTTGCCTTGCTTCCCTCTGTGCTCCCCAAGAGGGGACACAGCCCGCTCTGGGGGCTGTCTTGTTTTTCTAAGTTGCTTAGAGGCCAACTCTGTGCAAAAACTAAGAAATTTCCAACCCACGTTCCAACCCTGGGCTTCCTTACTGATATTCACATCAGGATTTTACCCAGGATATTCCAAAAATTACAAGTTTTCAGGTTCTTCCTTAGATCTTACCTCACACAAATCCTCTACGGTCTTGAAGAGTGAATGTCATGCTCTTATTTAGATATCTTTCCAATGCATATAGGAGAAAGTTCAGTCTCCTTTATAACCTGGGTGCACTCTAACTTTTACTCTTCGCTCTTGCCACTCTCCCATACCCACTCAACAATTTCCCTACACTGAGTTATCTGTTTCATTTACTTTTGCCATATTCTTGCTTTTATGCCTTCATGGTTGGCTCAGATAATGAGGTACAATGAGGTCCATTCAGGTAAAAGGCCTGGAATGCCTTTTTTTTCCTCACTTTTCTGCAGAACAAATGTCTGTCCATCCTCTCTGTTCTAAAGCTGCCTTCCACTCACGCTCATAAAGTCTTCTTCACCTACCATAAGGCAGGATTCGTTATATGCATGCAATAGTCCATTGTATAAGTTTCTATTAGAGTAATTATCATAATATCTATTAGTTTGTTTCATAAATTCTCATCTCTTTTCCTTTAAGGACTGGCTTGGCACCAGTTATGTGCTAAATATTTCCCAAATATTAGATGGGAATGTTTTAAAATTTATACTGAATTTGTCAAAAAGAGAAAATATACTATCTCTTTACTAGTAAAATAACAAAGGCACTATACTTCCCCTGTATTCCATATGGGATCAAGTGTACGAACAGATTTTGAAAATCACAAGGCACCAGGTGTTTTGGTTGTCTTTATCCATTCATTCATGTAGAGGCAGTAGAGCTTAGGGGTTAAGAGCATGGAACTCTCCTCTGCTGACTGCCTGGGATGGAATCCTAGCTGTACCACTTACTAGCTCTGTACCCTTGGGCAAGACAGTTAAAATTTCTATACCTCAGTTTTCTTGACTATAAAATGGGATTAATTTCATTGCTAGTTGCTAGTGTGGATGTAGAGAAAAAAAGGACAACAAAACTTAATGTTTGAAGTACAACTTTGTCTCATAGAGTTCTTATGAAGATTTAAATGGGTTAATACATGCAAACAAAACAAAATAGGACTTATGTGGTATGGAGACGATTAGAGCAGAGAAGGGGGAGGGAAAGGCAAGGATCTGTATTTTAAACAGAATGGTCAAGGAAAGCTTCTATGGAAAATAACAAGCGTAGATGAGGAAAGATTGTTCTAGGTGGGGGAATAGCAAGTGCACAGGCCCCAGGCGGGAATGTGGGTGGAGTACTTGAGGAAAGGTTATGGCCAGTGTGGCTGGGTGGGATTGAGCCAGGAGGGGAGTAATCGAGGATTAGGTAACAGAGGGCCAGAGGCTGGATCCTGAAGGGTGGGCTTGACTTTGCCTTTTATGCTGGTAGGTTTTGAACAGAGGAGTATGTGATCTCTTAAATTTTAAAAGGCTCACAATAGACCAAGAACAGGTGGTGATTGGCTTTGGAAGACTAGATTGGAGGCGATTGTAACAATCCAGACTCTGGTGCTAATAATTTTTTTCTGCTGATTTAAAACAAAAATGTCTAATGAACAAACATTGTGCATTTATTAGTGTTTGTTAACATTTTTCCACCATTTTCTCACTTGAGACAATATATCAGAATCTAATTTAGTTATTAAAATCCTCACTGATCTTGTTTCTATTCTTAAGGGTTAAGACTTGTTCAGTGGTCTTACTTTCACGTTTTCTGATATTTTACCTTAATATTCTACATGAAATGTAAAGACGAGAAAAAAAAGGAAATGTAAACAAGAAACCAAATGCTGTTAACAGTTATTATCTTTTAGTGTAATCACCCCACCCTCCATGCTTACCTCTGCCATCAGTCATCAAATACTAGGAATGTTCTGAATGGCTTAGGGTGACTTCAGATCACTGCAAATTTAGTTTGAAATAGAACTGTGTTTTTATATCATTTATATTCCTTGTACCTTTTCCATTTTGTATGTCCTTTGCTAAGGTAGCTCATTTCTACTTCTACAATAAAGCTACTGCCTTTTAGTATCTTTTATTCACCTTTCTCTCTCATTCATTCTCTTGCTACCTGTTTCACTGTCTTTTCTTTCCTTTTTTCTCCCTCCCCCTGAACATAAATATTGATTACTATTTCAATTTTTCTTTGATGTTTTTCATAAATTTCCACATTAACATGTTTTCATTCTTTATATTCATTTTTAATTTTTATATTTCCTTAAAGTAGCTTCGATGTCAAATGCCAAGATAATTTCTTTTTTTTTTTAAAGATTTTATTTATTTATTCATGAGAGACAGAGAGAGAGAGAAGCAGAGGGAGAAGCAGGCTCCCCGCAGGGAGCCCGACGTGGGACTCGATCCCAGGACCCTGGGACCATGACCTGAGCCGAAGGCAGATGCTTAACTATCTGAGCCACCCAGGCGCCCTGCCAAGATAATTTCTTGATAGGCCTTATATAAATATCCACAAATAGGTTTTTTTAAAGATTTTATTTATTTATTTGACAGAGAGCGAGAAAGAGAGAGCACAAGCAGGGGGAGACAGAGGCAGAGGGAGAAGCAGGGTCCCCCCGAGCAAGGAGCCCGATGCTGGACTCGATCCCAGGACCCTGGGATCATGACCTGAGCCGAAGGCAGGGGCTTAACCTACTGAGCCACCCAGGTGTCCCTCCACAAATAGGTTTTTATGTCCTCCTCAGTGCATATTGTTCAGTAACCACAAATATAAATGACAATCACACTGCTGAAGTGTTGACCTTCCAAATGATTGTTAACAAATAACTCTCAATGAACTTTGTACATCACTGTTTATTTGGACTGTGAATTCTAGTTTAATCATGAGAGATGTTTATTTTCCCACCACATATTGTTATGCTAAAATACTTCATTACTATTTAAAAAAAAAACAACCTGACCTGCTGGTTAGAGAAAAAAAAATGGGAAAAGAGATGTACAATTGTTATAAAGCCTCTGGAAAGTAACATGGAGATAAAGATTTTTTTTTTTTAAAGGCACCTCCACATGTGTTAACCCAATTTTATGAAACTTGAGACTGAGAGGTCACAGATGGCTAATTTTGAAGACATATATTTATAAAACCCAGCTGGGGTTGGATTAAATGCCTAAGCGGAATGCAAGAGGGATACCCAGAACATTTTACCGACTTCATCCCCTGTTGCCACAGACAGCAGCATCTCAAGTAGCTGTATGGAATGGGGCTGGTTTCAGATGCCTACAGTTCTGATTAGCAATTACAACTGAAATAAAGCCAAGTGCCATCATAGAATGGTCTCCTCGATTACACAGAGAATCCTGGAAGAACCAGTTATGTACATGATGTTTGGTGAGGGAGATGAAAGAAGAAAATAGAAGAATGAGCAGGCTAACATAGAAACACTCATTCAAGGTTGTCAAGATGTACTCAGGTCATCTGCATTTCCAAATAGATGAACACTTGTTTACTTGCTTTTATACCATAGTTCCTTGAGAAAATCTTGTTTCATATACAATCCTTCTTCCAACTGAGGGAAGATTACTTTGATTTCTAATTTTCTAATTCAAAAAAACTGTTCTAAAGTGAGGGACTTGACAAAGGTGCTTCAATTACAAATGATTTTGTGGATTTCAAGATGTTTGAGGAGAGGTTATTAAAATATTAGGCAGAGAGTTGGGACATCTGAAACCACTTGGGTTAATATTGGTTGTATTTGTTTTTACAGCACAGATAGAATACTCCAATGGTTCAGTTATGCTCTAGTGCTATTTCCAGTTCTCATCATTTTAGATAAAGAAGCAGTCTAATTTCAGTAAGGTTATTGGGTGACTTCGGGCAAGCACTTTTCATTAAAATATTCCGTTTCAGCGTGTTTGGAAATGGATAGGTAGGTGGGTGGGCAGTGGTCGAGTCTGCTAAAACCCAAACCAAACAAAGAAACACCCCCCCCGACCCCTGCCTAAAACAATAAAACCCCAAAGGATTGACATTTCCTTGTGAGCAATGTGGAACATTTTCCCTGAACAAGAAAGGCAGGCATTTTTACTTTATACCAGAGAATCTCATCTTTTCTTACATCCAAAATTACTGATCTGAGACCTTGAAGCAATTACTGAACATTTACACATATATACCCTTAGCTAAAACTTCTTTTCCTTTACTCCAGAGGCTTATTTCCACCTTCCCTGGAAATCCCGAGGGTTTGATATCAAGAGGGAAAATAAACTCCAGAGAGATGAGAACAAACTGATTCTGGGAATATCCTGGGTATAGAGGCTAATCTCTTCAAAAAGAGGCTTAGAGCAGGAATGAGGCCTCAAATCCACTCAATGCAGAGATTGGGAGCAAAACTCAGTGAAACCTAGGACCATCCATGAGCCATAGACTCAATGAAAACTAAAAATGAATGAATGAAAGAAAGAAAGAGAGAAAGAAAGAAAGAAAGAGGAGGGAAAGAGGAAGGAAGGAAGGGAGAGGGGGAAGAAAAGAAAAAAGAAAGGAAAGGAAGAAAAAAAAAGATGAGAGAAAGAGAGATGAGGAGGTAGCTTGTTTCTCTCAACCTAGGCTCCAGGGTCTGAACAAAGGCTCCCTAAAGAATTCATAAGCATAGGCCAATCAAATTCAGGTTTAGGTAAAGGAATATACAAATCTGTGGAAAAAGTTACACAAGCATGACTGATAACAATAAGCTCTAATAAGCTCATCACAAGAAAAAAATTGTAACAATGGGTGGTGATGGATGCTAATTAAACTTGTGGTGACCATTTTGCAATACATACATATATCAAATCATTTGTTGTGCATTTGCGACAAATATAATATTATATGTCAATTATATCGCAATAAAAATTTAGATGAACGGACAATTTTCTAGAAAGATACAATTTAACATTTATACTCCATACGGTGTTTAAAAAACTAAATCAGTAATTAAAAACCTCCCCCAAAGAAAACTTTATGCCTAGATTTACAGGTAAGTTCTGCCAGATATTGAAGGAATAGATAATCCCAGTTCTATCAACTAATTCCAGTTAAGTGAAATATAGAGAAATATTCTTCAATCATTTTACAAAGCTGCTATTTTGATACCAAACTACGTAACTATAGGATGAAAAAGGAATAGACCAATCTCACTAATTAACAAGGATGCAAGTATCCTAGATCCAATATTAGTAAATGAAATCCAGCTAAGAATATAGACAATAATACATGATAACCCAAGTAGGTTCATCACGGAAACAGAAAGATGCGATTATCATTTAAAAAGCGATTAATAAATAGAGCTATCATACGATACAGCAATTGCACTACTGGGTATTTACCCCAAAGATACAAAGGTAAGGATCCAAAGGGGTACGTGCACCCTGATGTTTATAGCAGCAATGTCCACAATAGCCAAACCGTGGAAAGAGCCATGATGTCCATCGACAAATGAATGGATAAAGAAGATGTGGTATAGATATACAATGGAATATTATGCAGCCCTCAAAAGGAATGAAATCTTGCCATTTGTAATGACATGGATGGAACTGGAGGGTGTTATGCTGCGCGAAATAAGTCAATCAGAGAAAGACATGTATCATATGACCTCACTGATATGAGGAATTCTCAATCTCAGGAAACAAACTGAGGGTTGCTGGAGTGGTGGGGCGTGGGAGGGATGGGGTGGCTGGGTGATAGACATTGGGGAGGGTATGTGCTATGGTGAGCGCTGTGAATTGTGTAAGACTGTTGAGTCACAGATCTGTACTTCTGAAACAAATAATACATTATATGTTAAAAAAAAAAAGAAAAAGGTAGCAGGAGGGGAAGAATGAAGGGGGGGAAATTGGAGGTGGAGATGAACCATGAAAGACTATGGACTCTGAAAAACAAACGGAGGGTTCTAGAGGGGAGGGGGGTAGGGGATGGGTTAGCCTGGTGTTGGGTATTAAAGAGGGTACATTCTGCTTGGAGCACTGAGTGTTATATGCAAACAATGAATCATGGAACACTACATCAAAAACTAATGATGTAATGTATGGTGATTAACATAACATAATAATAAAAAAAATAAAATAAAAAAGTGATTAATAGAATTCATCACATTAATAGGTGATGGAAAAAATGATAATTTCAATGGATTTAGAAAAAACATTTAATAAAAGTCAGCACCAATACATCAGGTTTAATAATTTGCAAGCAAGAATTAAAACGGCAACTACCCAAAAATCTATAGCAAAACGTATGCTTGATGATGAAATGATGAAACATTCTCTTTAAAGAAGAGATTGATATGAGTGTGAATCAAAGATGCTAAATATTCTGGCCTGGGTGAGTGGTAGAACCATGATTGAGAGAGCAAATAAAGTAGGAGAATCTGATTTGAGGCATGAAAGAGAGGTTCCATTTTTGTCAGACTGAGTTTGAAATGCTTGTGGGATACACAAGGGAAGAAGTTATAATCTTTTTTTCCTCTTCCCCCTCCTCCTCCTTTCTTCTTCATAACTACAAATTAGTCCTCTAAATAGGTTAGGGATGACTTGAAGATGCAAAAGTATTTGACAAGTATGTGTAACCCTGTGCTTTTGATTTGCTGTTTAGTTAAAGAAAATTAATTGAGACAGGTAACTTTATTATTATTTTGAAATTGTCCTTGACTGAAGAGGTATATGTACCAGCTCACTGTCTCCACTAAAGCTTTATGATTTAAAGTGTGCAAAGATAATGTATTTCAAAATTGATTTTGCCTGTTTTTCTCACTCCTTCTTTCTCTTTAATTTCCAGTGCCTAACGCAGTTACTGGTAAGGAATTGGTGTTAATT
The DNA here is from genome assembly GCF_003265705.2 of Callorhinus ursinus. Taxonomy (NCBI): domain Eukaryota; kingdom Metazoa; phylum Chordata; class Mammalia; order Carnivora; family Otariidae; genus Callorhinus; species Callorhinus ursinus. The sequence goes on from NW_027397063.1 coordinate 104,581,941, forward strand.
TTGCTGAAGTAATGCATAAATAAATACCCACCTAATATAAATACATAAACTCACATAAGGAAGGAAGGAAGGAAGGAAGGAAGGAAGGAAGGAAGGAAGGAAGGAAGGAAGGAAGGGAAGGAGGGAGGGACGGAGGGGATGAATTATTTTTTTTGTTTTCTAAATATTAAAGTGGTAAATTGTTTATAAACAAATCATTCTAAATCACTCACGTTGTAGTTTGAATATAATAATGCTTAAAACATTGCATCTAATGTGAATCAAATCTCAGATATTTTGATATCGCAAACTTCAGAATTTTATTTCCTTTATTTTCTCATTTTTAAACTTCAGACCTACATAGGAATTTTCACTGACTTAGCGCTGATTAAAATAGTAAAGTAGAAGAAATAACTCACTGTGAGTTGGACTGATTCACTTTGTTAACTCACATCCTTTAACAGAATATTGTATTTCAAGTAATTTAAATATATATCAGAAATTGTCTTGTACAGGTGGGTAATCAATAAATGTTTGTTGAGTTTGATCATTCAAAGAGATAAATGTGACAAAGTAATTATTCTGATTGTACCCAAAGAGGGATATATATGTTGTAAAAACACATTTTAGAGAAACTATGCTAAAGTTAAGACAGAATTCTCAAAGAAAGCAGTTTAAGAATATTTAAATTTAATTCCTACTCCTAATGCTTTGTATTAAAAATGCAAATATTTCAGAAAAGTAAATGTTTTTTTCTACAGCAATATTTATTTCAGCTATTTCAGTATAATTATTACTAATTGTAAGAGTTATTTACAAAACAAAGATGCGAAACTTGTTTTTTGGAAAAAGATTTTATTTATTTATTTGAGAGAGAGAGAGAGAGACAGCATGAGAGGGGAGAGGGCCAGAGGGAGAAGCAGGCTCCCCACTGAGCCGGGACCCCAATGTGGGACTCGATCCCAGGATTGGGGGATCATGACCTGAGCCGAAGGCAGTTGCTTAACCAACTGAGCCATCCAGGCGCCCGATGTGTAACTTCTTAATACTTAAAATGGAACAAGAAGCAAATGTTGTAACAGGATATGTATGTCAAATGTAATTAGAATAAGTGCAGTTTAAATCAAAATTCCAACGTGAAATATAGTTCGAAGCCTCTACTTCATGTCCCTCTTTAAAAATGCCTTCATAGTATCTAATGTGGAAGTCATTGTCAATTGCCCTCATGAAACATAACCTCATTTTTTAAACATCATTTGTTTGTTTATTTGCCTTTGATATAACATGAAACCAGTTGTTTTCAAGCCAAAAAGAAAAAAAAAAAACCCAAAACCCAATCCTAACCACATTAAGTACTTCAACACACAACTTTGCCATCCACAAAACCCTCTTCTATAGAGAAGAGATTCTCCATCATCATTAAAATCACCTCATTAAAATCACCTGAAGGACTTAAAAATACCAGTTCCACAGCCCCACCCTGGTCCAATTAAATTGACTTTTATTCTTATAAACATTCTGTTGATAATGTACACTGAGTTGGCACAACTTTTTATAACAATAAGTGTCTGAAAGAAAATGAAGTGAAACATGTAACCTAAGTCAAATGTGTCTACTGTAGCCATGCTAGTTCTGAGCATGATGCCTGATGCAGGTAGGGGCAATTCACCCACATAGAATAAATAAACGTGAAATTACAAGGTCCTTATTTACAGTTTTAGTGGGCGTTCGGGAAGCAGGCTGTGCTTGGGCCAGTTTACGTCCTGGTATTTTTAAAGTAGCAATTTGTTATCGAAGTATTTTGATTTATCAATTGTTCTTGTCCCCCTATCCCACATTTTGATTAAAAAGGGAACGTATTGATATATAAGGTTTCCACACTGTGGTAGCCAGTGGACCATAAGTGGATTTGTTAAAGATGTTAGAAGGTTTAGGATTTGTTTTTCCTTTTTATGAGGAGAGAGAAGTTTTTTGACTAAAAATAGGAAGGCACAAGAAGATATTCTAAATAAGGTAGTGTCTCATCCCGATAGATAAAAGAGACAAAGAGAAAAGGTTGTAATATAGTGAACATTTTCGACACAGGAAGAAATTAATATTTAAGGTGAAATATATAATGAAAGAACAAGATTTTATAAAAATAAAATAGAGGAAATTACTCAGCACTTAACATTTTGTTCTTTCTCCATTTGAAAGTATATTGCTCACATTATTGGGTTGTTCCTGGATAGGACCACTTAGGTTCTGGGAAATAATAGGCACATTAAAGTATGTCTAGTCATTGTATTTGCCTTCTGCAATATTTCCTAACTTTTTCCCCGAGAAAATCCTCATATTGTAATATTTATGATGGACCTGAGAGATAGACTTAGGAGAACTTCTGTTTTTCCATTTTCCCCTGAGCTTAATGTGATGAAAAAAGCATAAAACATAGACTCCCTCTCCTGCGAATATGGACCAGCAAGTCAATTTCTTGGTAATAACTCAATACATACTTCACCAAGATTGATTTTCCATCTAAGATCTTGCAAAAATGTGTGCATCTATGTTCTTGGCTTCCTTTTATCTCAAAAAAAAATGAAAAAATATGGACTGTGATCATATATGTAAAGGCAGCATGATACTATTTTCACTAAATATTAAAAAATGATTTGTTATATTGTTAAGGAGGTTGATAGCTTTAAACAGAATTTTTCATTGAAACCCCACTTGGGAAATTGTAGTTTACAGAAAAATCCATTACCTACCATCTCACTGTACATTACTATCTAGTAGTTGCTTCTTCATATTACAGGTATTGTCTTAAATACGGAAGGCTTATTTCACTGATTCCATTGCTTCTAGAGATGGCAAAAATTCCTATCTTCATGGTCTGGAGCAAGACCACCTGAGGGCCATTTTCTCCTTCTTGGTAACTGGTAACTGACTCCAAAGGTCAAAGTATGAGTTGTCTATGTGTGAATCTTCATACTGGAATGGACTTTCAAGTTAGGTGAGGAGTCAGGAATTTTTTTTTTTTTCTAGCAACACTGTACTAACTATCCAGATGTCTAAGCCATAGTTCCCAAAGAGCTCACAGTCCAGTGGTTGAACCGGTGAAAGGTACTGATAAATCAATGTGCTATCATGTGAATGAGGAGGAAGCAGCCTCAGTTCGGGACTATGAGGAAGACATTCCAAAGGAGGTGATATTAAAACTCTATCTTAAGGTCTGAGTTTTTCAGATGGTTAAGGGAGTAAAGAACATTCCTTGCAAAAGTGAGAGTCTGGGTTATCCTGCAATAATGGGAGGTTGCAATCCAGGAATCGTAGAGCAGGAGGGATGATTTAGCCAGAAATAAGGCATGAAATAAGGAGTCTGGATTATTTTTTTCATGGAGATATGGTTAGGGTAATACCATTCCATTTTGCCATTAAAAAATTAGCTCTCCATTTAAAGAAGAATTAATACCTATTCTTCTGAAACTGTTCCAAAAAATAGAAATGGAAGGAAAACTTCCAAACTTGTTTTATGAGGCCACCATTACCTTGATCCCAAAACCAAAGTCCCCATCAAAAAGGAGAATTACAGACCAATATCTTTGATGAACATGGATGCAAAAACTCTCACCAAAATACTAGCCAATAGGATCCAACAGTACATTAAAAGGATTATTCACCATGACCAAGTGGGATTTATCCCTGGGCTGCAAGGTTGGTTCAACATCCGCAAATCAATCAATGTGATACAATACATCAATAAAAGAAAGAACAAGAACCATATGATCCTCTCAATAGATGCAGAAAAAGCATTTGACGAAGTACAGCATCCTTTCTTGATCAAAACTCTTCAGAGTATAGGGATAGAGGGTACATACCTCAACATCAGAAAAACCATCTATGAAAAACCCACAGCGAATATCATTCTCAAAGGGGAAAAACTGAGAGCTTTCCCCCTAAGGTCAGGAACGCGGCAGGGAAGTCCACTATCACCACTGCTATTCAACATAGTAGTAGAAGTCCTAGCCACAGCGATCAGACAACAAAAAGAAATAAAAGGCATCCAAATCAACAAAGAAGTCAAACTCTCACTCTTTGCAGATGATATGATACTTTGTGTGGAAAATCCAAGAGACTCCATCCCAAAACTGCTAGAACTCATACAGGAATTCAGTAAAGTGGCAGGATATAAAATTAATGCACGGAAATCAGTGGCATTCCTATACACCACCAACAAGACAGAAGAAAGAGAAATTAAGGAGATCCCATTTACAATTGCACCCAAAACCATGAGATACCTAGGAATAGATCTAACCAAAGAGGCAAAGAATCTGTACTCAGAAAACTATAAAATACTCATGAAAGAAATTGAGGAAGACACAAACAAATGGAAAAGCGTTCCATGCTCATGGATTGGAAGAACAAATATTGTGAAGATGTCAATGCTACCTAGAGCGATCTACACATTCAAAGAAATCCCTATCAAAATACCATCCACTTTTTTCAAAGAAAGGGAACAAATAATCCTAAAATTTGTGTGGAACCAGAAAAGACCCTGAACAGCCAGAGGAATGTCGAAAAAGAAAGGCAAAGCTGGCGGCATCACAATTCCGGACTTCCAGCTCTATTACAAAGCTGTCATCATCAAGACAGTATGGTACTGGCACAAAAACAGACACAAAGATCAATGGAACAGAATAGAGAGCCCAGAAATGGACCCTCAACTCTACGGTCAACTAATCTTTGACAAAGCAGGAAAGAATGTCCAATGGAAAAGACAGTCTCTTCAACAAATGGTATTGGGAAAATTGGGCAGCCACATGCGGAAGAATGAAACTGGACCATTTCCTTACACCACAGACGAAAAAGACTCCAAATGGTTGAAAGACCTAAATGTGAGACAGGAGTCCATCAAAATCCTAGAGGAGAACACAGGCAGCAACCTCTTTGACCTCAGCCGCAGCAACTTCTTAGAAACATCGCCAAAGGCAAGGGAAGCAAGGGCAAAAATGAATTATTGGGACTTCATCAAGATAAAAAGCTTTTGCACTGAAAAGGAAACAATCAACAAAAGCAAAGGACAACCGACAGAATGGGAGAAGATATTTGCAAATGACATATCAGATCAAGGGCTAGTATCCAAAATCTATAAAGAACTTACCAAACTCAACACCCGAAGAACAAGTAATCCGATCAAGAAATGGGCAGAAGACATGAACAGACATTTTTCCAGAGAAGACATCCAAATGGCCAACAGACACATGAAAAAGTGCTCAACATCGCTCGGCATCAGGGAAATCCAAATCAAAACCTCAATGAGATACCACCTCACACCAGTCAGAATGGCTAAAATTAACAAGTCAGGAAACGACAGATGTTGGCGGGGATGTGGAGAAAGGGGAACCCTCCTACACTGTTGGTGGGAATGCAAGCTGGTGCAGCCACTCTGGAAAACAGTATGGAGGTTCCTCAAAAAGTTGAAAATAGGTGGGGCACCTGGGTGGCTCAGTCGTTAAGCGTCTGCCTTCAGCTCAGGTCATGGTCCCAGGGTCCTGGGATCCAGTCCCACATCAGGCTCCCTGCTCGGCAGGAAGCCTGCTTCTCCCTCTCCCACTCCCCCTGCTTGTGTTCCCTCTCTTGCTGTGTCTCTCTCTGTCAAATAAATAAAATCTTAAAAAAAAAAAAAGTTAAAAATAGAGCTACCATATGACCCAGCAATTTCACTACTAGGTATTTTCCTCAGAGATACAAATGTAGGGATCTGGAGGGGAATGTGCTCCCCGATGTTTATAGCGGCAATGTCCACAATAGCCAAACTATGGAAAGAGCCAAGATGTTCATCGACAGATGAATGAATAAAGAAGATGTGGTGTATATACACAATGGAATATTATGCAGTCATCAAAAGGAATGAAATCTTGCCATTTGCAACAACGTGGTTGGAACTGGAGGGTATTATGCTGAGCGATAGAAGTCAATCAGAGAAAGACATGTACCATATGACCTCACTGATATGAGGAATTCTCAATCTCAGGAAACAAACTGAGGGTTGCTGGAGTGGTAGGGCGTGGGAGGGATGGGGTGGCTGGGTGATGGACATTGGGGAGGGTGTGTGCTATGGTGAGCGCTGTGAATTGTGTAAGACTGTTGAATCACAGACCTGTACCTCTGAAACAAATAATACATTATATGTTAACAACAACAAAAAAAGAAGATAGTAGGAAGGGAAAAATGAAGGGGGGGAAATCGGAGGGGGAGACGAACCATGAGAGACTATGGACTCTGAGAAACAAACTGAGGGTTCTAGAGGGGAGGGGGTGGGGGGATAGGGGGTTAGTCTGGTGATGGGTATTAAAGAGGGCACGTACTGCACGGAGCACTGGGTGTTATATGCAAACAATGAATCATGGAACACTACATCAAAAACTAATGATGCAATGTACGGTGATTAATATAAATAATAAAAAAATTTAAAAAATCAGCTCTCATAGGCTGTAAAGTATGGACTGATGCTGTGAAAGAATAGTTAGGCAGCCATTGCTATAATCCTAGATACAGATGATAAGGATGTAATCTGAAGCAGCTATCATGAGAATATCAGAGAAGATGGGACTCTGGAGACACTGGTGAACAATGATATATGGGCTGTAGTAGTACAAAAGGAAACTCAAGTATGATGTTTGGTTTAGGTAAATCAATAGTGATTTCCTGATTAAAATAGAGACTATGTGAGCAGGAGCAGATTTGGATCAAGCAGTAAGGTTTTTGTTTGTTTGTTTTGGGTTTTTTTGTTTTTTGTTTTTTTTGGATTTGATGAAGGCAACTTCTTATCTTTCCAAGTGAAAGAGAATGGGCTCTGAACTCAGGGCCTCTTCCAAGAGCTCGTTTTGAAGAAAATTTCTTCATTTTGGCATGAGACAAGAAATAAAAGTGATATTTAAAAAGACGTATAAAGACATAAAAAAGAAAAGAGATGTTCAATTTATTCCATCTTACTCCAAGGATCCGGGTTTGGCAGTTAAGGGTGGTACAGATGTCTCATAAGAGAAGAGTTTTCAATAAAAGTCCAGAAGTGTAAGTAAAAATGTTTTCTCTGGGATCCTGTGTTCCTTTTAAATCCCTAGTGTAGTCTTAATCACATTGTTATAGTTATGGATATTGAGGACATGGCCTGAGTTTCTAAATCTTTGTATTTCTAGGACCTAATTATAGAGTTATACACCTATTATGTAATTAGAATGTAATTGGGTTGCCAAAATGTTTTGTGAACTGAAGTACCCATCAAGTAATTGCTGTATTAATTACAAATTATTTAATCAGTTCTTTAAGGGAGATATTTATTTCTCAATTTAAAAAATATTGCATTGTCACGTTATAAAATATTGAGCTCACACTTGAAATAAAATAGCATATATATTTTGAACATTTAAAAACTGTTCAGATGGAACTTTCAAACATGTAACCACTGCACATTACTGAGTTACTGTGTCACATCATGCTATTTCATTTATAATGCTTTTTGTAACCTAATTATTTTATTATTTCTTTGTTTATATATATTTTATCATTAAAAGGTAAGCTACACCAGAAAAAGGAGCCCACTTGTCTAATTTACCTCTGCATCCTCAGTGTGCAGGATAGCATGTGGCTCATAATTAGTGCTCAGTATATTTGTCTTGAATTAAAGAGTTAATGGATTTTAAAAATCAAATTATATAGTCTTGTTAGGAAGAAATAAGGAAGTCTTATTTGTAAGTATAATAGATAAATAGATACATTGTAAAATTGTAGTAAATAAAGCTTTATCTATTTCCTACCTATAGCAGTAATAGTAGTATTCAGAATACTATGGTTGCCAGACACTGTATTAGATCTTTTAGTTCCATTTAATTCTTGCACTTATGCAATAGTTTCTAAAGTTAGCATTATTTTATAGGTGAAGAACCTCAGACTCAGAATGTTTGCATAACTCGCCCAAAGTCACACAGTTAAATCAGGATTTGAATTCAAATCTGTAAAATGCCAAACCTTTGCCTTTTCCATTAAACCAAAAAAGATATTCAATTAAATTTAGTTTTTTTCCAGATCTAAAGTATCACAAAATTCAAAGGCTTTTTAAGAATAAATATAAATAGGGGCACCTGGGTGGCTCAGTCGGTTAAGCGTCTGTCTTTGGCTCAGGACATGATCCTGGGGTCCTGGGATAGAGCCCCACATCTGGGTCCCTGCTCAGCGAGGAGCCTGCTTCTCTCTCTCTCTCTCTCTCTCTCTCTCTCTCCCCCTCTGCCGCTCCCTCCCCAGCTTGTGCTCTGTCACTCTAGCTCTCTCTCTCAAATAAATAAATAAATAAATAAATAAATAAATAAAATCTTTTAAAAAATTTAAAAAAGAAATCTATATAATCTTAATGAAAATTAGAAATGAAGATATTCTTACTTGCCCTCAGAACAGATGTGTCAAATGATAAGATTTCCTTTGTACAGGTATTTGGTCAAGTATTTCAGGCTGAAATATATCTTTTTGTTTTTTAATTTTTTATTGTTATGTTAATCACCATACATTACATCATTAGTTTTTGATATAGTGTTCCATAATTCATTGTTTGTGCATAACACCCAGTGCTCCACGCAGAATGTGCCCTCTTTAATACCCATCACCAGGCTAACCCATCCCCCCACCCCTCTCCCCTCTAGAACCCTCAGTTTGCTGAAATATATCTTAAATGTATATCACTACACCTTATAGTAAACTATGCCAGACCGCAGCAAGAAAGGATATAAGACAATGTATGTCAATTAGGAAAATAAGGAAAAATACATTTTTCTCCACTATATCCCAAAACATTGGGAAAGATTTTTCTTTTGAGATACAAAGAGAGTAATAAAACTAAATCTTTTCCTTTTTGTTTTCTATGGAAACTTAACCTTCTTGTTCCTATGTGTACACAGGGGAATAAATGTCACATTGACAGAATTATTCCAAAGATTTATAATGTACTTCATACTTCAAATAGTCATCTCCCTCTGGGCCAGTTTGTATGAGTTTTTCCAGTGAGCATAAGAAAAAGACAAGTAAAACTAAAATCAAAATTACCTTTTTGAGAAATGTATATACTAAAAATGCTCTTTCTCTATAAATCCTAAGAAATGTTAAGACTTTTTCCTAAATAAATAAAATGATTCTTGAATTTCGCATAGAATAATAAAGTCATCAATAGCCAAGAAACTTGGAAAAGACAATGAACAATATCTACCACATCTTTATCCATTCATCTATTGATGGACACTTGGGTTGCTTCCATATCTTGGCTATTGTGATTAATGCTGTAATAAACATAGGGGTGCATATATCTTTTCAAATTAGTGTTTTCATTTTCTTTGGGTAAATACCCCATAGTGGAATTACTGGATCATATATTTCTATTTTTACTTTTTTGAGGAATGAATAAGTCATGGAATAAAAGACACAGCACAGGGAATATAGTCAATAATACTGTAATAGTGTTGTATGGTGACAGATGGTAGCTACATGTATGGTGAGCATGGCATAACATATAGAGATGTTGAATTACTATGTTGTACACCCGAAATAATGTAATGAACATTGCGTGTTAACTATACTCAAATAAAATGTATAGATGAAGAATAAGGGGAGCCCCCATTCTTTATAGATCCAGAACATATTATTAAGCCATTATAATCAAATGAGTGGTAGCCCATGGGAATAAACAAATAGACCAGTGGAATGAAATAAAGAATCCAGAAATAGATCCAGACATAAATGAAAATTCAAATCTGACAAAAGTAGACTTTCCACTGAATGGGATAGCACAAGCACAAATGATGTGGCAAAAGTGTCTTCCAAATGAAAAAAAAAATAAGCAAAATTTTGTCTATTTCACATTACTGCCAAAAACACACTCCAAATGGATTTGCACTTAAATATACAAATTAAACAATAAATATCTTAGAAAAAATCTAGGAAGCTATATACACAACTTGAAGTTAGAGAGATCTTCTTAACCAAGACTAGAAACCCAGAAGTCATTTAAAAAGACATAGAAAAGACTGACAACATTAAAAAAACTTGAAAGATGAAATGTCAGCAAAGTCAATAGATAAATGGTATTTTGGGGGAGAAAAGTTTGCAAAACAGAAGACAGTCAAAGGATTAAAATTTATACAACATGATGTTAAGAATTCTATAAGAAAAGTTACAAACCAATAGGAAATTTGTCAAATAGGAAGAGGCAATTCGGAGAAGAGCATATCTAAGTGGACACCAAACATGAAAAGATGGTTCGCTTCACTAGTAGTTCAGGAAGTACAAATTAAATTGATAATGAGATCTAATGCTTAGACTGGAAAAAATTTTAAAGCTGGAATACCTAGTGTTCACAATAATAGTAAAAGAAGTCAAATTGTGAGTTTGCAGGTTTGGGGGGAAAGCAATTTGGCTATATATATATATATATATAAAATGAAAAATATACTTTGATGTATTTTATTATACATTTTATTATATGTATATTATACAAAATAAATGCATATTTATTATTTTGTGTATTTAAAAATACACAAAAATAACTCTTTGACCAAGCAGTCTTAATCCTGGGAGTCTATCCTACAGAGATAGAAGCAGCAAACATAAGAATATATATGTTCAAAGATGGGTGCTTTAGCTTTGTTAATAGTGGCAAAATCTAGAAAATGAAGTCAATTCTTAAAACAAAGAAAGAAACAAAATTCTGTATAAAAATTAGGACATTTATATCTATCTCTATGTGATGATGTTTGTGTATATTCATATGAATGCAAATTTGTACATACATATGTGTATACATATTTATATGAACACAGATAAAAGTAAAAACAAAAAGGAACATATACACAATATCAACATGTATTAACTTGGATGGGATAGGTCGTGTTTGAGGAAAGGGGGAAGTGAAAAGGAGGAGGCAAAAGCCAAAACAATGTATTTAAAGTTTTTCATTTAGAATGCCTCAATCTATTTGATATGATCCCATTCAGGTAAAATTAGATGTGTACAAGGAGTCATTTTTATTCCTCAGAGTCCACAGAACAAAACAAAAGCCTCTCCTATTTCAGGTATATAGAACTTTTTTATAGCTACTCTTTGTGTCACCTTGCTTAAATGAATTTCACTTGGACAGATATCTAAGAAAGATCCTTCCAAAGTAGATAAGACATGTCTTGAACAGAAAAGAAAGGAGAGGCAACTCATCTATGATTATAGCAAGACTTTGCTCAGATGCTAATATTGGTGGCAGAATTTTATTATAGGAATAATGCCCTATTTATCTTTTTTCTTGAATCATGTTTTAAAAATGGTGACTTCTGGCTTTTTGCAAAATCAGTGAAACTTTTAGACTGATGGAAGATTAATGAAATATTATCAGAATCAAATGAGGTTGGGTTCTGGTCAGTGTTGCAGAAGCATCTCAGTCTTTAAAATAATCAGCCCAGGGGCACCTGGGTCAGTCACTCAGTTCAGCGTCCGACTCTTGGTTTCAGCTCAGGTCATGATCTCAGGGTAGTGGGACTGAGCCCTAGATCTGGCTCATGCTCGGCGGGGGGTCTTGTTCCCCTCCAGGTCATGATCTCAGGGTAGTGGGACTGAGCCCTAGATCTGGCTCATGCTCGGCGGGGGGTCTTGTTCCCCTCTCCTTATCCCTCTGCCTCACGTCTCCCTCTCTCTTTAAAATAAATAAATAAATCTTTAAAAAAATAAAATCATCAGCCTAATTTCTGCCAACACTTAAGAAACTATACAATTTTGAACTACAATGTGTAATTTTGATGCCTAATTTTATTTTGAACCCTGATCCTGACTCGTGAAATTGTTGCATAACATGGAAAGAATTGACCAAGTGCCCCTAAAAGCTGCCTGATTTTCCATAACTTGTTTCTTCCTTTTTAAACAGATATTCCCGAGGTAATAATTTTTGTAAATTGTGAAATCCCATGGGTAAGACCATAATCTTGGTCACCTCAACAGTGAATTTAAGTGGTCCTTAAAAGCCATTCATCAAGATATTATTTTCTCATAAAGAAAGAGAAGAAAATAAATGTAAGTTTCTAACACTGGGAATTATCTTCAATGGACTTCCTCAAAGGAAATGCCACCGATATCCAGAAAAATAAATTTCCAAAGGAAATTTCTGAAAGTTTCTTCTGCCTGATTAACCTGTAACTCTGAGCAAAGGAGTAGAATTGTGGAATGTAAGAAAGAAAGGTCCCTGACGTTGTTTAATTCAGTACCCCTCTTCAACAATGCCAGTGCCGAGGTCAGGAGAAGCTGAGACGTTGCTAAACCAGGGACTGAGCAGCCCCTGGAGCAAGGACTTAATCCCCATGGAAAGGATTTCTAGATGATACCATGTTCCTTTCTTTGAAAAATATCAGTAAAATATTGTTCAACTGAAAGTATTCCAGAGAATTATTTTTCTTGTTCACTTTGTTTCAGCCAGCACAAATATGTATAATTGTTCAGAAGTTGGAAGAATCTTATATTCTTGTTTTTACTTTAGCATCTTCTAAAATGTTCATATGTAAAAAAGAATAATGTTAAAGTTTTATCACACATGATTTGCAAAAATCTTGGATGAAAATCTTTAAAAACTAGAGTAAATTTCAAGGGTGGAGGGGAATTTCTTATAAGACACTAACTCTAGAAGTCACAGCACAAAACATAAAAATTTTGGACAACGTAAAAAATATATGAGTAAAGATCAAAGTCAATATTTAAATAATAAGTCTGGCAATTTGTTATCCTATCAATTGTTGATATCGTATCTGGTCCAATCAGGACCTGATACGGTTTACATCTCTGGCAAGATGTTTCCCTTCTTGGGCTTCCTTTCAGCAGGGAGGGAGCTAGAGACCCCAGGCTGGTCCAGCGCAGTCACTGGCAGCCTCACAGTCTATTTACCCCAAGATGTAAAAATATACATTTACTCCTAAGTCTGTTTATCTCGTGATGACATACAAATGAGTGTCATGAAGTGAAAAACATTGGGAATTCCTAATTTTTAATATAGAAAGAATCCTTGTGAACTATTATGAAAGGCCAAACAGCCCAATAGGAAAATGGATAGGAAAGATAGTTCGCAGAATTGCATATCCAAATTGCTAATGTAAAAAGACTCTGCATTTCTTTAGTAACCATGAAGATACAAATTGAAGTAAAAGCTAGATATCTCTTTATATCTATAAGGATAGCAAAAATTAAAAAGTACAGTGAAATCTACTGGTGCTAGGGATGTAAAGAGAATATTCTCATTCACTGCTGGTGGTCAGGTAAAAAATTTCAGCCCTTTTGGAAAAAGGATCTGGCAATGTCTGTTAAGCTTTAAAGTATACATATTTTTATATTAAAATATACATATATACTTATGTATTAAAGTATATATATATATATAGAGAGAGGGGGGGTGTTGGAGAGGCAGAGGGAAAGGGAAAGAATACTAAGCAGGCTCCATGCTAAGATTGAGGATGTGGGGCTCAATCTCATGATGTTGAGATGTCCTGAGCCTAAATCAAGAGTCACTTAACCTACTGAGCCACACAGGTGCCCCTAAATTATACATATTTTTGACATAATAATTCCACCCTTGGAAATACATTCCATAAAATAGTCACCTGCATTGATTTGTACACCCACACACATACACATTCAGGGATGTTTATTGCATTACTGTGTATTATTTTTCATAGTAGTAAAAATCAGGAACCAATATAAACAAGTAAACAAATATTAATAGATAAAAGTTATATTCAGTGTAATGATAACCTGAAATATAGTAAGTCTTTTTGTAAGAGATAAATAGCTAAGAAAAGACTCTTCTAGAATGAGGAATCAGAGCTTTTATAAGTTGCTAGCTATAAATTATGGTAATATTGATTTTCTTGTGTCTAATAATGATTTTTTGTATTTATATATTTTATTTATATTTATATAAATGATATATAGTATTTATATATAATGTATATTTATAAATATATACTTATATTTATATATTTTTTGTATTTCAGATGTAATATTTAATTTTGAGTCATAACATATTCATCTAGATAATTATATTTTGGGAGACGGCATAATCTGTCTTCTTTTTCATCTAAAGATAGTGTATTTTTATCTTTATCCAGGTCGCCTGGCTGAAGCTAGAACCATGATGGACCTATCTGTGGAGCCTTGGCCCTGAAGGGAAAGCAACAGCTGTGGAAGATGCCACTCAAGACAGAGAGAGGTGGGGATGAAGCTTTAATCACTCCCTCCAGTCTCCTTTTGATGTCTCTCACATGCTAACCCCAGCTGGAAACACAATCTAAAGGAATCTTTCCCTTCAAGATAAAGCAGACCAGAGTTTAGGGCAAACAATGGAGCTGAGGGAAAGTTGGCCCAGCACTGGCATAACTTTCCTTTGGATAAGATGATATATTTGAAAGTTTTCCTCATCTCTTCTCTCATCATCTCCAAGATTTTTTCAGATGATCTCTAGATTTAAATTTGTATTTTATAAACTTTCTTTTCTTTATAGAATTTTTTTGGGGAAAATTTTGTTTTGTTACTATTCTAAGAGGTATCTTAAACCTATGTGAAGTTTCATTAGTTTTATTACTCACCACAATTTTTCATACCACTTCTTTGCCATTCTCAAGCACTCTTATTACAGTTCTTTTTTTTTTTTTTTTCCTTTTCTCACTTACAAGTCATTCCTTAGGTAGGTGGCACATTCTTAAGACATTGCTCTATTCTTTCCTAGCATTTTGTCTTTAATGTAAGGAAGAGAATTCCAATGACAAATAGATTCTTTGCTTTTAAGGCCTGCTTTTTCTCCTTGGAAGTGTGTAGATTTTATTTTTTAAAATATTTTATTTATTTATTTGACAGATAGAGAGAGAGAGAGCATAAGCAGGGGGAGCGGCAGGAGAGGGAGAAGCAGGCTCCCCACTGAGCAGTGAGCCCGATGCGGGGCTCGATCCCAGGACCCTGGGATCATGACCTGAGCCGAAGGCAGATGCTTAATGACTGAGCCACCCAGGTGTCCCAAGATTTTATTTTTAAATATGGTATTGAAATTAAAAACAAACAAAGGAAAACTTTCGCCTGTCTCTTGAAGAACTTTTTTGATTTGAGGCTTCAATTTTGTCTTTGGTTTAGGGATTTTTTTCTTTTTTGATTATTCCTTCTTCTTCACCTTGATTCCTTTTACGACTATATTAAATATCCTATTTATTCACATATTCTCAACCACAGATGAATTAACAACTACCTTAATCAGGACTCGCCTGAAATATTTTTAACAGAAAGTCCCTGAAATTGTTGGCATGTATATGGCTCCATTTTGCTTGTTTCTAGGATTTATATAGACTTCTAGATAATTTTGTGTTTGGCATTTCAGTGGATACTTGGAAAAGGAAGGAGTTAAACATCGGCACTCAAATTACCATTACAAACAAGAAGTATGTCTTAAAAAAATGTAAGCATTAATCAACATACCACTCTTTCCAAATATTACCCGAGCACATGGCTATTTGAATAAATGAGAAACTACCCTTTTACCTCAAGGAATTTCCAAGTTGAAGAAGAGGGGTAAAAGACCTTTCAAAAATTGAGGGAACTGAGAATTCTGATTCATCTCTAATGCTCTTTGATATCACAGGTTTTGCAGGCTATGTTATAGATGTGAACCATCCTAATCCATCTACTCATCCTAATTGCAGTGTTCCATTGGTGTGATGTCAGGTTGAAAGAACATGACACGGTGCAATGGCTTTGGAGACTGACAGGTTCCTGACTCTTTAACCAAGCATTACCAAGCACTCTGATTCCCAGTTTACTCATATCTGGAATGATAATAATCGTACTTATGTACATTATTAATTTATTTAAGACACTTTTATTTAGTGGTTACAATGTGCTGTAGATCATGTAT
The DNA here is from genome assembly GCF_003265705.2 of Callorhinus ursinus. NCBI lineage: Eukaryota > Metazoa > Chordata > Mammalia > Carnivora > Otariidae > Callorhinus > Callorhinus ursinus. The sequence continues at coordinate 104,597,860 of NW_027397063.1, forward strand.
TAAGATTGTGGGTTTGGGCGCCTGGGTGGCTCAGATGGTTAAGCGTCTGCCTTCAGCTCAGGTCATGATCCCAGGGTCCTGGGATCGAGTCCCGCATCAGGCTCCCTGCTCCCTGGGAGCCTGCTTCTCCCTCTGCCTCTCTCTCTCTGTCTCTCTCTCTCTGTCTCTCATGAATAAATAAATAAAATCTTTAAAAAAAAAAAAAAAGATTGTGGGTTTGTTAAGATGAATGATATCCAGTGTCTACCTTCAAGGATTACATAGCTAAAAAGACTGTGAGGATTATGGGAAACTAATGTCTTCATTTATTTAATAAATATTTGTAGAGAGCATAATTTTTGCTAGGAACTCCTCTAGGCACTGAGATACTGAGATGAATATTGAGATGAACAAAACAATCTTATTAGCCAGTGGTGATGACATTTTAGTAGAGGCCAAAGGTAGATGATTAAAAGTTATAATATCAAAAATAATGTCACATAGATAAATTCTGTGAAGACAAATCAAGATTGGGAATAGAGAATATATGAGTTTGAAGAGTAGGAGACGGAGCTACTTTAGGTAGGATAGTCTGGGTGGCCTTTCTTAGGAAATGTCTTTGAGAAGGAGGAACAGATTTGGAGTGTTTGAGAAACAGGAACAAGGCAAGAATGGCTACACTTTGGTGATTTAGGAGGAGAGTGGCAGAACTGAGAATGTAGTAAGATCTAGGCCTTGTTGTCATGGTAGGGAATGCAGATTTTATTCTAAGTGTTATAATAGGAAATCATTGAGGAATTTACATGGAGAAGGAGATGATTTGATTTGTGCTTTGCAAAGGTAAGCCTTGCTTTTGACTGGGGATAGCTTTTAGAGAGGCTGGAGTAGAAGCAAGAGAAGGGAGTGGTCGGGTGGTGGTGAGGAAGAGGTTAACAATGGGTTGCAAGAGACAAAGCTGTGGCTTTGACTTGGAGGTGGTGATGGAGTGAATGAAACATCATCAGATAATATGTTATTTGGTGGGGGCAGGTTTTTAATAAATAACTATTATTGTCATCAAGTCTGTATTAAGCAGCAAAAAGAAGCCATATGTTCAGTCATGAGTCGAGAAGGATAAAAACTAAAAACAACTTTTCTCCTAAATCTTGTAAGATAAAATTAGATGGTTTTAAAAATAGCTATGTAAAAGTCTTCACGAAGAGACCATAGAAGAACTTCTATAAAAAAAAAACAACAACCCAATAGAAAATATAAAATAGGAACTAAAAGGAAGAATGTATGACTAATAAACATGAAAATATACTCAACTCTATTGTGTAATCAGGAAAATTCAAATTAAAATACAAGGAGATAATATCACACTCCCCTTTTTGGAAGAAATTACACACTAACAGGTATTGACAAAGATGGAGAAATCAAAACATTTATACAAACTGCTGGTAAAAGTTTATATTGATATAAACATGTTGGAATGCAACATTGCAGTATATAATAAATTTGAAATTGATGTTTCCCTATGACTCAGCAATTCTCCTCCTAGCTATATACTCTAGAGCAGATGTTCTCAAAGTTCCTTCTTGGACATGTAGCATCCATGTCACCTTGGGACTTCCTAGAAATGCACAATCTTGGGCCCTCTGATGGTTAATTTTGTATATCAACCTAACTGGGCTTAAGAGATGCCCAGATAGTTGGTAAAACATTATTCGTGAGGGTGTTTCTGGAGGAGATTAGTATTTGAGTCAGTAGACTAAAAAAATCTCCCTTACCAATGTGGGTGTGCATCATTCAATCCCTGGAGGGCCTGAATAGAACAAAAAGTGGAGGAAGGGCAAATTTCCTCTCTCTTCTTGAGCTTGGACATCTTCTTCTCCTGCTGTCAGATATCAAATATTGGAACCTCTGATTATGGGGTCTTCAGACTCTGGGACTTACCCTAGTTTGCCCCCTTCTTCCCTCTCAGGCCTTCCATCTTGGACTGAATTATCCTGGTTCTCCAGCTTATAGACAGCAGATCATAGGACTTCTCCTCTTCCATCACTGTGTGAGCCAATTCCTGTATCTTTTCTTTTATATATTTATGTCTATATATTTTTTGTTGGTGCTGTTAATCTGGAAAACCTTAATACAAGCCCTATCCCTAACCTACTGAATTAGAAACACTGGAGGTTGAAGCCCAACCTCATGTTTTAATAAGCTCTCTAGGTGATTATAGAGCTAAAATGTGAGAACTACTTTACTAAAGAAAGATTTGCACATGTGTACTGGAAACATGTACAAATATGTTAAAGCATCTGTTTATAATCAAAATACTGAAAATAATCCATGTGTCCATTAATAGTAGAAATTATAAATGAATACTGTATTAGAGTGAAATGAATGAACTATAGCTAAATGCAATATACAGAAATCCTAGAAATATAATAGTCAAGAAACGAGGCAGAAATTGCAAATGAAAGCATAACATTACACATATTATGAAAAACTAGAATAACTTATTGAAAAAATAAATATATGTGGCAAAACAGGTAAAGTGATATGAAAGAAAAAAGAATAATAATTAAAATTTCAGGGAAGTGGTTATTTATGACAGAGCAGAAGATCAGGGAGGAGTCCTCAGGAGTTTTGAAATGATGGTAAAATTTCATTTCCTAAACTGGGTAAGATGTGGGTATTCTTTGTATATGGTGCTTTATACCCTACAGTATTTTATACATAAGGGAGGAGCAAGATGGCAGAGGAGTAGGAGACCTGGATTTCGTCTTGTCTCGGGAATTCAGCTGGATAGGGATCAAACCATTCTGAACACCTACGAACTCAACAGGAGATTGAAGAAAAGAACAGCAGCAACTCTCTGAACAGAAAAGCGACCACTTTCTGGAAGGTAGGACGTGCGGAGAAGTGAATCTGAGGTGATATTTGGGAAGACAGACGGCGGGGGAGGGGGCCTCCGTAGGCCGCTTCTGGCAAGTGATAGAGCCACGGAGCACAAAATCGGAACTTTTAGAAGTCGGCTCCACAGAGGGACGTTGCTCCAGTGGCTAAGCGGGGGGTGGAACCTTCGCAGGACAGTGAGTGCCGCAGAGCTCCCAGGTATCAGAGCAGGGAAGCCGGCTGCAGAGACAGAGCAAAGGCTCTCAGCTCAGGGTTGCCAATAAGCTGTGATCTGTGGCACAGTCGGGCCACTCCTCCTCCAGCAGGGACCCAACAAGCGGCAGATCTGGGGAGACTCCCCTTCCTCCCCCAGGAGGAGCGGCGCAGGAGCGCGCCGCAGGGATCTGCTGGGTTTGGAGACTCCACATGGGGTTGGGTGCCAGAGATAGAAACGCTCGGTCACAGGCCGGGAGAGCACGGAATGCGGCTGGAGACCGGGGAGATGGGAGTGACTGACTGCTTTTCTCTGGGGCTGCACTGAGGAGGGGGGCCCCGAGTTCTCCGTTCCTCCGGTCCGGAGATTGGGAGGCCGCCACTTTCACTCTTGTCCTCCAAAGCTGAACGGAAAGCTTGCAGGGAACAAAAGCTCCTGAGAGCAAACCCGAGCAGATTACTTAGCCTAGTCCTGGTAAGGGTGGGACAATTCCGCCTCCAGCAAAGACATCTGGGAACCACGGCAACAGGCCCCTCCCCCAGGAGATCAGCAAGAACAGCCAGCCAAGACCAAGTTTAGCAACCAATGAGAACGGCAGAACTCCAGCGCTAGGGGAATACTGCACATAGAATTAATGGCTTTTTCCCCATGATTCTTTAGTCTTTCAAAGTTAATTTTTTTAATTTTCTTTTTTTTTAATTTTTCTTTTGCCCTTTTTCAACCAACATCTTATCAATCCCTTTTTTAAAAAAATCTTTTTTATTTTTCATTTTTAGAGTCATATTCTATCCCTTCATAGTAGTTAACCTTATTTTTGGTGTGTATATATATAGTTTTTCTCTCTTTAAAATTTTGGGATACAGTTTCTTCTAACAGACCAAAATGTACCCCAAATCTCTAGTGTATAGCTTTGTTCAGTCTCCTGCTTGATCACATTCTCTCCTGTTTTTTTTTTTTTAAACCTCTTCTTTCTTTTTTCAACCAACTTCTTAACAATTCCTTTTATAAAATCTTTTATAATTTTCATCTTTACAGTCATATTCCATCCCTTCATCATACTTACCCTTATTTTTGTACATATGTAAGTTTTTCTTTCTTTAAAATTTTGGGAGGCACTTTCTTCTAACAGACCAAAATACACACAAAATCTAGTGTGTGGCACTGACCTATGCACCAGCCTGATCATATTCTGTTTTTTTGTTTGTTTGTTTATCTTTATCTTTTTCTTTTTCTTTTTTTTTCTTTTTTCTTCCTTTCCTTTTCTTTTCCCCCGGTTTCAGGTCTCTTCTGACTTGTTTAGTGTATATTTTTCTGGGATCATTGTTACCCTGTTAGCATTTTGTTCTCTCATTCATTTATTCTCCTCTGGACAAAATGAAAAGATGGAAAAAATCACCTAAAAAAAAAGAACAAGAGGCAGTACTGACTGCCAGGGACCTAGTCAATACAGACATTAGTAAGATGTCAGAACTAGAGTTTAGAATGACAATTTTAAAGATACTAGTGGGGCTTGGAAAAAGCATGGAAGATATTAGAGAAACCCTTTCTGGAGAAATAAAAGAACTAAAATCTAACCAAGTCGAAATCAAGAAGGCTATTCATGAGGTGAAATAAAAAATGGAGGCTCTAACTGCTAGGATAAATGCGGCAGAAGAGAGAATTAGTGATATAGAAGAACAAATGATGGAAAATAAAGAAGCTGAGAAAAAGAGAGATAAACAACTACTGGATCATGAGGGCAGAATTCGAGAGATAAGTGATACCATAAAACAAAACAATATTAGAATAATTGGGATCCCAGAAGAAGAAGAAAGAGAGAGGGAGGGGCAGAAGGTATATATTGGAACAAATTATAGCAGAGAACTTCCCTAATTTGGGGAAGGAAACAGGCATCAAAATCCAGGAGGCACAGAGAACCCCCCTCAAAATCAATTAAAAGAGGGCAACACCACGACATCTAATAGTAAAACTTACGAGTCTCAGAGTCAAAGAGAAAATCCTGAAAGCAGCTTGGGATAAGAGATCTATAACCTACAGTGGTAGAAACATTAGATTGGCAACAGACCTATCCATAGAGACCTGCACTGGCATGATATACTCAGAGCACTAAACGAGAAAAATATGCAGCCAAGAATACTATATCCAACTAGGCTGTCATTGAAAATAGAAGGAGAGATAAAAAGCTTCCAGGACAAACAAAAACTAAAGGAATTTGCAGACATGAAACCAGCCCTACAAGAAATATTGAAAGGGGTCCTCTAAGCAAAGAGAGAGACTAAAAGTAACATAGACCAGAAAGGAACACAGACAATATACAGTAACAGTAACCTTACAAGCAATACAATGGCACTAAATTCATATCTTTCAGTAGTTACCCTGAATGTAAATGGGCTAAATGCCCCAATCAAAAGACACGGGGTATCAGATTGGATAAAAAAACAAGACCCATTGATCTGCTGTCTGCAAGAGACTCATATTTAGATCCAAAGACACCCCCAGATTGAAAGTGAGGGGGTGGAAAACCATTTACCATGCTAATGAACACCAAAAGAAAGCTGAGGTGGCAATCCTTATATCAGACAAATTAGATTTTAAAACAAAGACTATAATAAGAGATGAGGAAGGACACTGTATCATACTTAAAGGGTCTATCCAACAAGAAGATCTAACAATAGTAAATATCTATGCCCCTAACATGAGAGCAGCCAATTATATAAGGCAATTAATAACATAAGCAAAGAAACACATTGACAACAATACAATAATAGTGGGGGACTTTAACACCCCCCTCCCTGAAATGGACAGATCATCTAAGCAAAAGATCAACAAGGAAATAAAGACTTTAAATGACACACTGGACCAAATGGACTTCACAGATATATTCAGAACATTCCATCCCAAAGCAACGGAATACACATTCTTCTTTAGTGCCCATGGAACATTCTCCAGAATAGATCACATCCTAGGTCACAAATCAGGTCTCAACCGGTACCAAAAGATGGGGATTATTCCCTGCATATTTCAGACCACAATGCTTTGAAACTAGAATACAATCACAAGAGGAAAGTCAGAAAGAACTCAAAATACATGGAGGCTAAAGAGCATCCTACCAAAGAATGATTGGGTCAACCAGGAAATTAAAGAAGAATTAAAAAAATGTATGGAAACCAATGAAAATGAAAACACAACTGTTCAAAATCTTTAGGATGCAGCAAAGGCAGTCCTAAGAGGAAAGTATGTAGCAATACAAGCCTTTCTCAAGAAACAAGAAAGGTCTCAAATACACAACCTAACCCTACATCTAAAGGAGCTGGAGAAAGAACAGCAAATAAAGCCTAAACCCAGCAGGAAAAGAGAAATAATAAAGATCAGAGCAGATATCAATGAGATAAAAACCAAAAGAACAGGAGAACAGATCCACGAAACTAGGAGCTGGTTCTTTGAAAGATTAACAAGATTGATTAACCCCCGGCCAGATTTATCAAAAAGAAGAGAGAAATGACCCAAATAAATAAAATCATGAATGAAAGAGGAGGGACCACAACCAACACTGAAGAAATACAAACAATTATAAGAACATATTATGAGCAACTCTATGCCAGCAAATTAGATAATTTGGAAGAAATCGATGCATTCCTAAAGATGTATAAACTACCAAACTGAACCAGGAAGAAATAGAAAACCTGAACAGACCTATAACCACTAAGGAAATTGAAACAGTCATCAAAAATCTCCCAACAAACAAAAGCCCAGGGCCAGATGGCTTCCCAGGGGAATTCTATCAGACATTTAAAGAATTAATACCTATTCTTCTGAAACTATCCCAAAAAATAGAAACGGAAGGAAAAATTCCAAATTCGTTTTATGAGGCCACCATTACCTTGATCCCCAAACCAGACAAAAACCCCACCAAAATGGAGAATTACAGGCCAATATCCTTGATGAACATGGATGCAAAAATTCTCACCAAAATACTAGCCAATAGGATCCAACAGTACATTAAAAGGATTATTCACTACGACCAAGTGGGATTTATCCCTGGGCTCCAAGGTTGGTTCAACATCTGCAAATCAATCAATGTGATACAATACATTAACAAAAGAAAGAACAAGAATCATATGATCCTCTCAATAGATGCAGAAAAAGCATTTGACGAAGTACAGCATCCTTTCTTGATCAAAACTCTTCAGAGTATAGGGATAGAGGGTACATACCTCAACATCAGGAAAACCATCTATGAAAAACCCACAGCGAATATCATTCTCATTGGGAAAAACAGAGCTTTCCCCCTGAGGTCAGGGACATGGCAGGGATGTCTACTATCACCACCACTGCTATTCAACATAGTATTAGAAGTCCTAGCCACAGCAATCAGACAACAAAAAGAGATAAAAGGCATCTGAATCAGCAAAGAAGAAGTCAAACTCTCACTCTTTGCAGATGATATGATACTTTGTGTGGAAAAAACAAAAGACTCCACCCAAAAACTGCTAAAACTCATACAGGAATTCAGTAAAGTGGCAGGATATAAAATCAATGCACAGAAATCAGTGGCATTCCTATACACCAACAACAAGACAGAAGAGAGAGAAATTAAGGAGTCGATCCCATTTACAATTCCACCCAAAACCATAAGATACCTAGGAATAGATCTAACCAAAGAGGCAAAGAATCTGTACTCAGAAAACTATAAAATACTCATGAAAGAAATTGAGGAAGACACAAACAAATGGAAAAGTGTTCCATGCTCATGGATTGGAAGAACAAATATTGTGAAGATGTCAATGCTACCTAGAGCGATCCACACATTCAACGCAATCCCTATCAAAATACCATCCACTTTTTTCGAAGAAATGGAACAAATAATCCTAAAATTTGTGTGGAACCAGAAAAGACCCCGAACAGCCAGAGGAATGTTGAAAAAGAAAGGCAAAGCTGGCGGCATCACAATGCCGGACTTCCAACTCTATTACAAAGCTGTCATCATCAAGACAGTATGGTACTGGCACAAAAATAGACACAAAGATCAATGGAACAGAATAGAGAGCCCAGAAATGGACCCTCAACTCTATGGTCAACTAATCTCTGACAAAGCAGGAAAGAATGTCCAATGGAAAAGACAGTCTCTTCAACAAATGGTATTGGGAAAATTGGGCAGCCACATGCAGAAGAATGAAACTGGACCATTTCCTTACACCACACACAATATAGACTCCAAATGGTTGAAAGACCTAAATGTGAGACAGGAGTCCATCAAAATCCTAGAGGAGAACACAGGCAGCAACCTCTTTGACCTCAGCCGTAGGAACTTCTTAGAAACATCGCCAAAGGCAAGGGAAGCAAGGGCAAAAATGAATTATTGGGACTTCATCAAGATAAAAAGCTTTTGCACCGAAAAGGAAACAGTCAACAAAAGCAAAGGACAACCGACAGAATGGGAGAAGATATTTGCAAATGACATATCAGATCAAGGGCTAGTATCCAAAATCTATAAAGAACTTACCAAACTCAACACCCGAAGAACAAGTAATCCGATGAAGAAATGGGCAGAAGACATGAACAGACATATTTCCAAAGAAGACATTCAAATGGCCAACAGACACATGAAAAAGTGCTCAACATCACTTGGCCTCAGGGAAATCCAAATCAAAACCTCAATGAGATACCACCTCCCACCAGTCAGAACGGCTAAAATTAACAAGTCAGGAAACGACAGATGTTGGTGGGGATGTGGAGAAAGGGGAACCCTCCTACACTGTTGGTGGGAATGCAAGCTGGTGCAGCCACTCTGGAAAACAGTATGGAGGTTCCTCAATAAGTTGAAAATAGAGCTACCATACGATCCAGCAATTGCACTACTGGGTATTTACCCCAAAGATACAAACGTAGGGACCCGAAGGGGTACGTGCACTCCAATGTTTATAGCAGCAATGTCCACAATAGCCAAACTGTGGAAAGAGCCAAGATGTCCATCGACAGATGAATGGATAAAGAAGAAGTGGTATATAGACACAATGGAATATTATGCAGCCTTAAAAAGGAATGAGATCTTGCCATTTGCAACGACGTGGATGGAACTGGAGGGTGTTATGCTGAGTGAAATAAGTCAATCAGAGAAAGATATATATCATATGACCTCACTGATATGAGGAATTCTTAATCTCAGGAAACAAACTGAGGGTTGCTGGAGTAGGGGTGGGGTGGGTGGGATGGCGTGGCAGGGTGATAGACATTGGGGAGGGTATGTGCTATGGTGAGCTCTGTGAATTGTGCAAGACTGTTGAATCACAGATTTGTACCTCCGAAACAAATAATGCAATATATGTTAAGAAAAAAAAGAAGAAGATAGCAGGAGGGGAAGAATGAAGGGGGGTAAATCGGAGGGGGAGACGAACCGTGAGAGATGATGGACTCTGAAAAACAAACTGAGGGTGCTAGAGGGGAGGGGCGTGGGGGATGGGTTAGCCTGGTGATGGGTATTAAAGAGGGCACGTTCTGCGTGGAGCACTGGGTGTTATGCACAAACAATAAATCATGGAACACTATATCAAAGACTAATGATGTAATGTATGGTGATTAACATAACAATAAAAAAATAAAAAAAATAGAGCTACCATATGACCCAGCAATTGCATTACTAGGTATTTACCCCAAAGATACAAATGTATGGATCTGGAGGGATACTTGCACCCCGATGTTTATAGCAGCAATGTCCACAATAGCCAAACTGTGGAAAGAGCCAAGATGTCCATCAACAGATGAATGGTTAAAGAAGATGTGGTGTATATATACAATGGAATATTATGCAGTCATCAAAAGGAATGAAATCTTGCCATTTGCAACAACATGGATGGAACTGGAGGGTATTATGCTGAGTGAAATAAGTCAGTCAGAGAAAGACATGTATCATATGATCTGTCTGATATGAACAATTCTTAATCTCAGGAAACAAACTGAGGGTTGCTGGAGTGGTGGGGGGTAGGCGGGATGGGGTGGCTGGGTGATAGACATTGGGGAGGGTATGTGCTATGGTGAATGCTGTGAGTTGTGTAAGACTGATGAATCAAAGACTTGTACCTCTGAAACAAATAATACATTATATGTTAAAAAAAAATAAAGAAGATAGTAGGAAGGGAAAAATGAAGGGGGGGAATCAGAGGGGGAGATGAACCACGAGAAACTATGGACTCTGAGAAACAAACTGGGGGTTCTAGAGGGGAGGGGGGGTGGGGGGGTGGGTTAGCCTGGTGATGGGTATTAAAGAGGGCACGTTCTGCACGGAGCACTGGGTGTTATACGCAAACAATGAAACATGGAACACTACATCAAAAACTAATGATGTAATGTATGGTGATTAACATAACATAATAAAATAAAAAATATTTTATACGTATTTGTTTTTATTTACTCAATATTTGGTAACAATAGTAATAATAAATAGAGTACTATTAATGGAAATACAGCAAATGAACACAAAGAGACCATGGATAAAAAAATGGACCACTTTCCCCAAGGTATCCACCCTGTTAGGAAACATATGAAAAAAGTTCAAGAATAAAACAATATTTGTATTCACATCCCTCCTCCTTTTCTCCTCATCTTTCCTTTTCCTCCATCCATAAGTTCGGTAATGAAAGTTAATACTTATTTTAAGCTCAAAGCCAAACTGTTTTTTTAAAAGTGGATTAGATAGGAAAATGCACAAATAACTAAGAAAAATAAGCCTGGAAATGCAGAAAATAAATCATAAAAATTTTAAGTCCAAGTATTCTGATTCAATCAAAAATGGTAAGCTCCAGTGAGTGACTGAAAATTACATCAGCATGTTCCCTGAGTTTTAATGAGGCAAGAAAGAGCTGTAATCCTTGCAAGAAGGGCAAGTGACAGAGGATGTTATGTGAACAACATGTTCTCTACTTGGTCACGCTAAAGAAATCGTGCCTTCTTGTCATCGACTCTCAATTGCTATTTAGGATTAATAGGATTAAGTTGCTTGCTGGCCATCCACACTGCACATGTAAATTCACTTCAATTAAGATGACTAATTATTACAATAAAATATTCTGTATATAAGCAGAGGAAATTCCTTTTCTTTCATGGTTACATTTAGGCACTTAAGGATGGCAAATTTCAATTATAAAAGGAAGAGTTAACCATTTCTGTCCCACTTGGAAGCATGCTATCATCTGAGGAGCATTTTATTTTGGCAACTAAACAAATGAAGGCAGGTTCATGTGCATGGAGACGAAGAGATTTTATATGTAGTATTTCAAAGAGTACTTTTGAGATGGGAGTTGTGCTAACTGCATAATGTGTTGTTTTGCCACAGAATAAGATAGTTATCTTCCCTACAGGATGCCAGTTAGGGACAATAGTAACTTTACATTGCTTTGAATTATGTGTTGAAAAATGGTTGTTGTTTTTTTAAATAATAAGTAGGTATAACCCAAATGAATAAAAAATATTATAAATAAACGTATAAATAATGGTGTTTCAGTTTCAACACTGCTGGAGTAGAATAGTTGTTTCTGGTATGATTTCTGTTGGTTTTTGCAGTTGGAAGCATAGACCATAAAAGTTTTCATTTAAACTGTTTAAATTTTTTCATGAGTTTAATCAAACAACTGAAATGCAACAGGAGTTTAAGAATCTGGGCTCTTTGGGATGTTTCACTAAGGGCAGTCAGTGAACTTTTGAGCAAATTCTAGAAAGGGCATTGAAATCGTGCCTTACAGAAGCAGTCTATTATCAAATGACTGGGCTTTTTATCAAAGCTTTGCTTTAATATGAAGTAGTTTCTCAAGCCAAGTGAGCAATAGCCCTGATATCTAACTATGTTTTATTACCAAATTAGCAAATATTAAATATAAACCCAAATGTTTTAAAACAATTTTCTAATGAAGCCATCGTCTATTAGTGAAACACAAGAACAAGACAAGACACTGACATCTAACTGATTTCAATATCAATTTAACAGTTAATAAAAATAATTTGGGGGAGAGGATGATCAAAACTGGTACTCTCATTTGTTGCTGGTAGTGACATAAACAATACAAAATTTATCAAGTCAATCTAATAACAGAAAATAAGAGACTTAGAATATTTCTACCCTGACTTGTCTGGCATGCACTGGGGAGACCAAGCACATGACTTTTTTAGTGATGTAGCAGCCAAGGAGGAGAAAAGGATGAGGCGCTCCCGCTTTGTTGGCAGCCAGCCTGAGTAGAAGTTACACGTTAAAGTGCTACAGGGGCACTGCTGGGAAGATGGCTGAGTAGGAAGATTCTACGCTCATCTTGTCCTAAGGACACATCAAGATAACAGCCACATCCATGCAACTAACTCAGAAGATGACCTGAACAGACTTTCCACAGCTAATGTGACTATAATGGCCCGTGAAACTGGATTTGGGAACCAAACCCCCTGTGAGACCAACCACAAGCAGGAAGCACATCACAAGCATGGAAAGCTAGAGAATCAGACCCCAGGCACAGGGGACCTGCACTGGGAAGACGAGTCCCCATAACATTTGTCTTTGAAAACCAATGGGGCTTAACTTCACCAGGTAAGTGGGCGAAACTCTGGGTACTTTAAAAATCAGTGAGCTTAGCTCTGGGAGAGCCAGAGGGTAATAGGAAAGTTAAGCCCTGTCCTTAAAGAGCCCCAGCGTAACAATTAATCTAGCTGAGATATAGCATAGAAGCAGCAGTTTGAAAGACATCTGGGGTATACATGAAGGAGATTTATTTACTAATCTCAAATTTATTGACTTATCTCAGGACATATGCTGGAGGGTCAAGGATCTTTAGGAAAATTCTCCAAGAATAAATTGCTGACAGGCAACATCTCCCCCAATTCCCCCCAGCCTAGATAGTTGGACACTTGGCAGGAACCAGTGTGAGTATTCTCCTTCTATCTTGCTAGCACTGTGTGCCCAGCCCCCACATTCTCCTGTGGATCTGGCCCATCCAACTTGCCCCACTTGGTAGGTGTCTTTCCAAAGTGGTTCCTTTCTTGATACATCCTGCAAACAGCCCTGGCAGAGAGACTTGCACTCTCCAAAATGACTCCTATCCTGGAAGAGGGGAATATAACCACACACACCAGTGTGCCCATAGTCCCATAAGCCAGACCTTATAGCTGGCCATACATAAGGAGTACCCTGTGAATCTGTGCTCCTGAAGCCCCAGCAGACAGCCTGGGGTCAGGCATTGGGTCTGACTGCTGGCCGCACTCACCAACAGAAACCTCCCAGAGAATAACACAGGTTGAAAGTCCTGCAATTTGGTGCAACTGCAGCCCTGGCAGGTGGGCTGAGGGCAGGCATCTGTTCTGATGGCCCACAGTGGTCCCAGACTGGCCCCTTAGGAGCACAGGGACCAAACCCTGCCCAGTGTGCCCACAAAAGGCAAAGTGGGCCATTGCAGCTGACTGAAACTGAAGGCAAATGTGGCTCAGCTCCAGCAGTAGGGCACACACAACCCACTTAGGAGACGCCTCTGATGTGCCAGTTTCTAGTGAACAGCAGGTATTGTACTATAGGACACCACAGGACCTCTTTTCATAAGACCACTACTTTCAAGGTCAGGAGACATAGCTGACTTTACTAATACATAAAAACTAACATGGAGGGTTAGACAAAATGAGGAAACAAAAGAATATATCTGAAATGAAAGAATAGGACAAAACCACCACAAAAGACCTAAATTAAAAGAAGATAAGCCTTTAGAATGGGTTCAAATTTAAGTGACCATCAACTTGATATAGACTACTCTATGCATAAGGGGTTATAGACAAACCTAATGATAACCAGAAAGGAAAAACCTTTTTATGTAATAAATACATAAAAAATTAAGAGAATGGAATCTAAGCATATTACAAAAGAAAACCATCAAATTACAGTGGAGGAAAGCAAGAGAAGAAGGAAGGAAAGAACCACAAAACAAGTAAAATGGCAAAAAGTACATACCTATTAATAATTACTTTAAATGTAAATTGACTAAATATTCCAGTCAAAAGACATAGGGTGACAGAATGGATAAAAAAGCAAGACCCATCTATATACTGCCTAGAAGAGACTTACTACAGACCTAAAGATGCAGCATGGAAGTGAAGGGGTGGAAAACATTTACTATGCAAATGGAAGCAAAAAGAAAGTTGGGGTAGTAATGCTCATATTTGATAAATTAAACTTTAAAACAAAAACTATAACAAGAGGAAAAGAAGGACACCATATAATGATAAAGGAAACGATCCAACAAGAGGGTATAACAATGGTCCCCAAAAATAATAAATAGGAAGGAATATCAATAAAAATTAACATAATAATAATTGACTCTAGACAAAGTATATATGATTAGTTTTTAACTTTTCTATATTTTTTAAATTGTCTATAATGAGACTGTACTGCTTATATAACAGAACAAATCTATTAAACTTTATTTTAGAAAGAAAAATCCAAATCAAAACTATGTTAAAATGGCATAGAAATTTTCCAAATTTTTTGATGTTGTATTGGGTATAATATGGTCTTAAAATGATGAACCACTGAGTATATTCAAGAGACAATATTTATTTTCTATATTTTGATGTTTCTATATTTTGATGCTGTTTTTCCCTTATGAATATCAAACTATTTTTTTTTCTGTCACCAGTTAGTATGCATTTGTCAGAAATGCAAAAATGGTTAATGTATACAAACCATCCAGTTGATTCAGAATATACTAGAAACTTAAGAGCACCATTATTTGAGAATATGTCAACTTACTACTGATTAGTCTTTTAAGTTCTGGTTGTATTTTATAAAGTAGATTTTTGCTTTTGTGTTCACAAAATGTTCTGGGATAAGTTTCAGATATTAGATTTTCCTTACAGGTGTAAGTGGCAATTCAGTTCAAAGTTAAGAAATTGTTCTTTTATATGTTCCAAATGACACTAAATATCATTCTGAGTGAACATGGTGACCTACTTGTATCTGTAGTTCTTGAAAGCTACACATCTTTTTTCGTATTCCAATATGTCCTGTTTAAGCTGGCAAGTGCCATCTTATTTGATAAGTTGTCTTTAAACTCTTTGATGGAGAAACAGGAAGAACAAGAAATAGTTGTTTATGGAGGAAGGAGAAGTATCTTTGTAAGTACATTGTAGTAAATATAGGATCACTTTCAAATTGTATGCAAGTGGAACACATTTCTCCTTAGCCTTTTGGAAGCAAGGGCAGGTAAACTCAATTTTAGATTAAATAATAATGTTAATATTAAGTGGCAATGTATTTGAAGAAGGAACAATAAGATTCATTCGAACCAAATTAAATTTGACTCTGGAATGGACTAAGGAAATATATACTGTTTTTGGAAACAAATAGTTTTGTGAGTTAACCATAGGTGTGGCACCACAATTACAAATATTAACAGTATTTAAAGTTAATATTAAGATGAGCTTCAAAATCATGAGAACCTATCAGAATAACCAGTGGTGGAAGGAGGCAGGTTAAGAATTATAGAATAATAGAGAAATCCATTTGTGATTATAAATTTGAAGGCAACTGACAATTGGAGGGTATCTTTTCCAAGAGTGATCCTAGATAGAGTGCTGTTGGCACCAGTAAGGAGCTCCCTGGGTTTCTACTTACCATGTTTAAGTCTGAACCTATGATAATGTATTGGGATGTATTTTTTTTAGTCTTCTCTTTCTTTTATCATTCAACAGCACCCTACTTTCTAAGCTCTGTTTCACCCAAATGTGTCCCTAAAATGCAATTTTTATATAACCTCCTACTGGATGGATTGGTCGAAGTTCCATTTGAAAGGCTTCTAAACTCTCCTACATTGGCCACCTGAAAGTTTCCAGTTTGTAATGGCACTTTGCTTGAAAGTGTGTCAAAATAATTTTAGTTAGATAAACCTTTCTTAACAGGTAGAGTTGAATATTAACACTCGCTTGTAGTTTAGAATTTGTTAAATCAGATGATTTCCAGTTTTCTAAACTTTTAAAATAGAAGTTTAATAAATATATATTAAAATTCAAGGATCTTAAATGTATAGTTTGATGATCTTTTTCAAAATGCATGCGTGCATTTTTTAAGGCTATCTATTTCCCTTGAAGTACTGCTTTGGCTGCTTTCCATATATTTTGATTTGTTGTGTTCTCATTATTTATTTTAAAGTATTTTCTAGTCCTCACTACCATTTCTTTTTTGACCCAAGGTTATATGTGTGTTGTTTAATTTTCAAACATTTTGAGAATATTTTAGTTCTCTTTTTCTTGTTTATTTCTACCTCAGTTCTACTGTAGCCAGAGAATATACTGCATGTGATTTCAATCTTTTGAAATTTGCTGAGACTTCATAGTCCAGAAAATTGTTTCTTTTTAGTGAATGTTTCATGTGTATTGAAAAGAATGTGTATTTCCCAGTTTTGTTAATCATGTTAAAACACATATTCCTACTAATTTTCTGTTCCCTCTTTGTGACAATGACTTTGTAACATCATTTTCCACTGTGGTAATATAAAGGTAATTTAGTGTTTCCTTTAACACGGTTGATTTATAAACCTTCTTCATTCAGTAGTACAGAGATTTAAAATACTTATATTTAAAAAATAAAGCAAAACACATCTGACTGGGGATAAACAGATTAATATCTTATTACATCCACATCTACATCTTTAAACATTTTTTGCCTATCTGGAATGCATACTTCTGGAGGATGCAAAGTGTTTTCTTATTAAATACAAAATGAGTAGCACATGCTGTTGAAATCCTGCCCTCATCTCCCCAGCATCTTACCATTATAGTATATTTCATTCTGACTTCTAACTGCCTGCTGGTTTTCACTGGCTTCTGGAGACTCCTCTATTCATATGCAAATAAGGAAGAATTTCTGGGAATTAACCACTCCCAGAAAAACCTTTTAACTGATTACTGGTGGGAATTCTATAAATATTCTGTTTTTGTTTGTTTGTTTGTTTTTGCCCTGAGATAACTCAGAGCTCCTTGCTCCAGGTTGGATCTAAGAGTCTTCCAGGATTCTAGTAACTCCCTTAGAGGTAAGTGACTTTGTAACAGACACTTTATTTGTTGCCCTTCCCTCCCTGTCTTAGTCTGCTTGTACTTGCTAGTGTTTCCTAGAGTCAATTCCAAAATAAACCCCTTACATTAGGTTGGGGTACAGGAGAAGGGAAATACATTGGCTTGTGTAGTATCCTTAGCAGTTGAGTGACATGGGACAATGCGATTAAGGACTATGGAGTGAATTAATTGTTAAATGCCATCAGTGTCTTGGAGGAAGAAAATGACAAGCTCAGATCAGCCAATTAACTGAGGGTCTGGTATCTCCGACAGCTGAAGAGTAGACTATGCTGAATATTAGTGATTGTCACAGTGGTGGAATGACAAAGAAAGGTTGACTTCGCAGCCCCACTAATTGCCTATGTAAAATCAGAGAACATTAAGTAGAACTGGTACCCCATGGCCTGAGATGGGGTCATTAGTAGATGAGCTTGAGATAGCCTCTGTAGCTTGGCAATAAGGGGTCTAGCAGCCACAGAAACTTCTCCTTCTAGAGGATAACAGCTTTCTCTTGCTTCAACACCATGCCATACTCAAGGTTGATACACTGCAAAGTGATGCTGTAAGCAGCAAATGAGAAACTGAGGGCTGCCAGCAACCATGTGAGTGAGCTTGGAAATGAATCCTTTGAACCCATTTGAGCTCCCAGATATCTGAATCTCTGGCCCATGTCTTATCTGTAACATTATGAAACACGCTGAGCTACCCAGAACTACCCATCATGATGTTGCAGATAAGACATGGGCCAGAGATTCAGAAACAAGCTACTCTTATATTCCTGACCCACAGTAACTGTGAAATAACAAATATTTGTTCTTTTAAACCACCATTTTGTGGGTAATTTGTTACATAGCAATAGATAGCTAATGTAGTGCATGAGTAAAATGCTGTAACAGAAAAATTATAATCCATTGCACAATTTTCAGATCCGAGCCCAGGGCCAAGGGAAGGGAAGGTCAGTACCCCATGTAAAGATACACCAAGGCTCCTCAGTTATTCTATAAAGATATTTATGGACATTTACCAGAGCAGCTGTTCACTGTGGAAAGAGAAATATCTAAATTTTTAAAGAGCTATTGAACTGACACCAGTGGATCCAAAATGCCATAGTAACTTGTTAGAGTGAGGAAATATGAAGGCCCAGTGTTAAAGACCCAAGTCTGTTTCAAAATGCACCCAATATGATTCTATGGCCTTATAGTATGGTCATTTCCTTCTTACTTAAATGCCTAATTGAGATGGATATACTTAGAGGCTGGAAAAAACTCTTACACTGTTTGCCTATCCCACCCCAAACCGTGGTAGTATATTATAAGCAATCC
Organism: Callorhinus ursinus; assembly: GCF_003265705.2. Lineage (NCBI taxonomy): Eukaryota > Metazoa > Chordata > Mammalia > Carnivora > Otariidae > Callorhinus > Callorhinus ursinus. Next base: position 104,616,316 of record NW_027397063.1, read on the forward strand.
TAAGTGCATATTGAGTGGAATGGCTGAGATTAGTGCCAGGCTCAGTGACTTCAAGGATGCAGAGATGGTGATCCTAATCATATCTCTGCTTAATGAACCTGTATAGTCCCTGAAAAAAAAAAACAAACCCCAACAGATCTTATGGTAGATAATAGTAGACTATTGTAAACTTAACCTAGTGGTAGCTCCAATTATACCTTTGTGTACAGTATGGATTTTTACTAGACAAATCAACACAGACTCTGCCACTGGGTGTGTACCTATGCATCCTGTAAATACATGCTTTCAGTTCCCATAAGAAACTCCTGTTTCAGAAGCAGTTCACATTCACATTCACATTTATTTATTTATTTATTTATTTATTTATTTATTTAGTGTTCCATGATTCATTGTTTGTGCATAACACCCAGTGCTCCACGCAGAACATGCCCTCTTTAATACCCATCACCAGGCTAACCCACCCCCACCCCCTCCCCTCTAGAACCCTCAGTTTGTTTTTCAGAGTCCATCGTCTCTCATCACATTCACATTTAAAGAACAGCATTGCATATTCCTGATCTTGCCTCAGCTCTGTGTTAATTGTCCTGCTCTCTATCACAGTATAGTCTGAACGGATCTTGATCATCTGAACATCCTATATAATATTATACTGGTACAATATATTGATGACAACATATTAACCAGACCAGCTGACTAGGAAATTATAAGTAATCTGGATCTGTGTCAGAACATGGGAGAAAAACCCAATAAGTTTCAGGGGATTGCCCATTTGAGTAAGGCTTTAGGGTTCTTCTAAACCTAAAGCTATAACCACTGCTCACCCATTTTATTTTATTTTTTTAAGATTTTATTTATTTATCAGAGAAAGAGAGAGAGCACACAAATGGGGGGAGGGGGCAGAGGGAGAGGGAGAAGCAGACTCCCCGCTGAGCAGGGAGCCTGATGTGGGGTTTGATCCAAGGATCCTGGGATCATGACCTGAGCGGAAGGCAGACTTTTAACCGATTGAGCCACCCACGTGCCCCAGCTGCTCAGTCATTTTAGAGTTATCATTGCCGGTAGATAAGTAGGCAAAGAGTAAGTTACTTTTCTATTATAATCATATAATAACTGGTGTATGCATACCGGGAAGTACTGTGGCTACATATTGCATAATGTGAACATGGAGGAGTATGTCTAGAGATGCACTCGGTCCCATTTTAGTGCCTGCATGATCCCTGATAACTGTAAATGAGTGATTATAGCCACTAGAAGCTGTACTAGGATACCTGCAGCTCAGACCCCTCTGTCTGAATTATCCCAATGGACAAGGAGTTTAGATTGGCAAAAGTATTAGTTGAAAGTGAAAGGAAACCAGAATGGGTAACAAAGGAGGACTATGATGAATCAGTTGTGGTCTCAAGGCTAACTACAGCAGCTGGCACTAGAACTTATCCACAATCAGAAATCTTTTTTTTATTTTTCTTCAAAATTGTACCTGGTTACCATTTTGAAAATACTTTCCCAGGATGGAGTGAACTTGACAGGGGGCATAGATAGATCTGAACAAGGAGTTGACTGCTCCTCTCATATCCCCTCAAGGCCTTGTTATTGCAGCCCTGTGGCTTCTGACTGCTGAGGACTGTCTCTCAGAACCTGCTCTGCTTGTCAGGCTGAAGTCCTAGTGAATTAAAGTCCCCTGAGGGATCCCTCAACTAAGGATGATGGGGGTAGATGCATAAACATTTCAATTCCTTCTCCCCTCAGGTGGGTTGATTCTGAAGCAGGTGTTCTACATTCAGTCCCTGGTGATGATCAAGCTCTAGTTAGATAAAATGGTAAAATGGTTTAATAACACTCCTTTCATTAGCTGTTCACCCTTCCTTTATTTCAACTTCCCGTAACCCTACTGGCCTTTCCTTAGCTCATCTCCCTAATAAATAAACTTCTTCCACTGGAATCCTCAACTCAGAGCTTGCTTCTGGGAAACACAAAATAGCATGTATTGCCCCTCTTAGCTTTGAGCTTTATTTACCTCATCAGTGCAAACACAATCAGAAATCAGGTTGGCAGTCTCAAGGTTCTGGGACCAATTTCCAATGTGGGTATTTTTCTCACACCATCAAGCAATTCTCAGACACTAGCGGGGTATCCTACAGTATAACTCAATTCTGACACTATCTACCTAGAGCTAGCATCAGAGTTCACAAATTAAGGGCTCAGTCCTATAAGACTAGCCCCCTCCATACACACATACACTCCAGGTTGTCACCTGTGCTTCTGACCAATGGGGCTATAAATCAGAGGTTCCCGCAGCCTCCTCCCCAGGTTCAATTAATTTGCTAGAGTGGCTCACAGAACGAAGGGAAACATTTTACTCACTAGATTACCAGTTTATTATGAAAGGGTATGTAAGTCAGGAAGAGCCAGGTAGAAGGGATGTAGAGCACTAGGTATATGGAGAGGTCATGGAGTTTCATGCCCTCTCCAGGGGTGCCACTCTCCCCAAATCTCCACATGTTCACCAACCAGAAAGTTCTCCAAACCCTGTGCGTTTGGAGTTTTGTGGAGGCTCCGTTAGATAGTCATGATTATAAAATCACTGGCCTTTGGCAACTGACTCCACCTCTAACTCCTTCCTCTCCCTGGAGGTCAGGTAGGGGGTGGGACTCTAATCATAAGGTGGGCTCTTCTGGCAGATCCCCATCCTTAGGTTAGGTCCCCAAATCACTTCATTAACATAACAAAAGACACTTTTATTGCTCTCAACACTTTGGAAATTCCAAGAGTTTCAGGAGGTCTGTGCCAGAAATATATATTTCTTATTATAAATCACAATATTACACATTCTTTCTTTCACAAGAATTTTGCAGTTTCCAAAAGCCACAATGGTATCGAGTGATCACATGAAGCAGTGGGAAGATCAGCACTCCTTTCCTGAGGTTAATGGATGACCTTTGGATTACTGGAACAAACAGAGATACTTGCCTCTAATTCTGAGACTCAGGCATTCTATAACTAATACCATAGTGAGGACTCAATATGCTCTGGGCACTGTTCCAAGTGCTTTACATATGTTAGTCCATTTAACCTTCAGCAGTCCTATAAGGTGATATAAAGTATGTATGGGGTAAAATGAGGATACTTAGGCCCAGAGAGATTAAGTTTATTGACCAAAGTCACAGAGTTGGGAAGTGGGAAAAAGTTTTTAATTATTCTTTTCAGTTTCTGTTTCCTATCTCAATGTCAAGTCCTTTTCTTGAGGCTGAATCCATGACCATACCCCTTATCTTCTCTTTTTCTACTCTTTTTACCCTTTCTAATATACTGAGTCTGAGGGACCGGGTGATTATGCTTATTAGAACTCTGTATAAAAGTACATATGTGATCAGCAGGTAGTCACTCAACTTTGTAACATCCGTTTAGGTTCTTCAGATGCTTTCTCGAATGTGTTTTTATAGTTGAGGCTGCTGGCTAAGTTGATTCATAAAAAAGTGAAGTTGAATATGCTTCCAGAGTGAAGTCTCATTTGAACCAGAACCCCTATTGAATGCAAAGTTGCTTCTTCCTATTTCTGTTTTTATGTTTTTCCCCATATTAAAGCCAATTTCAATTCTTTCAAATTTGTGAGAGTTATATCATCAATTTAAATCAAATGCTTTGGATATATGTGGATAAATGCACATTTGAATTTATTTAAAATGTTTTTATTATTGCTCTGTTGCAAAAATTAGGATAACCGGCAGAATTTGAAACTGTAAACCAAATTATTAATAGTGACTTACTTGTTTAAAACAGTAAATGTTTTAGAAGCATACATTTGAAGCCATTAACCAGAACTTTAAATAATGTATTATATTTTAAATATAAAACACTACTTTGAAATGTGGTTTTGCAAGAAAAGAAAAAGAAACATGATTAAGAAGATAATAATTGTACCCCTAGAACCAGACCCTTTCTCACTGAAGTAAGGATGACTTGTAGAGATACTTGTCAATTGAATTTCATATAAGTTATGAGAATATACTTTTCTTTCTTGTCGTGTGGCCTTTCCACTTTTTTCTTTTTAGTTTCATATTTCACATACTATATTTGCTATTTGATATATAGTGCCATGAATATGTGTCAGCTGACTGTTTACTTCACTTAAGTGTAATAGAATTAAGATGATTCATTGAGAAAGATGCTGTTTAGAAGGGAATATATTAAACATTTAGTATATTTAGCTGGATAACTACATCATTAGCTTTATATTCTTGTACATTCTTCTGTATTCCTTCTGAAGAGAGTCAGTAGCTTGAGACTTGACCCAACAGCTACTAACAAGGGAATTTTCTGCAAGGATAAAAGCTTTGAAAATCGCTTCAAATAAAGCATCTTGTTTTCCATTAAGTTACATTCAAATATCCATGTACTGTACCCTGTAATTAAGTCAAATATCAATTTTAATCACTGCATCCTTAGTACATAATTTCTGTAATGCAATTGCAGCAGTATAATATCAAGCAGCTAAAATGCCCTAGTTAAATGGAATTTTAACTGCTGCAAATTGAGACACAGAGAAAATCACCATACCTGCACTCAAGCAGTTAAGCTGAGAGATTTATGTTTGGGAAAGTAAGGGAAGCAAGACTGGTTTAATCCACATATTTAACAAATATGTTGTTAGGCCAATCTACAATGTCCTTATTAGTCTATGCCTATGGTTTTGAAATAACGCTACTGGGTATGCCTCGATTTCAGAGTCAATAAAAAAAAAAAATCCTTAAAGACAGGATTCCCACTCCATTTGTAAAAAACTGAGCCTAAAATTATGTTTTGAAGGCTGTTATCCCAGAAGATAGCATAGGTTAATTTGGAGGGAAAATAAGTATCTTCACTTTGCTAGCTTTCCAAGAAAGGAGTTTGTGCATGGAAAAGCTTTATTATTTAAACTACAACTTGCAGCTCTTCAATTAGAAGCAATTTCAAATGTCATATTTAAAGTCTATACAACGTCTCACATAAATGTAGCAATTGCCTTGTATTTCACTTGGCAACAGCTTAACTCTGTTTAAGTCTGTAGAAAAATATTTTGAGTAGAAATAGAAACTGCAAAATAACTACTAATGTCACCATGTTTCCTTTACATTGATACATCCACATATTAGAAAAAAAAATGTCTGGTCATATCTTGGATGTTGCTAGGATTAAAAACTCTTGCTCCTTTCTTAACGGAGCTGGCCCAACATTCACCCTGTCATTGTTCAAGAAATGGAAATCATCTATGAGATGTCAGGTAGCTGATGGTTCTAGAGCCTTGATGGAAAATTTACAATTAAAAAAAGGAAAGTTTTGGAAATCATGAATAATTCATCTGACCATTTAGCATGAAATGTTCAGGTGAAATATCTCAATGTTTTATATACAAGCATATGATAAAGCTGCTCCTTTTTCTCTCTGAGGGAAGGGCGCTAGTTGTCTGGTCACACCTTTTTTGCTAATGATATGAATCCTTTCAGCATCCAACCTTGAAACTCCCATTTGGATTAGGTTCATGTTCATAGTTTTTAAATTATTGATTAGTTGAAGGCCAAGCCATCCCAATCTGTGTCACAGATGCATAATTTATCATGATATTTAAAAGCATGTGTACCTGAAAGGCTTCTGGAACTTTAGTCTGATGCTTAATGACAACACATTTTGAGCTTTTTTTTTTTTTTTTTTTTTTTTTTTTTTAATGCTTTCAAAGTCTTGGCAGAAAGACAGGGCTTTCTGGTACAGTGGCCTCACGTGAAAGCTCGGTATCTTTTAACGTTCCCTTTCTCTCTTTGAATTTTATACTTTTCCTTTCCTTTTTGATTGGGTTCTTTTTTTTTTTTTTTTCCCAGAGTCCTTCATGACGCTAATTCTTTCTTTGGTCGTCTTTGTATTTTTTTTAAGACTCTGTTTCACAAGCCCCTCCATGGTGCCTCGCATTTATTCTTTGTATCTCTCTTCTTTATGTTCTTCTTTTGTGCATTCTGCCTTCTTGGATTTCTAATGCTTGAGAAAACCTTTTCAGTCATTTATTTCCTATTTATTGTCTTATTTTTCTTTGTAGTGAAAGCCTAGTTAATTTATTACTGGTCTGAATTTTGTCTCTGATCCTTCTAATATTTGCTGCACCACAGCGGAGAAAAAGAGTGGATAATGACAAACTTCCTTTAACTGCTGTTGTTGGAATGATAAAGTTGAGTGGGGTGATTTCAAAGCCAGGGATGATTCAAGCCTTCCATTTTCCCAGAGGTCAAGTCAGCCAACATTACAATGAGGCTGCCACCTTCCCACTTCCTTGCTTATAACCCTGACAATGGCAACTCCACACTTAAGTTGCCAACTGACAGAAAATTCCAACTCAGCAGAGGGTCAGAAAAGAAAAAAGGGTCAAGAATTGCTGGTGAGATGGAAGGAGATATGTAAGCTCCTTCAAGGCTTGAAGGGCAGCCCCGTGCTTAAATGAAAACTTGGAAAAAAACCACCCCATGCTTCCATTTGAAATGCCTTTTAGTTTTTGTCTCAATTGTTTTGAACTCTTCTTTCAAAGCATGGCTTGAGTAATCTTTCTTAGAATGTGTTCTTTCTTACCTTTTGGTCCCTGGATTATGTAAATTTATCATGAAGAGTTACTGTTTTATGTGTGTGATACAAATCAGAATCCACATTTAGCTTTCCCTACTGTTTTTCAGGAACACGACTGCTGGCTAGAATAAGATTTTCATAAAAGGACAGTATTCACAATACATGTGATGGCAAATTTAGGCTTTTATGATAATTTTTTTAGATAGGATTAAATACATTTATTGTGAGGACACATTAGTAGATATATTTAGAAATAAAATTTACAATGTGACTCAGCATTCCTGAATACTTTATGTAACCTGCCTGGGAAAGGACCCTAAGGTTGGTGAGGGTCACTTGATATGCTAGCAGTATTATGCCTTTTACTAAAATTTCTATATGTAGCTGTTTCATTTCAGAAGACGGAATTCAACCCTTGGTGTATAAAAATCCATCTAATGCCAGTCTTCACTTCTCAAAACAGGGGAAAGTTGTCTATACGCAGGGTATTCCATTTCATTACCCCATAAAGTGGCTTCTAGGCTTCCAGAGGTTGTCTCTTTAGATAATCTGATATTGACTTCATACACTGTTCTTCATGTACCAAGCCAAGGGGTAGTTTTTTCTCCACATTAATGCAAAGGTTCTTTAAGATCCATGCACCAAAGCTACATTTCACACTTTGAGCTAAGATGCCTAGGATCCCTTTCAATTCCCAGTATAGAAAACTTGTTGAGCTCCCAGCACCTCTATTAAGAGGGCTCAAATGTGAGCTTTTCCATGAGGCCTTTCTCTGCAAACTTCTAACCAGGCAAAATTAGCCACTCATTTGTTTGGTTCTTTCTGTATTCTGTTCATTTCTCAGTCACAGACCCCAGAACATGTTATAACACAGGAGGCTGCACTTGATACAAAATAAACATCTAGTATTTGCTGACTGACTGACAGGAGTGGACCATGTCTTGATGGGTTACTTGATCACTTGCAGTTCCCTCATCAGGCTAGCATGATGGTTAGTTAATTCACCCCTCTGTGTTTTCGCTGATGCATCACTTCTGAATCGTCAGTGCTTTGACTAGCTAAATAAAGTTAGAAGATGAAGAGGAGGAAAGGAAAAAAATAGCCAACATTTGTAAGGGCCAGCTGAGCCAGGCACTGTTCTAAGCACTTTACATTTATTAATTCATTTAACCTCGCAATTACCCTGTGAGGCAGGTACTCTTATTATCCCATTTGACAGCATAGGAAACTAAGACTCTGAGAGATTAATGAACCCTCTGTGGTTATAGAACTAGTGACTAGTGTGGAAATTGATTCAGTCCCTGTCCATTTGACTGAAGATGTCAAGCTTATCACCTTTACCATCCTGCCTTATTTAAATAGTGAATGCAAACTTATTTTTCAAAATCTTTATGTTGTTAAGAGATAAACTGAAGCATATCAAAAACATTTTAAGAGAGTTTATTTGAATAAAAAATTGATTTGAATCTGGCAGTGCCAAACTGGACGTGTTAGGAGCACTCTACCAATGGGAGCCAGGGGAAAGATTTACACACAAAGTACAGAAGCAAAGAAAATACAATATTTGATTGGCTAGAGCTTAAAGCCTCACTGGCTATTTGTGCTTAGTTGTCCCTCTTAAGTTTCAGTTGTATAACCTTGATCCATTTACAGGCCTCGATTTTGGTTTGCTTACATATGCACCACAGCATTAGATGGACCTTTAATTAATGGCCTCTTTGTTCAATTAATTTAAACAGTTGCTAAATTATTTGGAGCATTCCCTGCCATCATAGATATTTCGGCCTTTTCCCCTTTGAATAGAGTTAGATGAAATTATTACACTTTTTTTGTGTGACTATTTAGGAATGTGTTTCTCCTGTTCCTTGAAAGCCTGGACGATACGTATCATCAAGATGCCTCTTGGTCTCTTTCCTAGCCTTGCCTCTAAAGATGTTTAAAATCATCAGTTGAATGAAAGGAAGAATAAGTAAGTGAAGGTGTGAATACATGCAAGTGACTGCAGTGTGAAAGATTTGTTCCTAAGTTGTACTTGTCAAGCTCTCCAAAATGTATTTGTCCTTGTCTGTCTGAAAAATTCCAGCTCAGATTTCGAGACTCAAAATATGCATCTTTCATCAGAACTCCCTGCCGCTGGCATCTGCATCCAGGTGCTGTCCCAGTCTGTCGGAGGAAAAAGGCTCCTGGCTCCAGCCTCAACACCCAGACTTTATCTCTATGATAGCATTTCTTATGTTGTCATACCCTTGTTTATTGGTAGGTCTGGGTCTCCCAGTAGACTAAGACCTCAAGACTGGTATCTTATTTAACTGTATGTCCTTAATGTACAGCATATTTCTCAGCATGTAGTCAACAGTTGATGGCTATTTATTGAGCAAATGGGTTATTCTGTATATTAATAAATGGGGGGTCCTAAAATGAATATAGAGAGGGGAAAGTAGAAGTTATTCTTTTTTTTTCTCTCAGTTTGTGTGACTTGGGTAGGGAGATAGCAGTTACAAGTAAACTCCTCTACTTTGGAAATAGTCACTTAGTGCTGTTTAAAAATACACAATAAAAATCATTTTAGGCCAATAGTTGTAAAAATGCAACCCAGGGCTTCCAAAGCTTTCAACAATAATATTCTTAAATTCCAGCAGATGGTGGTATCGTTATGAAAAACTAAAATCCTTAGTTAGGTAAAATAAAACACTTCTCACTTATCACAAAAATGATTTTGTTTCTTTCTCCTTGGAAAGAGGGTGTCCATAACTCTTCTCTCTGGAAGATTTAGGTAAAAATTAAACACTTCTTTTAAAAAAAAATTAGTTGATGTTGATCCATGGTAGAAGGGTTATAAGGATTTTTACTTCTTTATAATGGGGGATTTTATATACATTATATATTATGTTATGTGTATATATATATATATTTTTTCTCTATTGCTATTCAGAATTGGAGCAACAGTCTTCCTCCCCACATCTGCACCTGTCAAAACTCCCCTATATGGTTTAAAAAGGACTCCAGTTATATTTAAATAAATTAATATATGTTTCTAGGGGTTGAGTGTCCATGTTTGTCTAAAATATCAAATTCTGACAGAATATGGAACATTTCCCCCTTCCCTTAGTTTGACCTATTATTTCCTAGTCCTAAATTGAAATGTGTATTATTTCCTGAGCGGGCAGTGAAATGGGTACAAGTCAAAGACTGCAGAATATCTGAGTATTGTGCAAGTAAGCAAGTTTTTTGGCTTGGATCATTTATTAATGCTTCCTAAAGCTGAGCAGTTTCCTATAAAACTATGGAATGATTTATTGAAATGATATATATATTTCTGTGGTTGTAGGAAAGGGAGATAATTCATTTTCTTCTTTTTAAAAAGATTTATTTATTTATTTATTTGAGAGAGAAAGAGACATGCATGGAGGGGCAGAGGGAGAGGGAGAGGTAAAAGGAGAGAAGCAGACGCCCCACTGAGCTCAGAGCCTGATGAGGGGCTCCACCTCAGGACCCTGAGATCATGACCTGAGGCAAAATCAAAAGTTGGACACTTGACCGACTGAGCCATCCAGGCTCCCTGCATTTTCTTCTTAAATCTTTTTATTCTTTTCATGCTCATTTCCAGTTGGAATACAAAGAGAGAGGGACAAAAATTCATGTATAAGCAAGATTCTAGGGATATAAGGATTTTAATATGAGTTTAAAAAAAAAGAAGGATTCACTCAAACAATTCATTTGCTTTAGTACTATATTTTGTTAAGGAAAAAAGATTCAAAAACGTTGACCATGTTTTTAAAATTTAGTGTTTTATTTTTAGAGTGTTGATTTTAGGTAGGCCACATGAATATTAGACTTCTGTATATGTAACTTTTAACATATCTTGGGGGCATGTTTATATGTATGTAAATATATGTACATATTTTCATAATCTACACAGCTCTGAAATTAATTTTGAAATGTATGGGAAAACAGGATTTGTTTCCTATGCTCCTTCTTAAGTCTTTGAATAGCTATATACAATATATTTTATTGTGGAAAATGATTGGATGTTATTATTATACAGAATTATTTTCTAACTGGTGAGGTGAAGGGTGATTTTTTTTCAAAGAATTCCCTTACTATATTAGAATGTCTTTTTAAAATAATGATAATTTTAATATAAAATTAATATCCAAAGACTTTTAAGAACACAGCAAGTTTTAGAAAAATAGTTTGTGAAACCTGGTTCAGAATATATTGACTAAAATAAAATTTATTCTTATTAATTTAGGTCATAACTGCCTTTGAACATCATGAAACGTATGAATGACTTTATTCCAAGTGAAGATCATTCAGTAGAATCAAACTGTAGTGCTTTCCAAAGGAATTTCCTTTTAATGGCTTGCAGATGTTGTTGTGCTCAATGCCAGTGAAAAAATGAATTCGGCTTTAAGACATAAAACTTTACATGAAATTAATCCCCTGTGTGGATTAAATGTTTTCACTATCATGGAAAGAAATTTGGAAAAGAGTAATAACAGATATGTTTTTAAATGTATTACTGAAAATGTTTGCTAAATATTTTAATGATGTTCCTAAAGCAAACCTTTAAATTGAAAAGCCAAAAAATTATTAATTTTATTTCAGAGAGAGAAAATGTTTTTAGGATAGAGAAAGAAAATCTTAACATTTCAATATCCTGTATTTCCTTCTTTCAACCAGCATTTTAAAACTTCAAATGGAAATATATGAAAAACAATTAAAATTTCTAAAAAATAAACATTCTTTTAAAGGCATAAAATATCTGTATCCTATTTCAAATGGGTAAACCAGTGCTTCTCAGAAGTAGTCTTGCAAGTATCAGCATCATTACCGGCTTGAGGATTCTTATTAAAATGATGTGGGTGGAATTGGAGGATGTATGACCCAAGATGTCTTGTCATGGAAACTTTAGGGACCACAGTGGCTAAAAGACCGTCTAGGATCTCATTCCCGCCTCTCCTTGGATCTACTTACCCAAGGTCCAGAAAGCCACGTAGTGAGGGTAAAGGCAGTTAACTGAAAGAACTGAATTTTGTGGCTCAAAAGGAGCTTGTTAAAAATAGACTCTCAAATCTTAACTGTTAGAATCGGCTTTAGAAAATGAAGATGCCTAGACCCCATCACAGCTTCTATATTAGAATGTGACTTGATCCCACCTGATTCTAGAGCCTCCCATACTCACCCAGTGTGTTTGGTGCTCTGAATTTCAGGTAGGCTAAATTTTCAGCTCTTCCAGGGTATCAGTCAGTCTCTTGCTTCTAGACCTCTATACATCATGTCCTTTCTACCTAAAATACTCTTCGCTGTCTCTCCACTATCCTTGTGCCTCTTTCATCTGGTTGGTTCATCAGGACTCTTTCTGCAGACAAGGTGCCTGGATGTGTGCTTCCATAGAACTTTGTTTTTCCCTCTCATAGTAGTTGCAACTTCCTCTTTGTTTATCTTCCCTGCTGAGTTGAGTTGTGAGCTTCCTAAGGTCAGGAAGCATGCCTCTTCATCTCACTACTCTATTTCAGTGCCCAGCACACAAATATCCTCAAGAAATATTTATCAAAAGATCTATTCTTTTATTTCTCATTTTCTAGGGGTGCTGGAATTCTGGTAAATCCCTCAGAAATAGAAGCATCCCAATATTAGCATTGCCTTAGTCATCTATCAGGTCTTTTTTCCCCTAAAATTAGGGCATATAGATGAAGTCTTGGGGATCCATTTTTTTTATACTCATTATACCAGGTTGCCCTACGTATTTTAAAAGTGCTATTAGCTTTAGAATTAAGACATGATCTCAATGAAGTGCTAGGAACTGGTCCAAAATTCATACAGGAAGGAAAGAAAGGAGTTGAGGATGAAGCTAATAGCAGTCTGGACTCCCCTCTATCTCAAGCACCCTTTCCTTACACCCATTCCAACTATGGGGTCAGTTCTGCTCTAGCATCTGGGACCCGTTCTAACATCAATACGGGAGAGTTTAAATATTTGTAACTGAGCTCTCAGAGAGACTCACCAGTGCATCTATTTTCCTCTGGTTTTACTCTGACCTTTTGTTTCATTTCTAGAAAATTCAATGCCTGTCTTGTTAAGAGATCATTTCCTCCACTTATACTGCTCTTGTGGAACCAGGGTGCAGAACAGCATCTCAGCAGTTTCTCCCGATCCATGGGGGCTTACTAGTTTGATGCTAACCAGCCATTCCTATTCATGTTCAAACAATCAAAAACACAACCAGCCCTTGAGAAATGTGAGCACATGCTACTCACTCTCCTCAAAACTCTCCCTCAGAAATAAAACATAACCCTGGTAACTCTTTCTCCCTCCTCACTTTCGTCAGATGCCAATTGCGGAATTCCTCAGTTCTTTTATTACCAACATGAATTCCAAAAGGTGTGTTACTCTCTCTCCAGAACATGAAGCACTCGTATCTACTTTGCTTGTAACTTATACTTCATTTCCACGTGGTCCAAGATGAAAACTATAAGCTGTAGACCTGTACATAAGGGCATTTCAGTCATATGACTCCTGATATTTTCCCTAAAGTTAGGAGTTGATTCAATTTGCAACGACTGCTGTGTATGTCATTATTCCCATGTAACACAATATTTTAAGAGTACATTAACTGGTGCCTTATGAGATGAAGTTTGCCATACCTATACAAATGGCAGCAGCTTGGATGATCAAGAGTTCAAAAAGGAATGGTACTATCTTTGAATCATGACTGTGTCTGAGATCCATATGCCATGTTTTGTCAGGCTCATGCCTGTGGGTGCCTGCACTCTGTGTCATATTTACTCTTTGTATACCATCTAACAGAAAAAAGCCAAACAAATGTAAAGTTAAGAGTTCAGATCCCTTTCAGAAAAAATGTGATGTGTATAGTAAAATTGTTCATGCTAAGAAAAAGATTCTACCAGTTTATAATAAAAACAAGGCTTTAATTAGTTTATAAGCAGCTATTTTATAAATCCTCTTTGGCCTTTGTGACCTTCATAAAATAGCCCTGATTATCAAGGCAGAAACAAATCAGATGTGTGAATCACATTTTCCCCTGCCATAAACACTGGTGTTTTTGTGTTAAAATAAATTCCATAGGATTTATGGGCAAATGATACTCCAGTGCCAATAGTGTTGCCTCTCTGATCAACTTGCTAAAAGGTTGAATTTTTTTTTTTTTTGGCAATAGACTCTTCCTTGCTGTGATACAGGTTGCATTTTAATTTTGCAAATGTTTATTAATTGGCTGTTATGTCTTTGACATTGTACAAGTTACCAGGCGCTCAGGGATTGAACCTGGCTACGAAGGAATCACAAGTGTTTTATTTGCAGCCAATTGATGTTCTCCCTTAACTCTGGTTCTTGTCTGAAACTAAATCTGCATTAGGAGCAATAGAAAAGAAGAAGAAATGAGAAAAGCATTTTTCATGAAGAACCATTCTGCAAAGCATACATTATTTTTTCTTTAGTCTTTTTTGTCCCAAATCTAATCTATTTGTCTGAGGTTGGCATTTATTCTTAGCCAAATATTTATTCTTTGCTATTGATTTATTCTTTGCCAAATGTTACTATTTTGTTGACTTTATCATTTATTTAACCCATTTTTTATTTACTGTAATCTATGTATGCACTGAAGCAAGACAGATTGGAGTTGAGACCCTCAGAGTATGGTTTTACAGCTCCTAAGAAAAATTTCCTTCACTTCTGTCCTCTGCCCACTACTCTGAAGATGGAGTCACTATCATGAGGCAGATGAGGGTTAGGTAAACCCATCTCTGCAGGCCTATTAGTTTTTTATGATTGATACATGTCATATTTTATACATAAACTATAGCTAATATCTTACAAATTTTTCATAGTTAGAACATACTAAAAATGATTATTGTAGTTGGAAGAAGGAACTACAGGGTCAAAGTCTTCAGACAAACATTTGTCACTTTATAGCCAAATTGGAAAAACATTCTCTTATAAGAGATTAAAATGAAGTTGTCTTTATGTGTCTATTATTAATACTGACATTTTTATATGTGAAAAGGGATTTGTTATCTCAACTTATTATGAAAACGCAACTTTTTTCACTTCATATAAAGAATCCAGGCTCCCTAGATGTTTTGCAAGATTACTTTTAAATATGTGTGTGTGTGTGTGTGTGTGTGTGTGTGTGTGCATATATATGCTTAATCAAACAGATGAATAGCTTTTTAAATAGAAGTATACAAGGACAATTAATGACTCTCTTAATTTCTTAATTGTTCTTTCCTCCTTTGGACTTTGGGTAGTGCTTTTTTTATTTTAGATAACAGGTAATTCAGTTAAATGAATTGGTTATTTTCAGCCAACAGATCCTTCTTGGCCTCCCACTGTGTCTGAGGCACTGAGTCAGGGGTTGGGATTAATCACTGGGTCAGGGAAAATTCCAAACAATCATTAGTGTCTGGAATTGCTTGATACATTTCCTCATGATAACATCATAAGATTGAAAAGGAAGAATTGCCTTCCTGAATTATAAACTGTAGGAATTAAAAAGTAGCATCGATTACAAATTTATTCATTTCCTATGGAATCTAAAACTTTATCATTTCATAGAGAAACAGTCCATACTGTTAATATATGTGCCACTTACACAGCTTAACACAAACAAACAAACAAAAACCCAGGAAGATTTACTGACAAGGATGCTAAACTTCTGCTTTTAGAAATTATCTCAATTATACCATGGACAAATTTCTACTTGACTATAAAGCCATTACCACCAATAAATCAATTGATTGGGGGGTAAAGATTTCAACCATCAACTTTCTCTGTGATGATTTTATATTTTTTATTATGTTATGAGATTATGCTGTAGCCCAGGCCAGAAGCCTATTGCTGTGAGCTAGAAAGATGAGAATTTAATGGTGTATAAAACATATACACAAATTGCAACGTCAATGATGATGTCTTAATAGCTTAAGAGGCCTGCATAACTACATTATGAACTGGGACATAAAAAGATACAGCATGTTGATATCAATCTTGTAAATCAGCAACCCAAGGGCCTAAGAGCTTCACAACCTAGAGCAGAGGCAATTTGCTTCAGTTTTCTTAAAGCAGAATGTACAACATCCATAGAGAACTATTTTCTTATTCTAAAAGTAAGTCTTACTTGAAAAGTAAGGCTGGATTTATTTCTTTGTTGAAATAAAGCAACATAAGTCTTAGAGAAAGAATGAAGTTACTTTTGTTAAATCATTTTTTCCTTTGAAAGTCAGATGACAGAACAAGAAGCCATTTTATCTTTGTTATAACAAAAGCTGAAGCAAGAGGAAAGACAAAATGGGTGTGGAACGGGAAGATGATCCTTTTCAAGTACCGGGATCCCCACCAATCTAGTTAGTCTCTGCTTTGTCAATTTATTAAAGAGATCTCTGAAAAATAACCCAGCCAGATTCATTTGTTTTACAACTCAAAGAATTTCTGGGACTATCTTCCTAAACCCTTAGTTCTGGAAGTCAGTTCTATTTCCTTTCTTTCCTTACTTTCCTAGATCTGAAAACAGCAACTACAGCAACAACTTGCTGAATATCATGGACAGCGGCTGATACAGCAGGGCTCCCTCCACAGCCTTGTCAGAGGGCTGGCAATTTTTCTAGATTTTTATTCCCAAATTGGGGGGAAAAAGTCTATTGTATTATGAAGGATACCAATTTAATGATGGTTGTATTTTAGTAATATATTTAGAATAAAGATAAAAGATGAAGGAGCCGTATAGCATGGAGGTAAAAATCCAGTTGTATTTTGTTTTTTATTAGCCAGGTTTCATAGGTTCCGTTTCCAGATCTGCTAATTAATAACTTAATGAAGGTGTAATCTTGGGTAAATTCTTTATTTTCACTATATTTCCATCTCCACATCTGTAAAATGGGAATTGTAATGATGATAAAAATATTAATAGCTACCTTGAGGATGCTTTTTTACGTAGAACAAAACCTCGTGCACAGTAACACTATATAGAATTAAATGCTGGACAGCTCCGTCCTTTGCTTGAAGACTTCCCTAATTAATCAGGGACACTGGCATACCTTTGTTGCTGTAATTTCATATGGATTCAAAACATCTTTATAATTATTTTTGAAGCTTGACACTTTCATACAGATTAAGGAAAATCTAGAGAAAAACTTGCTTTGAAGGCAAAATGTTAATACCTAAGTTAATGGTATTCCTCTTAGAATGTGTTTTCTGTTGAAAACTTCCCCTTTTGTTAAAAGGGAAGCGCATTTTCAGGGTTTACAGCTGAGTTAAAACTGAAAAACATTTGACTGTCAAAAGTTTTATTACATGTCAAAACTAGAATTTTTATTAGAATTTGATGGGAAAAGTTTCTAGTTTATTTTTTATCACTTAAACGGGCAGAAATTTTGTATTTTAATTAATTTTGGTAATTGTCTCTATCTTTTACTATTCGGGAAAAAAACCCCAGATTTTTCTATGTATGCAAATAGAACTAAATAAAGTTTAATTTAAAAATCCAAATATGCATTCCAGTATTTTCCAAAGTCGTCTGATTTTAAGTATCACCCGGGGTCCTTTTTGATAATTCAGATTTCCAGGGCTCATTCCAGAGCTGTCAAGTCAGAAGCTCTAAGAGAGTTTGTAATAACACTCTAGGTGATTCTTCTGATCAGATAAGTATGTAAAGAACTAACTTAAATGTTTCTCTGAATTAAATCTGTCTTTTGAGACATTTAAGTAAAAGGCAACATGGACTTTCTCAGAGAGAGGCTTCTAATAATAAAAACAATGAAAGTTTGAAGAGTAATAAAGTTTATATTTTATAAACAACACTAATTCATTATCTTAATTCCTTTTAATCATCTCACACTATTCAAATTAGTTATATTTAAATTTGTGATTTCCTTAGATTCATAAAATGTTTCGGCTCTCTGACAGTCAAAAATAAGAAGTGCAGACCAAACTTAAGAAGATTTTTAAGTATAGACCTATTGTTGCTGGTTTAATTTGTGAAGGGATTTTAAATATTGATTTTTTTGTTCCTCAACAAATGATTTAAACTATCTGCATGTCGGTGCCTGCCAAGGTATTGTGTGAAATTTTACCAGCTGGGAATTATTCCCTCGTTCTCTGGTGTGATTAACACTTCCAGCTGTAGAATAATTAAAATGTCAATCAGTTCTGAAACAGAGCCAAACAGTTTCTCATTTGATCCATCAGTTGGAAGGCTAAATGGGGGACACATCAGGTGTCTAGCCCGCAACCGCAACCGGAGTTCACATCCCGCCCCTCTGTTCTGCCGCCCTCCCCTTCTTCTGCCTTCCTGTACACAAACATACGCTCTGGAGGCTGAGTGCAGGTTCCGCTCAAATTTGGTTTTTCAATATGCCATTGATTTTTGAAAATGTGTTTTGTTGATTATCTTTAAGGAAAATTGAAGGAAAATCAGGTCAGGATGTTAAGTGACAGTTGCATATATGGGTTTTCTGCATGTACAGATGTCTTGGACCGTGTTAACATACACTCCATTAATTTTTCCCCGTGAGATAGAATTGACATGCAAAATTGTGTAAGTTTAAGGTGCACAACATGCTGATTTGATACACTTATATATTGCAAAATGATTACCACCATAGTCTTAGCTAATACCGTCACCACCTCACATTGTTACTATTTGTGTGTGTGTGTGTGTGTGTGTGTGTGTGTGTGTGTGTGTTGAAAGCATTTAAGACCTATTCGCTTGGCAACTTTCAAGAATACGATACAGCATTACTACCCATAATCACCATACTGTACATTAGATCCCCAGAACGTTTTTTATTTTTACTTTTTGAGCGAGAGAGTGAGCGACCATGTGTGAGTGGGGGTGGGGTGGGGGGGCTGAGGGAGAGAATCCCAAGCAGACTCTGCGCTAAGCTCAGAGCCCATCTAGGGCTCCATCTCATGACCCTGAGATCATGGCCTGAGCCAAAATCAAGAGTCGGTCGCTCAACCGACTGAACCACCCAGCTGCCCCTAGATCCCCAGAATTTAATCATCTTATAGCTGGAAGTTTCTTTAAACTTTTTTAAACTTAAAAAAGTTTAAACAAACTTTTCCTTCCTGACCTGTGGGCACTGACCTGATATACCTACCATATATAATCTTCCATAATGATCAAGCTTCCAGGCCTAGAAGAAAAAAAGTGATGGGAAACTATATTCACAGCATGTTGTTGAATGATCAGTGTTTCATAATGTTCTAGAGTCTTTAGTCTTGCACCAGTGCAGGGGCTGGAAAATGCACGGTGGAAGCAGAAATTTAGATTCATACATCTCTGAATGTTCCAGCCCCATCTTTGCTTCTTAGATATTCTTTTATAGGTCTTAATGCCTGGAGTCAGCAGTGGCTGTGTGGTTTTTACGTTTTCCTGTTAGAGTTCTTTTTAACTTAGTTAGGCTTTAATAGGAGTTTTATTTCCCTTAGAGGGTTATTGTGAAATTTAAAGTGGCCTCAGAAATAAGTACCCAAAATACCTGTTCCATCAAATATCTTTTTCAACTTCCTATTTTACTCAGAGGAATATTGCTAATCAGGTATATGAACTCTTTTGGATGAATCTGATACTCAGTCTAGGTAACAGTCTGTAAGACTTCTATAGTGATTATTTTGGTGGGGTTTTTTGTTTTTTGGTTTTTTTTTTTAAGTATTTTAAGAGGTGGTAGCAACATGTGAATTTCTGAAAGGGGTGCCAAGCTGAAGAAGTTGGGTTTCTGAGAAAGGTCCCCTCATTTGGAGGAACCCTGAGGATCTCTTTAGCTAGTGACTACTTTGCTGACAGGCTGAACCCGAGATAACATGGTAATGCTCCTGTGACTTATATGTTGACACTTACACTGCCCAAGAGCACATTTAACCCGTTAAAGCCCTTTCCTTACCATTTTTCTCCTTCTAAAATAGTTGTGTACCATATGGTATTTATTGAATATTGGGACTTCCAAAAAATTTACTCTAAACTATATTTTTTCCTCTTTCTTGAACACCAAACATCTTTGTTCCAAAAGAGGAGTTAAGACAGCCGTAATTCTGATTTACTTTTATGGGCAACAGAGTTATTTTACTGATTCCTGGAGTCATTATTCCTATACACTGAAGGCAATCTTTTCCTGATGACTGTGCTTTTATTGTGAGACCAAGATTATATCAGCAAGCACTACATCCACTGATCTCTTAAGATTCATACTTGAAAAGGAAATTTGGGATCCAATAAGGCAGATGAGACTATGGTTCAACTAAAGAAATTGCCTTTTAAAAAGGACAATGAAATTCCTTCAAGTCTAAGATGTGTGCTTTGAGTTGTTAAAAACTGTAGTTATTAGTTAGAATTTTACTCTGGGTAGCAGATATTTTAATGTTGATGAGTCCCAAGTGCAATACTCTCGGCTATTTTTGAAGGCTGTAGTGCATTAGGAAGCAAAAGATATAAAGTTACCCCCAAAATGTCAACACTGCATCTGAATGGGTTCAGAGCAAAATCAGTCCATGCCCTGATGCCTTGTGCTTTCTCTGAGAACACAATAACTACAAATGGTGCCAGAGGGAAAAGGGAAAGGGCTTCTGTTGACTTCAAATAAAGGCGATATCTGACAAAAGGGAAGCAAATGGTACCTGGATACGCTATTAACAAAAGCCTTGTGTATCTACAGCTGCACTCTATGAGCACTTTGGAAATTAAAGAATTGCCAGCTTTTCCACTTTGGGACAAAAAACATTTGTGCTAAACAGCCGGTAAGTAAGTGCAGTAAACATATTTTTACAGTGAATAGAATTGTTTTATATTTTGGGGACTGATTGTGAATTTCTACTGCTTCTTGATTAGCAAACATTTGGCAGTTCTCGAGTCTTTAGACATTAAAATGCCAAAACAGATTTTTATTCTCAGACTGAGCTCCTATATTTTTTTCATCCCTCTAACAATTATCCTCAGAACATTTGAAAGCACTAAAATAAAATGTGTTCTGAAAACACATTCAGAAATGTTTTACCTGTGTGTCTTTAATAAGCATGTAAATAAACGAGTACTGGGTTACCGTTGAACTTCCTTAGGGCAGAGATGAGAACACAGTACATGCGTAATGACTGTTTAAACTGTTGGTGGGCACTTCCTAAGGTCTTGCCTTGGGACAACTGAGAGTTTTATTGCTGTACAAGAAGGCTAGTAAAAACAGATGTTTGGGTGAAGCTTCTTTCTTGGGTTTCTCTCTTTGTAGTGACATTCCTGCTCATTTTTTGAAATCAATAAATTTCTAAGAGATTTAAAAGTTTTCAACAATGATTTTTATCCACTTTGGCTTTTAAGAGTCATGGCCTTATGAATTTTATTTTTGTTATTATATTGTAATTACCCCCTTTGGAAGATTCTCTTTAAATAATGAGCTTGAGCACCTTACACTTTTACCTTAGCAATTCCTTTAAGATCAGCAGATTGACTATATTTGTTTTGCATCCATACTCTCAATATTAGTTTTCATTACAGTTAGATTAACTAATTAAATAGAAGGCACATTTTTAATGTACCAACTTTATATAAAACTTGAAAATTTGGGGTGCCTGGGTAGCTCAGTCGGTTAAACATCGGACTCTTGGTTTCTGTTCAGGTCATAATCTCCGGGTCTTGAGATCAAGCCCTGCATTGGGCTCTATGCTTAGCGGGGAGTCTGCTGGTCCCTCTCTGTCTCTGCTCCTCCCCGCAACTTGCTCTCTCTCTAAAATAAATAAATAAATAAACAAATAAATAAATAAATAAAATCTTTAAAAAAAAAACAAACTTGAAAATTCAAAGAAAACCAGTAAGTAAAATAGTTTAATTTTGCACTGTCGTACATGTTGGTTCCGGTGCAGGATTTTGTAAATCTGTGATTGTATGTGTGTGTTGTATTTGTATCTGTGTATGTGTGTGTGTGTGTGTGTGTGTGTGTGTACAAGAGGTAATCATGGTTTTATCATTATAATTAAACATTTTAATTAAAACATAATGGTGGTGTATTCATTTTCTATCGCTCTGGAACAAATTACCATATAGGGCTTAAGACAATACACATTTATTGTCTTTCAGCCCAGGAGGTGAGCAGTCTGAAATGGGTTTCACTGGGTTAAAATCAGTGTCAGCAGGATTACCTCCTCTGAAGGCTCTCAGGGAGAATCTTTTTTTTCTTTCCTTTTCTATTTTCTAGAGGCCACTTGCATTCCTTGGTTCGTGGTTCCCTCCTCCATTTTCAAAGCCAGCAATGGCAACACTGTTCTCTTTCCATCAGCAGTACTCCTTTTCTGACTTTGATTCTCCTACCTCCCTATTATAGGGACCTTTGGGATTATATTGGTCCCACCTAGATGATCCAGGATGAGTTCCTCATCTCCGTCTCAGAATCCTTAATTTAACCAAGGCAGCGGTCACTTTTGCCAGGTAAGGTAGTATATTTATAGGTTCTGGGTACGAGGACGCAGACATCTTTGGTGGGGGGCATCATTCTGCCTATTATAGGCCATTTAGTGGCACAAAATTCTCTACCAATAAAATTCTTTCCACTCACCTCTCCCTTTGACAACATTTCCCATGATTTCTTACCTCTCCTGAACTCCAGTATTTTTATCATCCATGTAGTTCACCTATTATCTCAGGTAATCATCCTTAAGTGTGTATGAAATTAATGCTGATACAACTTGCCCAGCCTCCCCCCACCACACACCTACTTCATAAACCCTGAGCTTTTCCTTACCTCTCTCTCATGTGAGGTAGAAATGTTCCTTCTAGCACAGAGTTCTTCAACCTGCATGTCTTTTCTAAGTGCTGCTTCAGTTCCCTGAAACTGAAGCACGCCTCTCTTTTGGAGGTGTCATTTCTATCAGATCTTACACTGGAAGTAAATTCTTTTTCTACTTCTCATACTCAAGGTGCAAGGAGAGGCATCCTGCTCCTTATTTCTTGAAGGCTCCTCCAGATCATTATCCCACCACCATCATTTCACAATCCCTCCTTCATTGAAGGGGATGACATCAAATGGTTACTTTTCTTTCCCCATTATTTTGTTTTTAAGATTTTATCGATTTATTTGACACACAGAGAGAGTTAGTGAGAGCAGGAACACAAGCAGGGGAGTGGGAGAGGGAGAAGCAGGCTTCCCGTGGAACAGGGAGCCGGATGCGGGGCTCAATCCCAGGACCCTGAGATCATGACCTGAGCCGAAGGCAGACGCTTAATGACTAAGCCACCCAGGTGCCTCTTCTTTCCCCATTCTTGACATGATCTGTTTGCTTTAGGGACCACATATTCATATTCTTCATTTTCTTTATCATTTTGTTATCATGACTTGGAAGTATCGTTTCTCTCAGAGGCTTTATTGTCCATGTTGCTGATGTGAGACACACTAGTTTCACCTTCAACACCAGTGGCCTCCATCATCATGACCCCATAGCCTCCCTTAAGTGTGAGAACACCTTGAACGTTGAAATTCCTTGGAATTTACTAGGTGGAAGATGATGAACTCCATGCTCCCACTTTGTGACTCTACCCTTCATCCCTTCCAACTTTTCCTGTTCCTTTATTCTTTCCTGAGCCTGTTTTTCGTTTTCATTTGACTCTCTGTCTCTCACTCTCTCTATTCTCTTCATATTTCAGCCTCTCCTGTGTATCTTTATAATGCTCTAGAGCAGTGTTTTTCAAACTGTGAGGTAAAAGACCAGTTTTTATTTCCCAACTAATACATTAGTAAAATACAATAAATATGGATTAAAAATAAAAATAAGATGAGTTTAAAATATGAATTAAAAATAAATATGAAATAAAAATAAAAATAAAAAGCCAAGATATTACTAAATACAAAGCAAAATTTTAATATAAGATTCAACATAAAATTATATTCCAATAAATATAATCAAAACAAAATAGGATAAAATGACAAGAATTATAAAAATCAAACATAATACATTGAAAGTATAGCCATAATACTAATATCAGTGTAGTATTATGCAATCATAACTAAACAGGAACAAAAAGTTTTAAGTGAAATAACAGCTCCCCATATTATCCCCTTCATTCTGAATAACACATAAATGCAAATTTGTCTTTGATGTGAAAAATAAGCTTGCTTATTGCCTAATTCATCTAATCTAGAGTGTATGATAACTATGTACTTGTAGAAGATAATTCATGCCTAAAATGTTTTTATATTATCCTTTCATAGTACCTAGAAGTACCTTTGGCTCACAAAGGAATGTTGACAGGAATGTGAGAGAGATGTAATTTCAGCAAGCTTAGGGTATTTGTTCTTAACTTTAATCCAAAATAAAATAAGTGATGCTCTGTTTTCAAAATTTATGTTCAATCTTTCATCAGTAGCTGATTTTTTTTTTAAAGATTTTATTTATTTGAAAGAGAGAGACACAGTGAGAGAGGGAACACAAGCAGGGGGAGTGGGAGAGGGAGAAGCAGGCTTCCCTCTGAGCAGGGAGCCCGATGTGGGGTTTGATCTTGGGACCCTGGGACCATGAACTGAGCAGAAGGCAGACGCTTGATGACTGAGCCACCCAGGCACCCTCATCAGTAGCTGATTTTTAGTAATCCATCCTATAAAGTGGCAGTTAAATTTAAATTAGATGAAAAGAAATAGATTCTAAAGCCATGAAGTTCCCATGTATGAAAATTTCTATGGTATTCTTCTTTTGATGAAAGAGTAAATTCACAATATTCTATCAAATGCATGAGGTATTTGGTGGTAACTTTCTAAAGGTAAGGACTATCAAGACAATTGCACTTTCAGCAATTTTTACTGTTAAAGCATGGAACTTATCATAACAAGCTGTAGAAATTCTGTTCTTCTGTGCTTTTAGATTTCATTTTGTTTAATTTATCTGCTATCAAAAAATATGTCCCATTCCTTCCTTGCATGGAAGTATTAAGATAATTAAAAAATACCAAAGGTATCAGTCAAGTAAGCAAGCCTGGCTGTAAAATCACATCTTCAGAAAATTGAGGCCAAACTGGAAATGGACTGAGTTTATTACCTAGTTTCAACATTTTCTTTTGTTTTTGTTTTTAAAGACTTTATTTATTTATTTGAGAGAGAGTGAGAGAGAGCACAAGGTGGGGGGGGGGCAAGCAGAGGGAGAAGCAGGCTACCCGCTGAGAAGGGAGCCCCATACGCGGCTAGATCCCAAGACCCTGGGATCATGACCTGAGCAGAAAGCAGATGCTTAACTGACTGAGTCACCCAGGTGCCCCTGGTTTAAGCATTTTTAATTAAACCTTTGCCTTAACAAATATGCCTCATTTATGCAACAATTTTTTAAATATAAATATGGAATTTTGTGGAATAGGGAATAATCTCAAAGTTAATACGTTAGCCTTTACATAACCACAGTTTTCATTATGACACCACGACTTCTGTTTAGTTCCACTGAAAACATTTTTATAGGAAGAGACTCTCTTGATGAAGGAAGCTCCATGTTGATTTATACTTTTTACTCAAGCTCTGAAATCTGGGCAACAACACAGAATGTTTCCCTGTTCTTGCACCTGTGAAATGTGCTATCAGAGAATACTTCTACACAAAACATGCACTCCAAGCCACATTTTCTGACTACTTTTATACATTTCAGGGCTAGTTGTGTTTGTTGGCAAAGAGACAAAAAAAGGAAGGAAGGAAGGAGGGAAGGAAGGAAAGAAGGAAGGAAGGAAGGAAGGAAGGAAGGAAGGAAGGAAGGAAGGAAGGAAGCTTCATGTTTGAATTGCAGTTATACTAAAAGAAATGCCATAGTAGCAATGTCTGAGCATTCAAAAAATTGCAAGTAAAAATGAGTCACTAGCTTTACTGACTCTATGTTTCTGTCCTTATCGTTAGCCAGTTCCTAATTTTTGAGCTATGCTGTCACTGGAAAGTGGTACTTGAGCTACCACCTTGCCACAGATACACCAAAGTATTCTTCAAACAAGTATTTTTGACATCATTTTTTACTTATATCTTGAGAATTAATATTTAAATTTTCATTCATAATAAACCAAACTGCTACTCTACAAGAAATCTTCAAAGTATAGTGTTTAAGTGAGAATTATTCAATGTCTACCACCTTTTGAATTCAAAACTCTTTTAAAAAATTGTTTTGATTTTGTTACTTATGTTCTTTATGTTATATTTCTTTTAATATTTTAAAAGAATTTTAATCCAAAATAATATTTCCAAAATAATATACCTTGGTTTTAGCACTTTCCCATCAATTCTTTTTTTTTGAAGATTTTATTTATTTATTTTGAGCGAGAGAATGAGAGAGAGAGAGAGAGCACATGAGGGGGGGAGGGTGAGAGGGAGAAGCAGACTCCCCGCTGCGCAGGGAGTCCGATGCGGGACTCGATCCTGGGACTCCAGGATCATGACCTGAGCCGAAGGCAGTCGCTTAACCAACTGAGCCACCCAGGCGTCCCACTTTCCCATCAATTCTGACTAAAAAATAACATACCTTGGTTTTAGCACTTCCCCATCAATTCTGACTAAAATATCATAATAGTATACCTTGGTTTTAGCACTTCCCTATAAATTCTGACTAAAAAATCAAATTCAATGTATAAGGGATTGTATATAATTTATGGTAAAGCCATTATGTATTCTACTGATCTTCATTTTTTTTGGAGATACTTCCACTATTATCATTTGGTTTGTTATTATGGCTCGCATATAGAAGAGCTATGTCTTTCTTGGCAAAAAGGTCTAGTGAAGCTCATTTCACCTTTTGTAAATTAGGGTTAAAAATAAATACAAATTTTATTTTCCTAATTAATAATGGTAGACTACACATTTTAAAACAAACTTGATTAAAAATTACAATTATTTTAAAATAACAAGATGTAAATATATAAATAAGTATTTTTCTCATATTTTTATATGTTTTTGGATTATGTTTAATGAATTCATCTTAAAATGTCACACACTATAACGCTGTGCCACATGTGAGTTTTTTTTCATGGTTAATCCAAAGGTGTCCTAAGTTGGTCATCACAGCAAACATATGATTTTATAACCCCAGATTTGGTGTATATACTGGTAATGAGATGAGATCACTGATTCTGCACTTGGATGTCACAGCAATATTGAATTGTTATAAACATTTCTAAACATTTATTTTCAATTTCTGTACTTATCTCTCCCTTTCCAGATGAGTAACAAGGATCTGTGCCAGTTCAGTTACCACACTTTGGCCTCAAAATTATAGGGTATAAAAATATCTTGTGAAATTTATTAAAATGCAGATTCAGAGTCAATAGGTCTAAAGTAGAGTCCAAGAATCTGAATTTTTCAAAACCCCTTTGATGTCTCTTACATGGAGTATTTAGACTACAGCTTTGATGCACTCTCTAAGAAAAGCTGTATCGTTTTCCTTTTATGCTGATCTTATTTCACTAATCCTTGGAACAAAGTTTCTGAAAATGTTGATTAGGAATCACCTGGAGCGCTTGTCAACAAATAGACTAATAGTTCTCACTGCAGAGATCTCTAAGAGTGGGGCCTGGGAATCTGAATCTGCATCTTTAAGATGCTTTCCCAGGCTCCTTCTGTACATTTAAGTCTAAAACTCACTGGCCTGCATGCTATGTGTCATCGGCTTTCTTCCATTTTCTCCTATATTTCTAGCCATTTTTATTCAAATACAGCATGACATTTATTCTACTTTTAGATTTCTAATTGTTTTCCTCTTTACTTTACTGGCTTCTACCAAGTTTTTCTTTTCTTTATTCTGTTCTTTAATAAGGTAACCCAATCTCATGACGAGTAACATCTGTGGATAAATCAATATTTCTAATTTGGACTTCCATCTTTTGTTCCATCTTATATTTTCAATTCCTCTGGGCAACTCTTCCTATATTTTTGGTATTTCAATAAAAGTATGAACAAAACTGAAATTATCTGCTTTCCCAAAATCTTTTATATGTTGATTTTGGGGGGGTACCATTTTATGAGTGCCATCATTTTCCCAGTCCCTAGGATCAAGTCTTTAGAGTTGTGCTTATTTCTTTCTATGATAGGCAGGATTCTAAAGTGGCTCCTGTGATTTGTACTCCCTGAAATACATACTTTTTTGTAATCCTCTCCTTTTTAGTGCGGGCAGAACTGTGATTCACTTCTAACTAGTAGAATATGGCAAAGATGAAAGAATTGCCTAGATGTAACTAAGGTCACTAACCATTTAACTTTGAGTTAATCAGATCGGAGATTATCCTGAGTAGGCCTGTCTTAATAATGTAAGTCCTTTGTAAGAGGAAATAGGAGTCACTCTATTCCATGCTGGCTTTGAAGAAATAAGCTGCCATGAATTCTATAGCAGCGAGGAAATGAATCCTGCCAACAACTTGAAGAAATTTGGAAGTCGATCCTTCCCTAGTCAAGCCTCTGGATGAAATGCAGCCCCACTACCATTTTGATTTCAGCTTTGTGAATCTTGAGCAGAGTACCCAGTGAAGCCATGCCCAAACTTCTGACCTAAAGAAACTAGAGATAATAAATGTGTGTTTAAGCCACTAGGTTTGGAGTAATTTGTTATGTAGCAATAGAAGAAGACTAATACACTTCTTTTCCTCCAATTTCTACATTTGCTCTTCAAAAGAGCTCTTAAAATAAGGCAGAATTTACTCTTCTGCCTATACAGTATTTCTTACTCCCGTCACACTTCACCTTCTCATAGCTACCACTTTGGTTCAGAATCTCATTTATTCTCTTTTTTACTGAAATGTTCTTTTAAATGCTCTTCTGTCATCTATATATATCTCATCCTAAGAACCACTACAGGCACTGATCATGCCTCATTAGCTGGAAGAGAAGAGGGTCACTGTGGTTATAAAGTAGAGTGTTTGGTGGTTTTGCTGTAGAGCAGTTAGAAGACAATAATATCCAGGGCAGGGCTACTGGAACAGGGGGCTGAGATGGAGACAGAAGAACCCTAGAGATAGGTTCAGAAACTCAGAAATCACTATGTTGTATATGCTGTCCAGGTGGACATTGAAAGCATAAAATATGCTAGTTATTTTAATATTGTAATATTAATATAATTAACTAACTATAAATGAAATGACCCATTTTATATTGTTTCTCATGCCTATCTTCATAGAAATTTATCTTCATAGGAATAGTGCCCCTTGACTTTTTGAGAAAAAATATAAAAGACATGCATTTTTATCTAACTCTTTACACCTAAGAAAAGTCATGTATTTCAAAGTCCAGACAAAAAAATGTGATGCCACATAGGTAAAAAACCTTGTGATTGTCAAACCTGCTAACAAAAGGTGACTCACTTAAGCTCCTTCATACAGTGGCTGCTTTCCACTAGGAAAAACAAATGCCAGTGCTAATCAAACCAGCATGGAAGTTAATTAGAACCCCAAGAACAAGCAGATGGGCTTTGCACCTTGGA
This sequence comes from Callorhinus ursinus, assembly GCF_003265705.2. Lineage (NCBI taxonomy): Eukaryota > Metazoa > Chordata > Mammalia > Carnivora > Otariidae > Callorhinus > Callorhinus ursinus. The sequence goes on from NW_027397063.1 coordinate 104,645,308, forward strand.
CACACGAGTACCCTATTTCTAAAGATGACCTCAAAAGATTGCATAACAATCAAGCCTGGCACAAGTCAAAAATAACTAATTAACTTTTCATTTTTCCCATAGTAATTTAGTTTTGCTCCTTGAAAATATTTTTAAACTGAAAAATCCCCATTAATTTCTGTATATTGGTTGTTCAAAGGAGGGTAATGACCCTTTACTTGATTGTATATACCAGTCATTTAATTTATTTTTTATGTGTTCCTTAAAAACAACTCTCAAACATGAAGCATCTTTAGTTAATGACCTCATTAAATCTGAACGGAGAGGCAGGAATTCAGAGATTGGAAAACTTTCGAACACTTCATGGAAAATAATTTCTTACCTACCTAGGAATTAAGAGAGAGATGACCATAACCTGTCCCACAGATGCTACTGGAGGGACTGCTTCACCATCCCAGACCCCTGGAGGCTTGGAGTGGAAATATTAGGAAGATAGTGCTAAGGGAGGCTTTCTTCTCCACAGTTCCTTTGATGTTTTAGATGCTGCTCTCACCTTTCCCAGGGGTGGAATCTGCCCACTCATTGGTAGCCCAGACCCAACACTGTTAAGAGAGAGGTCAAAGGTCACCTCAGATGTCCCTGGGACAGGTTTTGTTTTGCTATGTTAGTTTTTTTCCCCCTATAATCAATCTACTGAGGCCCCACAATTATATTAACTGACCTGAACAAGCTTAATTTCATCTTTCTCTTTCACTTTTGTATAGGCTCCTGACAACTGGCTGAAATTTTTTCTAACTGATGGCCTCCATGCTCCTAAGTTGCTTGTGACCTTTGGATACTCCCCTTGGTTTTGGGGAGCACCTTCCTTTTCTTACCTTAAAGTAGAATTCATGCCAAGATTGACACCCCCAGATGGGAACTGCTTCACAAATGTCCCATTTGTGAATTGTGATTTCAACTGTTTAACACTTATCATGTTAACCCATTACATCCTTCCATTTGCTCATAAGCAAAAAAGCAATAATAACAAAATAAGTATTTATTGCAATGTGCAAACTATTGGAATACCGAAATAAACAGGGTGTCTGCACTTGAGTGACTGCTAAAGGAAACAAATATGAGGAAAAAAAGAAAGGAATTAAGGTTCTTGCCACTGGAGAACAAGATCATGCAGTGCAGATGAATGCTGTAGGCCCTATGAAGCAGGAAGACAGCCCAGGTGCAGCAAGATATCACCTCATATGTTTGTAGGCCCTTGTAGGGGATGTGGCCTAATGGCAAAAGGCAATGAATCCTGGCCTTGGGATGCTCTGGCTGGACTGGCACTCTCTTCCACTGTGTAGCTGACCAGACTCTGGACACCCTCCATGAAGGACTAGAGACGTCCTAGGTAGCTATGTTCCCTTTCCCATTGCATTAATTCTTTGCATTGTTGGCTTATGAGTTTCCTCAAAACAAACCAAATGCAAATAAAGTCAAGTCCAAGTCATCTTGCTTGTCAATGTTGGAGACCTGATCAGACTTTGTGGTGTGTCCACCTGCCCACCTGCCCCCTCATTACTGACAAAAAAGTCACTGGGGCTTGCCCAGGACCACTGGGATCAGCAGAGGGATGTCAGAGAGGCTCAAGACCATGCAGCCTGAGCTGCCGTGCAAGCTTCTAAGCAATTCCTGCTCCCCTCTCCTCCTCTGCTCACTCCTCTGAGCTCTAGATAAACAAACCAATGGAGAAAGCCTCTAGGGAGAGAGCAGAACTGGAGCAAAGGTTCCCTGAGGGGCAGTGCTACCTGTTGAGGATCAACAAATGGGACAGAAGAGAGAGGATCAAGTCCGGAATGTGGATCCTAAGCCACTGCCCTGGGCTGCAATCCTCCCACGTAACCAAACAAGGAACAGCACATACTGCTCTCCCCTATCCACATTACCAGCTAAGATACCAGACACCCCCAGGGGAAGACGTACTCAGTGCCAAAAGAAGCCAGACATTTGAAGGACAGATAAAGGAGACTAAATAAATACAGGAGAGTAAAGAAAATGAGCAATTTGATCTGCCTAGAAGCAATAGGCAGATCAAAAACTTAAAATAAAATAATATCCTCTAATATGTGGTGAAATAAAGAAAAAGCAAGCCATTATAAAAAAAAGCACACATAGTGGAAAAATTGACTATAAAAAGATAATAATTAGAATTAAATAATAGATGGGATAAAAACTGGACTGATTACTACTGAAAATGAATAAACTAGAAGATCAGGTCAAGACATTGTCATGGAAAGAATTAGGAAGATAAAGAGGGAGAAATTATAAAAGAAAAGTTAAGATATGTGAAATTTAGTAGACATATAAAAATTTAAATATTAAGAGACTAAGGAGAAGAAAAAAATTGGATGGAGAGGAAATTATTGAGGAATAATCATGCACAGTTTCTCAGAACTAAAGCAAGGTTAAATAAATCCTGATGAAAGATTCTTAGGATGTCAAATGGGATAAATAAAGATAAATTCACCCGTAGATACATTATGGTGAAATCTGAGAACATCAACAATAGCAAGAAAATACCAAATGTTTTCATAAGGGAAAAAAAAACTGAGTTGAAAGTCAGACTTCTCTCTAGTGACACTCGAAGCAAGAATGAGATCACAAACTCTAAGGAAAATAATTTGAATATGGAATTGTATTCTATTTATTATTATTATTAAATATTTGTGACGTACAAAAAAGAAATAATAAAATAATTACCATAAATTTATTATCCAGGTTAAGGAATAATGAATTAGTACATTTCTCATGTAAGTATTTTGCTTGGCCACACCAAATCAGATTCCTTCCCACTATACTGAATTTGGTGAGCATCATTACATGCATGTCTTCATGTTTTTAGTACTCGTGGACACATTTGTAGACAGTATGTTATTTTGTTTTGTACTTTTTATTTTAATAAAGAAGCCAAATGTTTTACTATCATTATTAAACACTCATTTATATTGGTGCAGCAATGTTTCTTCATTTGTATAAAGTAACAGGAGCCAAAGAGATATATGGAAAAATTAAGATAATATTCAATATCTTCTGATGCATGCAGCTAAACAAATTTTATTTCCACTCTAGTTATTTCCAGAGGCACTTCCTTAATATACTGACAGGAACTCAGTGATAAATATATAGAGTAGTTACATCATTCAGGGCCTTTTTACAGAAAATAATGTCAGCCTTAAAACGTACGTTCATAGAACTACTTTTTACCAGATACTATGAGAAACTCTGCACATTTTAGCTAGAGTCTAGTTTGAAAATCACCAATGGATTAGACAAAAGGTATGAATTATGTTTATTTATAATCATTGATAAGTTCATGGAATTTTTCTTCTAATATCATAGTTATAAAAACAGTATCTATTTTGCCATGGATATTGCTAAAATTTTCTATTTCATACCTTCTCTTCATCACTAACCTAAGACATATAGTGCTGAGACTCACTTGTTTTATAATGTTATAGTTGGGGATTCCATTTTCACTCCTTATGTAGTTTTGATATATTTCCTCTATTCAGTCATCTTGTTTAACTAATTGGTTCATAACATAATGCGCTGACAGGTCCTGTATATTCAGCAAGAGGTTGTTAACTTCTGCTACTTTTCCTGATAGAAAAGAGTTCACTAGAAGCTTTCTCACTTTCCAAAGCATGAAATTATCAATTTTGTCCCTACTTCTAGAAGCCTGGAGTAAATGGCATCCCACAAAGCTGTCCAAGATTGATTTCCAATGTTTGGCTACAATTTTTCTATGCTATTCATTCATTTTAAACATTTTTAAAATTTTTTGAAATAATCATAGATTTACAGGAGACTGTAAACAAATGTGCAGGAAAATCCCATGCACCCTTCCCCCAGGCTTACCCTGGGGTATGCTATAATAGCCAAACCAAGAAATTGACATTGGTACAACTCACTGAGTTTATTTAAACTTCATAATGTATACATGTACTCATTTGTGCTCGTGTGTATAGCTCTGTGCAATTTTATCACGTGTACATTTTGCATAACCAACATGACAGTCAAGATACTCACTCAACTGTGCTGTCACCACAAAATTCACTCAGGCTTGCTTTTTATAGCCATACCCATGTTCTGCCCCCAACCCCCCCTGCTGGCAACCACTAGTCTGTTCTCCAGTTTTGCGTTATTTTTATGAATATTACATAAGTGGAATCATGCAGTATGTATCCTTTGAAAATTGTCTCTTTTCACTCAGCATAACTTTTTTGAAGTTCATCCAAGTTGTTGCCTGTATCAATATTTTCTCTTTTTGTTGCTGAGTAGTAGTCCATACTATGGATGTACCAGAGTTGGTTTTACCATTCACCTGCTAAAGAACATCTGAGTTGTTTCTAGTTGTTTTCAAAGCTATTACAAATAACATTGCTGTGCAAACTTATGGACAGACTTTTGTGTAGACATAATTTTCATTTCCCTCAGATAAGTTATTGCCGAAGAGTGCAATAATTAGGTAGTATAGTATGTCCATTTTAGTTTTCAAAGGAACTGCTAAAGTGTTTTTCAGAATAGTTGTATTATTTTCCACTCCCACCAGCATTTTTTCACCAAATTTAGGAAGTTTTCAACCACTATTATATTTTTTTAAAATATTCTTTCAGTCTTTCCTTCTCCTCTGTTTTTGGGACTCTGATGATGTGAATATTAAATCTTCTGATGTTGTGTTCCACTGATCCCTGAGTTTTTGCTCATTTTTTTTTTGGTCTATTTTTTCTGTTTTTCAGATTGAGTAAATTCTATTGATCTGTTGATCTTTCTTTAAAGATTTTATCGTCTGTTATCTCCATCTTACTACTGAGACCCTTCAGAGTTTTTCATTTTGTTTACTGTATTTTTCAGTTATGTAATTTTCATTTGTTTTTTTATCACTTGTATTTATTTGCTGAGATGTTCTAGTTTTTGCTTTTAAAAATCAATTACAATTGATTCTTGCAGCATTTTTATGATAGCTAAAATCCTTGTCAAATATTTCTAACATCTAATTCATCTCAGTATTGGCTCAAGTTGATTTTCTTTTCTCATTCTAGTTGTGACTTTTCTGGTTTTGGGTTTTTTTTTTTTTGGCATGACAAGTGGTTTTCAACCGTACCATAGACATTATTGTTATGATTTTTGGAGACCCTTGATCTTATCTAATCCTTCCATTTATTGAGTTTAGGTTTAATGTCTAGGTTCTGGTCTCCTTGATTGGCTTTAGTTCCCATGACAGTTTAGTTTTCAGAGCCCTTGCAAATGTTATTTCAGTGTGCTTCATTCTTTGGGTACTCCTGGGGGTTCCCTTCAGTCCCTGCTGGTGGCATCTCTGGGGTGAATGGTGCTGGTTGTCACTTGGCCAACTTTTGCTGTGCATGAGAGACACCTGAGCCTAGGTCTCTTTACATCACTGGGAGATTTGGGAGATGTTTACACTGGCCTTGAGGGCAGCTCTGTCCACCCACCAATGTCCAGTGGTGAACCCAAGAGTAGGAGTGCCTGAGACTTCACTGTTGCCACTGCTGCCAGTGGAGAAGCTGTAGGTGGGACCTGTGTTGCAAAGTGGGGGTTTGGCCTCACTGCACGCCTGTCCTGGGCTCTCCACTGGTCCTTTGGTCAGAGAGCTCAGACTTCCTGGGTGGTGTCTGTGTGTGAGTATTTCTGTGTATGTACGCATGTTGGGGATTCCTGGTTATAGGTTTTCTGGCATCCTTTCCTCCAGCATATGGTTGATTAAAAGAAAACCCAGAATCTCAACATGTTTTTATTCCTCAAGACCTGAAGTTCCTGGTGAGTCTTTCTTCTTTCCAGCTTTCAGAGTCCTGTTATCATTGTCTGATGGGTATTTTTCAAGGCATTTAACTGTATTTAGAAATGAGAAGGTGAAAAGGGAAAAGTGAGTCTATATTTCATTCTGGAACCAGAGCTATTTATTCAATTTTTGTTGTAAATGTATGAACCTGGTGTAGTGGTGGTGACCATAGAAGAGAGAGGGAAGTGATTACCTGCAGACTGGAAGCTCTCACTCAGTGATTTTGCATGTTTTTAAACTTATGTAAATGAGATCATACTTTATACATCTTTTTTAAATCAAGGTTTCTGTTCAACTCTATTTATGAGATTCATCACTACATATGTTTATAGTTTAAATTCACTCATTTCACTGCTATCTAGTATATCTCAAGTTATTCACTCATTTATGTTGGTGAATATTTAGGTTGTTTTTAATTCTATCTTTTATTTTTTTAATACCACATAGTAACTTATTTTATACCTGTATCCCTATATGTTACTCTATATCTGATAGTAAATGAGTAATGAAACATACTTAACTCTCAAGACAAAGCTAAAGCTATGTAGATATCAATAAAATAAAAAAGAGATAACAGGATAGTTAGCAAAACCAAGCTTTTCTTTGAAAATATTAATAGGCTAGAAAACCTTCTAGTTAAAGATGATCAATTAAAAGAGAATATGCAATTAAGCAAAATGCAGAAGGAAATACAGGAAGAAACTATTGACACAAATGAGATAATTATCATCAATAACTATATGTTCATTAGCTTAATAATTTGAAGAGGATTTACTTATCTATGTAAATAGACAAAAATGTAAAAGGCCAAAATTAGGGTAAGAAAAATAACTGAAAACTTAAATAAATAATCAATAAAAAACCTGAAACCATATTCAAAGAACTTCCTCCTTCAAAAAGTCCTGACACATTTGGGCTTAATAAGTACATTTTATCAAACTTTAAAGGAATAGATATCCCAGCTTTTATGTTGCCCCAGAAAATAATAAATGTGGGAGAGCTACCCAACAAATTGTGTGAAGTTACTCTAATCTAGATTCCAAAACTAGGTAAGAGAATAAATAAGATAAAATTATGAATTCATTTAACTTTTGAACAGTTACAGAATACTGAAGAAATTAGCTAATCAAATTAAATCATATTTAAAAATATATAATAAGGGTGCCTGAGTGGCTCAGTCAGTTAAGCAGCTGACTCTTGATTTTGGCTCAGGTCCTGATCTCAGGGTCATGAGATCAAGCCCCGAATCACGCTCTGCACTGAGCATGGAGTGCTCAGATTCTCAGAGAGCTTGAGATTCTCTCTACCTCTCCCTCTGCCCTTCTCCCCACAGTCTCTCTCTCTCTCTCTCAAAAAAAAGTAATTAATTAAAAAAAGTATGTGTATGTATACATGACAATCAAATAGGGTTTGATATGGAGTCAAGAATGGTTCAAAATCAGAAAATTCTGGCAATGTAATTTATCACATTAATGGACCAAATTAAAAAAAAAGGCATTAAATAGCATTACGTAATGCTATTATGTAATAGCATTACATAATGTTCAACAATTCTTTATTAAAAAATAAGCGGAAGGGACACCTGGGTGGCTCAGTTGGTTAAGCGTCTGCCTTCGGCTCAGGTCATGGTCCTATGATCGAGTCCCGCATTGGGCTCCTTGCTCAGTGGGGAGCCTGCTTCTCCCTCTGCTTGCCGCTCCCCCTGCTTTTGTTTGCTCTCTCTCTCTGACAAATAAATAAATAAAATCTTTAAAAAAAATAAGCAGAAAACTGGGTTTTGAAGTTAACTCATGAGCCTGAAGATATATGTGAAAAAATCATTAAAAACACAACCTTTAATGGAGAAAACTATTCATATTCCCATCAAGACAAAGAATAAGAGTAGACACCAATGTTTACTCCTACTTATTTAATATTACTAGAACTCCTGGACAGTGTTACAAGGCCGAAAAAAAAGATAACTGTTAAAGATTTTAATAAATGAAAGGAAAGTATCATTATTGGTGGGTGATAATCCTCTAAATAAAAAACCCATTGTGAAAAACTGAAAGGACTGATAAGAATCTAGGGAAGTAGCAGGTTAAAAAATCAACTTAAGGATTTCTGGCTTTCAGTTTGTATATAAGGAGCTTGGAAATTGTCACTCTGTCCTAACAAGTAAAAAGCTGAACAGACTGAAAAATTAACAACTCTTCTTGGATCCATAAGAGAAGTGAGGACACAGGGCAAACCACTCCTCCATGATTAGAGAAACAGACAACCAGCTGAATAAGGAGTCATGGCCTACCAGAGCAGAGACTCACAAGCAGAAACCATGGGAACTCTCACCAGAGTAGGAAAACGTGAACTAATCAATTGATAAATTGGTAGATGCTCAGTTTGGACAACTTAGAGAATTAAAAAAAAAAAAATCCAGGGACACCCAATCATAGGGGAGCCTGCCCAATTTTGTGAGATTTACCTCCAGGAGCTCAAGTAGGCTCTCACAGTAAATACTGGAGAAAAATTGCGTTGAGCTACTGGAAGGAGGAAAGGGAAAAGAACCATACTGAAATACACCAAAGCATAAGGCTTTTTCGAGGGAAACTAGTTAACCAGAGCCTAACCTGTTGGAGTATTATTAGAGCCCTAACTGACTTGGGGAAAGAGAAATATCCAATTCCAGCCCACTTTAGGGATTCTCTTCCATCTAAGATTCAAAAAGGTCCATCAGCTGGGCAATCTGCCATAATCTTTGCAAGAGAAGCAACTATGATGGGTAGAGTCTGGATTTCAGTGGGATAAATTAAATGGTGGAAGATGGGGCGATGTCAATAGCAAGTTTGGACCACAGCCAAGATGTTTAAGAGAGAATGAAAAAGAGAGAGTAGTAATAGGAAAGTATGAGATCAAGAAAACAAGTTTCTCCCTTCCTCTTCATCACTCTCCCTCTCTTACCCCAATTCCAGTACAGTTGTGAATTATGTAAAATTGAAATCTAGCCAACATTTCTATCTTTATGTAAGAAAACTTTTTTCTCAAATTTTTTAGATGAGAAAGACTTGAGCGTATTAGTAGGCTTTAGGGAGAGATCAAGCAAAAAAGGAGAGGCAGAAGACAGGAGAAAGAGGGAGAAAATTGGTTTAGTGAGGTTCTAATTCATTAGGGAAGGAATGGAGGGAGAATTAAGAATAAAGAGTAGACCTGCCAAGAACAGGATTATTATCAACTTCAAGTGTAATAAAGAGGATAAATTGGGAGAGGGAGAAGAATGGAACATTTGCGTGTGGTAGGGATAGAAATTGAGGGAATTCATAGGGTGGAATTGCCTTTATTTCTCTGTGAATCCAAAAGCAGAATTATCTGCTGAAGGTAAGGTGTCATATGAGGACCAGGCAGAAATAAAAGTCTGAAATTGAAAAAAAAATGGCATTTCCTCTTTATTCGAATGGAACCAGCTTCAGGACGCTTAGCAAATGGCCACATCTCTTAACTACCTGAACTGCCTTCTCTGTTGTAAATTTTTTCTTACAAGTAGAAAGCCATGGCAAGCAACCTGTCACAGAGTTCCAACTGAGTGCCAAATGCATGTTTTTCTTTAAAACGTCCTCAACGATCACTAAACAGATGGCCTTCCACAGTTAACTTCACCAGAACATCTTGTCAGGCCAAGCCTGTTTAGCTTTGAAGATGGCGTAAGTTTTCACTGGCCTGACTGTATTTCACTGCAGGGCTGTTCACCTACTAATTATTTACACAAGCCTCATAGTTTTTATAAAAGCTAAGTTCAGGAAAAGATGTGACTGTCATTTCCTTTTCTTCTTTTCTTTTTTCTAATTTATTGCTTTACTAAAAAGTTTCATTCTAAAACATGTCTGATTACTTCATTCCCTTGCTTAAAATGTGTCATAAGGCCCCATATCCTAAGTTAGGGTAAGACTATTATTTTCAACTGTGGCTCTCAAGTGTGACTCCATGACTTGGACCCTTCAGCGTCATCACTTGTCTACTCCATAGCCCTATCCTACGGTGGAGAGTCTTATTCTCAAAATCAACATTCCTGGTTTTCTCTCTGAGCCTTCACACAGGGTCTTCTCTATATCTGCATCACGCACCTCCTTATGCTTCATCATGCTAATTTTATACTCAGGCTTCATGTCTCAGCTTAGATATCACTCCTTCTGAGAATCTTCCCTAACCTTCCACGGGTTAAATACTCCTCCCTGTGCTCCTCTGTGTCTGCTTTACAATTACCTCGTTATCTGTTCCTCTCCCTCTGTATTTTTAGCCTAATAAGGTCAGATACCATAGGTGAAGGGACACTTTTGTTTTTACAGTACCTTGTATATAGATCCTGACACATAGTGGGAACTCAGAAAATATTTGTTAAATTAAACCATGGTTTTGCTATTTTATGAGTTTCAGAAGAGAATGTATAAAACTAGCAAGATCGGAGTTTGGAGAAATGATTCAGTTCCTGGTGCCACCTTTTACTAGCTATATGACCTTGTAAAATTATTTAAACTTATTCAATCATTATTTTTCTTAATTGTAAAATGGAGTTAAGTCTACCTACCTATCTCCTTGGTGTAAGAAGCAAATAAAACCATGTATAATTAGCACAATGAATAGCACAAAAATAGGGTAATATCAAGAATGGATTCTATCTCATGAAATTTTTTTCCACTTAAAACACCAATGCCCACATTTTCTAATTGTTTCCCTCCTTTTCTCTTCCTTCTACTCATTCTACCAAGATGGCAGCAGGAAGTACATTTGAAAAGAGCTATTTATACAGTAGTTGAGACATCAATAGCAGCTGAAAATAGCTAACATTTATTAAGCAATTACTCTGTGTCTGATATTGTGCTAACTAGTGTATATGTACAATATTCCTAGCCCTTATTTTTATCATTTTATTCATGACATTCGGTGTTATGGAGGATGAATTCACTTGCTTTTCCTGCAGTCTGGGGTGACAGAGAAAGACAAGACAGAGTCTCCTCAGGTACCTTGATATTTCAGGTGGGCACAGTGTACGCCTAATACTTTTGTATTCTCTCACCTTTTCATAGTGGTAGTGCACAGTAGGAAGAGAGGGGATACACAAGGAGAAGTTGACTCTGAGTTGCTCCTCTCCTGCAGTTTCTGCCCACAAAATATGCCTGTCCGAAGCTACACAGATATGTCCCTTTCTTCTCAAATGTGTCACTGATTTCTTGGCCATCCTCTTCTTTGAACTCCAATAAACATCCTGTATATTTAAGGTCACTGAGACCTCACATTGTCGGTGATGTTTGTGGTGGTTGTGTGTGTTTTATATAATTGCCTTCTTATTGTCATATTCTTCTGTTTTCCCAGTGGGTTTTTAACTTCTTAAAGGCAGGAACTTGTTCTTACTCGCCTTAAAAACCCCAGAACCTGATATCTGCCACATGGTAAGCTCCCCTAAGTTCTTGTTGAGTGAATACATTTCAAATAAATCAGCCCCCCTTGACTTGGCACATGTACACACACACACACACACACGCACACACACACGAATATTTGCTAGATGATATGGCTGTCACAATTGTGTTAAGATGTGTATTTTAAGGGTATTTGTATCTTGCAAAGATTCATTTGGGCTAAGTAAAAGATACTGCATGAGAAGCGTTGGCCCCTATAGAAAGTTGGAGCTCTGAGAACAGTCAGGAGAAAAGGGGTTTTCAAAATGAATAGGTTATGCTTCTCTGTTAAAAGTAGGAGTGATGAAAAAAGAAAGCAGAGCTAAGTGTGCTAACATGACCTTGGACATTGTTCTGGACTCTGAGCTAACCTTATTCTGCCACCTCAGTCAAAATAATTTTCTCAATTAAGGTCTGTGTTCTCATCTGTCAAATAAATGTGCTAAAAATGACCTTCACAGGACAGTCCTCAGGAAAAGCTAATAAATGATTGCAAAAATCTGAGAGAAGGAAAAGCACCAGGTAAATCTTGAATAATAAATCAGGACTTTTCTGTACGAAGTCAAACTAGGAGGCATTTAATTTGGAAACTTCCAGTGTTTGGCTATCTGCTGAAGGAAAAAGGATCACAAGAAATGTATATATAAAAGAAGAGCTGACAGTTGAAAAACTAAAATGAAAAGTAACGACATAAACAATGTTAGGAGATGCCTTCAAGGAGACGAGTTCTCAGAAAGTTGAGATCTCAATTTAGAACATTTCTTTCTCTCTAATTGTTGTTCTGTGTGCTGCTACAATATGATGAAATGGCCATAAACTTAGTGTGATAGGCTTCCAGAATAATTTAATTATAATTTAACATTTACTTTTATGCCATGCAATTACTTACACTGCTTTTTGCTGAAGACAATACATTTAAGCAGCTGCACACAATGAAAAAATAGCTGACAGGGTCAATTCTAAAGTTATACTAAGGTTTAGTTACATTCCTTTTTCACCCAGTGGACTTAACAAATTAGGTGGCATGAGACTGGTTGAAAGAAAATCAGACAAGTAATCAGGAATCCTTGATTCTCCTCTTTTTCAAGATCTAGCTCTATGAATTTTACAGATTTCTTAATCTTTAGTAGGTAAGTGACCATTTTCTTATGATAAACATTGTCGCTGCATGGTCAATATTTCTTTCATTCACTAACATTTTGTGAAAATGGTACTAGTGTTGTTTACAGAATCAAAGAAAGGCTGTGTGTCATTTATGAGATTAAATTCATCCCCAAAACCAAAGTCATTGATATACGTTGGGTGTCTAGCTATAGTATTGTGCAAGACTGAATCATGATGTTAGGCTTTCATTCTCTACCCTAGATTTCTTTTATATTTTTCCCCTTCCTGAAAGTTCGCATCATAAGTAATTCTCACATGAGCAGTTCTAATGCAAAATATTTGTTGCCTGGATTTCATAAAGTGACTTTATGAACATATCATTTAAAATATATTTGTGTTAAGTACATTTCCCATTCTGTCTTTGTGACTTGAATATTAAACAATTTATGTTAATTTTTAAATTAACAGGGATATCTTCTACTAACAACACATCAAGTTTGACTTCTATAATTTAGAATTTGAGGTGATTCTGACAGTAAACAGGCTCTGTTAGAATTAGAAGTCCCAAGTAAAGGGCATAACTTATAAAGGGCTTATAGTTTTTAAAGTTTGCAGAAGACATAGAAATTATTTAGTGTATATGTATATATATATATATACACACACACATATATATTCTATATCTACATCTATATTCTATCATATATTATTTTAATTATTTAGTCTATTTATGTTTATATATTTTAGTCTATATATTAAAAACAGATATGTACTTAAACAGTTTCATTGAGATAAAATCAATATAGAAAATTCACCCATTTAAAATATACAATTCAGGGGCACCTGGGTGGCTCAGTCGTTAAGCGTCTGCCTTCGGCTCAGGTCATGATCCCAGGGTCGTGGGATCGAGCCCCGCATCGGGCTCCCTGCTCCGCGGGAAGCCTGCTTCTCCCTCTCCCACTCCCCCTGCTTGTGTTCCCTCTCTAGCTGTGTCTCTCTGTCAAACAAATAAATAAAATATTAAAAAAAAATAAATTGTACAATTCAGTGTTTTAAAATATATTCACAAGCTTGCTCAGCAGTCACTACAATCTGATTTTAGAACATTTTTACCCCTCCTAAAAGAAAGAAACCTCGTATCATCAATCCTAAGCAATCAATCCCTATCTCCCTTACCCCTTCTACCTCCACTTCTAAGCAACCATTAATTTACTCGCCACCTCTATAGATTTAATTATTCTGGATATTTCAAGGAAATCAAATCACACAATATGTGTATTTTGTGATTTGATTCTTTTCCTTAGCAAAATACCTTCAAGGGTCACCAACTGGTAGCATGTGTCAGTACTTCATTTCTTTTTATTTCCAAATATACATTATTTGGATATATCACCTTTTATTTATATGTTCATCAGTTGATTAACATTTTGGTTGCTATCTTTTTTTTTTTTTTTTTACTGCTAGGAAATGCTGCTAGGAACATTTGTTTGCAACTTTTTGTAGGAACATGTGTTTTCATTTCTCTTGGGTATATATCTGAGAGCATAATCATTGTATCATATGCTAACTCTATGTTTAGCATTTTGAGTAAGAGTCAACTGTTTTTCAAAAATGCTGCACAATTTTACATTCCCACTAACAGTGCATGAGGGTTTGAATTTCTCCACACTTTCACCAACACTTGTTATTATATTTTTGATATAGACATTCAGTGGGTATGATGTGATATCTCTTTGTGGCTTTAATTTGCCTTTCCCTAGTGACTAATGATGTTGAGCATCTTTTCATGTGCTCATTGGCCATTAGTATATCTTTTTTAAGAGAAATGTCTATTCAAGTCTTTTGCCAATTTTTGGGTTAGGTTGTTTGGTTTTTTTACTGTTGAGTTAGGAGTTCTTTATATATTCTACCTATCAAATCCCTATCAGATATATGGTTTATAAAAAAGTTTCTTTCAGTTTGTAGGCTGTATTTTCACTTAATAATGCTCTTTGATGAACAAGAATTTTTAATTTTAATGAAATCCAACTTATCTATTTTGTCTTTTGTTGCTTGTGCTTTTAGTGTCATATAGCTAAGAATTCCTGTCAAATCCAAGTTTATGAAGATTTATTCTAAGAGTTTTAGAATAAATGATAAGTAGATAGATAGATGATAGAATAACATGATTTATTCTAAGAGTTTTATGGTTTTAGTTTTTATATTTAGGTCATTGGTCCATTTTGAGTTAATTTTTGTATGTAGTGTGGGGAAGGGGTCCAAAATCATTCTTTTACATGGAGAAATCCAGTTGTTTCAGTGCTACTTGTTGAAGAGATCATTCTTTTCCTATTGAATGCCTAGTGTTCTTGTCAAAAATCAATTAGCCATAGATGTTTGGTTTTATTTCTGGACTCATAATTTTATTCCGTTGGTCTACATGTTTATCTGTATGCCAGTACTAGCCTCTTTTGAATACTGTATCTTTTGTAGTTTGGACCACTTGCATTTCATGTGAATTTTAGGGTCAGTTTTTCTATTTTTTCAAAAACGTCTGTTGGAATTTTAATAGGAAGTGCGTTGAATCTGTAGATTGTTTTGTGTAGTATTGAAATCTTAACAATATTAAATGTTCCTATCTATGAACTTGGGATATTTTTCCATTTATTTAATTTCTTTCAGCAATATTTTGTGGCTTTTGGTGTACAAGATTTTTTCCTCCTCCTAGGTATTTTATTCTTTTAGATATTTTTGTAAATGGAATTGCTTTCTTAATTTACTTTTCAAATTGTTCAGTGATTGTGTATAGGAATACAACTGATTTCTATGTGTTGACTCTATGTCCTGGACTTTGAAGAATTCATTTATTACTTCTGGTAGCTTTTTTATGGAGCCTCTGGGATTTTCCACACATAGGATCATTTCATCTGTGAATAGGAGTAATTTTACTTATTGTCTAATTGCTCTGGCTAGAACTTCCAGTACAATGTTGAATAACTGTGGTAAAAGTAGGCATTCTTTTTTTTAAAAAAATTAAGGATTTTTATTTATTTATTTGAGAGAGAAAGAGGACACACAGTCAGGGAGAGACAGAGGGACAAACAGACTCCCGATGTAGAGTTCCATCCCAGGACCCCTTATCTTGTTCTTGATCTTAAGGTGGGAGTTTTCAGTCTTTTCACCACTGAGTATGATGTTAGCTGTGGGTTTTTCATACAAGCTCTTTATCATGTTGAAGAACTTCCCTTCTATTTCTAGTAATGTTATAATATTTGCTTTCAACAATCACATCTTTTAAAGAACTTAGGGAAGAAAAATTGCCTATTATATTACACAGATATTTACCATTTCTGTTGTTCTTTCATTTCTGAATTACCACTTTCCCTCTATTATTATGTCTCTTGTGTCTGAAGAATTTCCTTTAGCATTTCCTTTAGAACAGTTTTGCTGGTAATAAATTCTCTTAGGTTTCCTTCACATGAGAATAAGCTTATCTAACTTTCATTCCAGAATGATATTTTTTCTGTATATTGAATTCTGGTTTGACAGTTCTTCCCTCTCAGCACTTTAAAAATGTTGTTCCAGTACCAATGGTTTCTGATGAGGAATCCATTATCACTGAGACCGTGATCTTCTGAAGATAATACATCATTCATTTCTCTGTTTGCTTTTAAGATTTTTTTATCTGTAAATTTTCAGAAATTCAACTATGATAATTCAAAGCA
Organism: Callorhinus ursinus; assembly: GCF_003265705.2. Classification (NCBI taxonomy): domain Eukaryota; kingdom Metazoa; phylum Chordata; class Mammalia; order Carnivora; family Otariidae; genus Callorhinus; species Callorhinus ursinus. Next base: position 104,661,360 of record NW_027397063.1, read on the forward strand.
TGGATTTCTTTGTGTTTATTCTAATTGGGATTAGCTGAGCTTCTTGAATCTGGATGCTTATATATTTAACCAATTTGTTAAGTTTCCAGTCATTATTTCTTCAAAAATTTTTTCTGGCACACTGTTTTATCCTTTGCTCTGGAGCCTTGGCCACACAAATATTAGACCTGTTGATGCTGTCTGACAGATCCATAAAGCTCTGTTTAATTTTGTCAGTCTTTTCTTCTTCTTGTTCTGATTGGGTAATTACTATTGAACTATCTTCAATTTACTGACTCTCTCCTCTGTCTTCTCTATTTGACTATTGAGTCCTTCCAGGGAATTTTTGTTTGTTTTATTTATTGTACATTTTCATTTTAAAATTTTTATTTTGTTCCTTTTATATCATTTATTTCATTATCTATTTCCATTCTTTTCAAAAATGTTCACTTGTACTTTTTGACACTTGATTATAATAGCTGCTTTAAAGTCTTTGTCAGGTAATTCAATATCTGCATAATCTCAGAATTGACATCTGTTGCTTTTCTGTTCTTTTTAGGTTATTGATTTTTTCCTGGTTTTTCATATCCTGACTAATTTTGGATTGTATCCTGGACATTTGGTACATTGTGTCATGAAATTCTGGGTCCTATTTAATTCTTAGAGGTCAATTGTGTGTTTTGTGTGTGTGGGGGGGGTATAGTGTGCTTTATCAGTTAATAAACCTGTTTTATCATTTAATAGACCTGACTAGGTTTAGGCTGAAAGTTCGAAACTACCTTCTGTGAGTTATGGTTCTAAGTTGGTTCATTTTTAAAGGAGTTTGCAGTGTTAACTGGCTCTGCCCATCTGTATGCCATCCAGAGGCCAGTGTGAGACCTTCAGGGTGGTCTACCAATGACAGTTCATTTTCAGAGACTTTGGTGTGCTGTTAGGGTCACATTCATGCATCTGTAGCTCAGGTTATACACAATTTTATGGGATCACTTTCTTGAATTTCTTCATCTTTGCAGTCTCCTTGACTCTCTGGCTCCCAGAAGCTTCCATTCTTCTCTTCTTACTAGAAAGCTAGGGTTTTCATTTCCCCACCTGGTTGTGTACCTCCCACCAATGTGTCTGCCTTTGCGTTCCGGCAGCAGCAGGACAATTGAGTAAGAAAAAAGAATTTGGGATCCTTCTTCACATTCACAGGACCACAGTTTATCTCATTAGAGAAAAGGGTTCTTTTCCCTCAAAGTTGGAGTGCCTGCTCAGCTGCCACTGCTTAGCCTGCCACCACTCCCATAGGTTTGCCTGGGACTAGAATGGAGAAAATGGGGGGAAAAAGTGAATTTTCCCACTCTCTGACCCTGGGGATCTCTTCCCTGTTTTTCAGACCAGAAATAAAGGTCTTCTCTTGGAACTCTTTTAGCCTACAACCAGAGTGTAATTTTGGCCTTCGCACTGCTTTTCCATTGAGTCTGGGAGATACTGGAGGGAAAGATAAAAGAAATTCACCTTTATATTGGTCTGACTTTGAGTTCTGGTTTCCTTTATCATTCTATCTGTTACCAGTTAACTTTTCAGAGTCTTTAGGTAGCTGCTCAATGCACCTGTCTAAGTTTTTAGTTGTATTCAGTAGGAGAGACAGGATGAAGTATGTTTGCTTTTATCTGAACTGGCACCAGAACCTTAAATGCATATTGAAAAGATTATATTAAAATAGATTATTCCTTATTTCTGTCTATCTCATTTATTTGTTTTCCCTTTAGGTTTGTATTTTCTAAACCACTCTAAGCAAATGGCACAAATTCTTTTTGAAAAAAACCTATAGAACAATATTCTAGACCTCCCATTGGTATTTAGAGCTGTGTTTTTATTACCTTATCACCAAGAATTATGTCTTTATATTATCCCACTAATTTTAAATTCACTTTCTATAGTTGTACCTGTGGTACATCATATCATTTTCTATGTAAGAAGATGTTAGACAAATACTTAGAGGAATTTGGAATTTTAATTAAATGTATCTATTTAAATAAAAGTTCTTATAGGTATGTATGCATATTTAAGAACAGTGAAAGGAAAGAAAGGAAAATTTCAGTAAGTCTCCCTCCCATTGCAGGAACAGAGTAAATCTCACCTGTCAGATATACATACACAATTCAGAGAGTTTGCTGAATATTTGCTTCAAAATAAATACAGATATAGAATGCTGATTTTTAGGCGAATTGAAGTATAACCTAGAAGATTTTCTCTCTAATCTTATGGTCATCACAGCTCATTATATATTTTTTACTGAATAATTACAGATGTACTAAATATTTGGTAGTGTTTCATAAGAAGAAGAATCTAAGGAAGTACATATTTAAGCTGTTGAGTAAGATCACTGGAGTGGGAATAGAAGTGCAGGACATGACCTTAGCATTGAAAAGAATTCTATGTGCCTGACCTTGTGTGAATTTAAGAAACAAAATTGATTTATAACTAAGCTAGTTAGGGTGGAGGTAGGATTTTTCAGAATCTATAATGAAAAAAACAAAAAACAAAAAATGGTTATGTTTCCCTAAGGTGGATCTTTTTGTGGTAGACTATAACAAAGCAATAAAGGAATCGGCAATACTTGCATACCCAGTGGACTATTTAAATATTGTGACTGAGAACAAAAGACTTCAAAATTTCCCTAGCTCGCTTGTTTAAATCTATATGGGAATACAGATTTAGAGCTAAATGGAGCACAATCACACAGGGAGCCTCTGGAGGCTACAAGGACTATGAATATTGATGGCAATTCACTTCTGTGTTGTGCTCTGAACAAATGACAACAGGGTAGTAAACAACTATTTCCTTGGAGATGCAAATAGATTCTATAGGCTGTGAACTGAGACTCTTTCCCACTCAGATCTTATTCAAAGCAGTATATTTAGAAGGGTATACATACCCTAACAATTAGACTGGGCATGGCAAACTAGAAACAAAGAAACAGAATTAGTTCCAACTCATTATAACTGTAAACAAGACTTTCTCTCTCTCTCTTTCTTGCCAAGTAGACTGGAGATGGCATTATTTTTGTTTCACACACACTTTTAGAAATAAATGAATTCATTCTAGGAAAGTTGCCTTTAAGTATATAACAAGATTTTGCTGGATATGAATTCTGCAAGTGCTACCTTTCAGAGGTACAGTATTTTCTGGAAAATTGTTGCTACTATCATTTTTACTCATTGGAAAGCTCTATTTTCCAAACAGGAAAATTTCTCTCTTGAGTCTACTGAGGTTCATAAGGGACAAAATGCCATCAGGACCTAAGGGGAAGGTAAAACATTAGAATAACTGATACAAAAATCTGAAAATGATATTCTGAAGAGAAAAATAGAATCCTTTCTCTTGGAGGAGAAAAGCAACTAGCACTGCTGGATTGAAATTTAGAGAAGGAAAAATATGTTCAACCCGAAGACAGATGAGCAAGTAGTCAGAAATAGTCGGCTTGAATAGTAAAACTGTCCACATAGAATTTAGCATGATGTCTATAAGTAGGTATTTTAAAGCATTAGCATTAAGAACATTTTTCCAAAGCAGGCAAATTTAGATTATTTACAAAACAAACAAAAGAAGTAAATTTGTGTATTGCTTTTTATTTCTATAAGGAAAAATAGTTGCAAAGTCTATTTTGGAATCCCGGTAATTTTTCTGAGAACAAGGGCTACGTATTATTCTTCTTTGTGTTTCTAGGACCTGAGTTGAACTCTAAATACAGATATCAACCAAAAATCTTTCTACATAGCACCAATCTATAGGGATGCTCAGATATCACTGGAAATGCAGTAGGATGGGGTGGGGGGAGTATTTTCCTGGCTTCCTCTTAGGAAGACCATTGCATTCTGTTAGAAAGGATTCTTTGATATGTCCTTACATTTGGCAAGTTAGACCTTAATGAGTATGTTCCAGCAATAATAGATGACTAATAAATTGCCTTCTAAGGAGCATGGATTTTTTTTTTTTTTTTGATTGTAGGACTTTAGAGTTCTCCAGTGGAAAGTACAAGCTCTTCAAAGAGCCTAGTGACAGAAGAGCAAGAAGCAAGATAAAAGAGGAGTTTGAGCTCTGCCACCAGTAGTTGTCCTTTGGTCTTTCTGAAATGAGATACTCAGTGTCCTCTCTATATAAATATTTGAAATTTACACCACAATTGTTAAAAGAGGCAGCAAGTTGTTAGTCTTGGGGCACCCGCATGATTGTGTCTGGATCTGCTTATACTTCTCACCATCAGAGGTTCTGCATTCACGTTGAATGTTATTTGTTTGCTTTCCTGTTAGAGGATATTTCTGTTAACAGGAGGTAGGACAAGTCAGTTTGAGAGTTAGGGACTAGATTTTGCAGAATCTGTTAGAGGCTCTCAATCATGTCAACTTTTCTTGAAACATTGCTCTCTACCTTTGTGCCATAAACTGGGCAGTCTCTTCTTCATTGCCGTACTGCTAGTAGATTTTCCATGCAGAGCTGTTGTCAAATATGCACACACTCTCACATCTCACATTCTAAGGGTCTTTTCAAGACGCAGCTGTGTCCTGATGAGCTGAGGTATAGGTCAGTTCTTATCTTGACACACTTGCAGCAAGCTGATCCAACCATGGCCTTATTTTCTCCAACCATCATTGAAGAGGTTAAGCCTCTTAGATCATCCATTTTCTCTTTCATTTTCTCAGCCCACTACTGTTCTCTCTGGGCAACTCCCAAAATATCAGGTGTGCTGAGAAACTTCTGTTCTTTGGTGATTAGACTCTTATTCATCCTTAATCACCTCACTGGTCCATCCTGATAATGCCTGTCCTTAAGTGAGCACTGGCTCTTCCTTGAGGAAATCATCTTCCTTGTAGCTTTCCTCAGCTTGCAGTGGAAGGAAGGCTTTCATTCTCCAAAACCCTGTTTGTATTTTGGTCTGGGTTTGAATCCATGGCCAGAGGCTGCCGGTTGTCCCTGGTTATTCATTCTACTTTCTTTTATTGTAATGGAAATTCCAATTTATAGCTAAGTCATAGTTGGCTTGAATAAGGATATTTCCCAGAATCCCTTACAGTTGGGTGGCATGTGACTAAGTTCTGGTTAATGGGATATCAGCCAGAGTAGCGGATAAACTTCCTCAAATGACTTTAAAGGGTGAGGGCATTTGCCTAAACCATTTTCCACCGCTGCCATCTCTTGACCTCACTCACTCCCTCTTCCATCGAAGACCTCAGCAGCTACTCTCATGGACTGTTTCCATCCCAAGTTCTGGCAGAGTGACTTCACTCTCCCTGTCTAGAAAACACAGTCACCACACTGGCATCTTAGGTTCTTGTCCTTCTCAATTCCTTTGACTTTTCCCATTTGTACCAATCGGGATAGGATAAGTTATGTGACAGTAACAAACAACTCCCAAATCTCCATAGTTTATAGTAACAAAGGTTTATTTCTTGCTCGTGTTACAAGTCCATTGTGTGTCATCGTCACTCTAGTACCCATGCTGGCTTCTAATTCAGACATTGCCACTTTTATGGGAGAGGTAAAAAGACATGGTAAGCCTTGTGCTGGCTCTTAAAGCTTCTGCTCAAAAGTGCCACACATTAATTATACTCAAAGGTCATTGGCTGAAGTAATTCACATGGCCAAATGTAGTATTCATAGGGTGAAAAGCGGACAATTTTTGTGAAAATTAACATTCCGCACTAATGCCTATTGCTAAGGATGTAACATATACAAGTATTTATAGACGGATTGAAATATAAAATCATTTTTTTCATTGAAAATATGATATAATTTTTATTTTGAAGAAATAGAGGTCATCTAATTCAATCTTTTATCCCATTCTGAAACAATTTTGTTTCATCCAGACAAGGGTTTGGTATTCTTTCTTTAAAAACTGCTTAACAAGGAACTTAGTACCTCACAACAGAATTCATTGATATTTAGTTTTACATAGATATGGTTATTTCAATGACGCCTTGAAAGGATCAAGGTAAACATGTGGGATCAAATCCCATTGAACCTTAAGTCCTATATATTTTGGATCTCTGTTGTTAATACTTCTTTGTAACAAATTGAGATTTGTCTCCTCATAACGTCTGTCTTTTGGCTCTTACCTGAGTCTGGAGATTTAGAATATGGCACTAGTAAAGAGAATTTGTCTGGCAAATTGAACAACACATATCCTCTCTAAAGGAGGTAATTTTTACTCAGCTCCAAACTGTATAATCCAGGAAGTTGCTCTTTTACCTTGCCCATAGGCTTATTTACCCTCAATTGGAGAAATGGGTTTCAATTGAGATCAAAGCAAATTAACACTAATAGGCAAACCACATATATATCTGCATGCTATATCTGGCCTTAGGGTCTGCAGAATGTGACCACTATGTAAGACTGACGACATAGCTTATGAATAAAACCCCTCCCATCTGGACCTTTTTTGTACTGGCAGCTCAGCTATGCCTTGTAGTTGAAAAAGGATACAAAGTTTTGAAAACAGGAAAGCCAGGGACTAGGGAGTACCCTAAATGTCTCATTGGTGCCTCTTGATCTATGAGTTTCATAACACCATGGCCAGAGACAGTGAAATTGTATGTATGACATGGAGGATTCCACACCAATAGGGCTGGGTCTGATAAGAAAGGTAATTGTGTCTCTCATGTACACGGTTTCTATCTTTGTATGGCTTTAATCGTCAATAAAGCTTTTTAAAAAGGCAGAGAATCAGAAGCAGCATCAGTAGTGTGCAAGCATGTGAGAACTTCCTCCTGATGAGAACAATGATGAATCCTGTCTGTTTTTTATCATTCAAACACCCGTGAATCACCATTACTTCTATTACCCTGCCTAGGGTTTCTTATATTTATAAAGATATCTTGAGATAGTATCACTTTTTTTTTAACTAAAATTCAATTATATGATATTTCTTCTGTTTGCTTCAAGTGTTTAGCTTCCTTTAGAGAACACAATTTCCTGAAGAGTTCACAGCCTTGTATTCTAGGCTTCACTCTGTGATTATGCAGTGAATCAATCTCCAAACTGCTAGTCTGTAATTTCTGGAATCTATCCTTTTATTCTCATGTTAAAAATTAGAATATTTCTTTATTCCATGTTTCTGGGATTTGTCATATTTGTTACAATTCTTCGATAATCACTAACAGTTGGTTCTATGATCATATCTGTAGATTTTGTTTCCTGGCATATAATTAGTCAGAACCCAGGATCTGGAAGTCATCTAAACAGCTCCATGGTCTTGTGTTATTTTGATTTTTGTTTGTTTGTTCACCAAGTATTTATTTAAGCCCAACATGTTTGGGTTAGGAGTTGGGGATGGAGCTATAGTAACTAGAAACAGATTTTGCTTTCTAAGACTTCAGGTATCATCATAGTAAGAGTTAAAGAGATTGAGTGTTGCCTGTGTAGAAGGACTACATATCAGATATTTGCTCCCTAATGCTCATTTTTTCCTCACCGTATTATGGGACTGATACCATTCATTTTATAGAAGAAGAAGCTGCTGAACAGAGGGTTCCAATGAGTTATTGAAGAGCTCACAACTCATAAGTTGTGAGTATCAGTATCAGTATTTAAGCCTAAAATTTATATTATATATAAATATATATATATTATATCAAGTTATATCAAGTTACAACTCTGGCCCTACTCAACTTGAAATTTTGTCTCTCATTAATCCAGTTGGCTGTGGTAGGTTTGGTTTTAAGGCCATTCTTCTTAATGGAGAAATAAGATTCAGGTTAATGCTTATTTTCTCTCTCCCACAGATGTTTCCTAATTCCATCAGTGGTCATAGATGACTGTGCAAAACTAATAGAGGCATAATATTACAATACGGGAGAATGTCCTTTTCTTCCTCCTTTGTCTAGCTTTAACCATACTGGTAAATACCCTTTACATTGTTGTTTGTCCTAAAACTTGTTCACAACTGTCCTTTCTATACATTTCAACATCTCTATCATGGGTTTTTTCTCTCTCCTTTTTATGTGTTCCTTCTTACACTTATCCATATGTCCTTTACCTGGAATCATCAAAGACATCCCTGGGAGCTGTATTTTAAATGACATTATCCTATTGATATAAGCCAGAAACAGAAAGAAAAAAAAAAAAAAAGAAAACTGCATGATCTCACCAACATGTGAAATGTAAAAAAGTCAAATATATAGAGACAGAGAATAGAATTGTGGTTATCACGGATGCAGAAGTGGGGGAAATGGAGAAATGTTGGCCAAAGTGTACAAAGATGTAGTCATGTAAGATGAGTAAGTCTAGATATCTAACGTACAGCGTAAGTGCTATAGTTAATAATCCTCTATTAAATACTGAAAATTTGCTAAGAGAGTAGATTTCAGGTGTTCTCATCACACACAAAGGAAAGGTAACTATGTGAGGAGATGATATGTTACATAGCTTGGCTATAGTAATCATTTTACTATGTGTATGTATATCAAATCATCATTTGCACAACTCAAATATATACAATTTTTATTTAAAAATTAATTAAAAAATAAGTGCCTTCTTCCCCCATGGTTTATTCTTCTTCGGATCATACACAGATATTACATATTCTCTTTAACTGAAATATCTTGCCTCTGAGTATATTTGATAATAGCAGTAATCCTTTCCATCCCCCAAATTTCTAGAAATCAATTTTTATTAAATCTTTTTCTGTGATAGCATATCCAAAAGTAAAGTGCATCCTCTTTTATAACATTCAATTCAGTATTTACAAACACAGTGATGCAAGATGTACTCTGCACAAAGGTGCCCTGCTAAGGAAATGTAATTGGGGGCTGTAATCAGCCTGAGTTTAGCCCTCCAAGTCATGGGACTGTGGCACAAAGCTTAAACCCCTCTTCCCACAATAACATCCCCCCCCATAAGATGGGATGCATGTGAGACCAGGCCTAGAGTTCCCTTCCTTTGCTAATATGACATGATCGTTTTCTTCTAAGATTCCTTCCATTTTCATTTCATCAATAAATTATTTTTGGTAATACTTAAGTCTAGAGCAGCAGTAATCTTTGTTATTTCTACTCATCTTTGGACATGAAAAATCAGCAGGATAACTTAATAGAAATTGCTTTGCTTTGATCAGTGTGAGTTCTAAATAGGTGAAATTGCCCAATTCTTGGTAGGCATCTTTGCTAAGAAAAAAAACTGTATTAGAAAACATATTTAATTTGCTCAGTCTGATCAGTGGTCAGTAGCAGCCAAAAATATTCTTTTTTTTCCTACTTCATCTTTATTCACATAGCAACCCACAGCCCATAACTATTATTAACAAAAACGATAAAAGGATTTTGATATTTGTTTTTTTGATGTATAGTTCAAATCCTTGTTTTTCTCAGAATTTTTAAAATTTATTTATTTTTATTTAAATTCAATTATTATATAATGTATTATTGGTTTCAGAGGTAGACGTCAGTGATTCATCAGTCTTTTATAATACCCAGTGCTCATTACATCAATGCTCTCCTTAATGTTCATCACCCAGTTACCCCATTCCCTGACCCCTCTCCCCTCCAGCAAACCTCAGGTTGTTTCCTATGCTTAAGAGTCTCTTATTGTTTGTCTCCCTCTCTGATTTCATCTTGTTTTATTTTTTTCTTTCTTCCCCTATGATCCTCTGTTTTGTTTCTTTTTATAAAAAAAGATTTTATTTATTTATTTGACAGATAGAGACATAGCAAGAGAAGGAACACAAGTAGGGGGGTAGGAGAGAGAGAAGCAGGCTTCCCACATAGCAGGGAGCCTGATGCGGGGCTCGATCCCAGGACCCTGGGACCTTGACCTGAACTGAAGGCAGATTTTATTTATTTATCTGACAGAGCACAGCAGGGGGAGTGGCAGGCAGAGGAAGAGGGAGAAACAGGCTCCTCACCAAGAAGGGAGCCAGATGTGGGGCTCAATCCCAGGATCCAGGGATCATGACCTGAGCTGAAGGCAGCTACTTAACTGACTGAGCCACCCAGGTGCCCCTCTCTGTTTTGTTTGTTAAATTCCACGTATCAGCAAGATCATATAATTGTCTTTCTCTGATTGACTTATTTCTCTTAGCATAACACCCTCTAGTTCCATCCAAGTCATTGCAAATGGCAAGATTTCATTTTTTTGATGGATGAGTAGTATTCCATTGTGTGTGTATATATACATATGTATATACACCTTCCTTATCCATTCATCTGTTGATGGGCATCTTGGTTCTTTCCATTGTTTGGCTATTGTGGACATTGCTGCTATAAACCATTACAGGGCACGTGCCCCTTTGAATCACTATTTTTGTATCCCTTGGATAAATACCTCGTAGTGTAATTGCTGGGTCATAGGGTAGTTCTATTTTTAACTTCTTGAGGAAACTCCGTACTGTTTTCCAGAGTGGCTGCACCAGTTTGCATTCCCACCAGCAATGTAAGAGGGTTCCCCCTTTCTCTGCATCCTCTCCAACATCTGTTGATTCCTGAGTTGTTAATTTTAGCCATTCTGCCTGATATGATGTAGTATCTCATTGTGGTTTTGATTTGTATTTCCCTGATAATAAGTAATATTGAGCATTTTTTCAAGTGTCTGTTAGCCATTTGTATGTCTTCTTTGGAGAAATGTCTGTTCATGTCCTCTGCCCATATCTTGACTGGATTTTTTGTTTTTTAGGTGTTGAGTTTGACAAGTGCTTTATAGATTTTTGGATACTAGCCCTTTATGAGATATGTCATTTACAAATATCTTCTACCATTCTATAGGTTGCCTTTTAGTTTTATTGATTGTTTCCTTTGCTGTGCAAAAGATGTTTATCTTGATGACGTCCCAATAGTTCATTTTCGCCTTTGTTTCCCTTACCTTTGGAGATGTGTCTAGCAAGAAGTTGTGGCAGCCAAGGTCACACAGGTTGCTGCCTGTGTTCTCCTCTAGGATTTTGATGGATTCCTGTCTTACATTTAGGTCTTTCATCCATTTTGAGTCTACTTTTGTGTATGGTGTAAGAAAATGGTCCAGTTTTATTTTTCTGCATGTGGCTGTCCAGTTTTCCCAGCACCATTTGTTGAAGAGACTGTCTTTTTTTCCATTGGATATTCTTTCTTGCTTTATTGAAGATTAGTTGACCATAGAGTTGAGGGACCATTTCTGGGTCCTCTATTCTGTTCCATTGATCTATGTGTCTGTTTGTGTGCCAGTACCACACTATCTTGATGATTACAGCTTTGTAATAGAGTTTGAAGTCCAGGTTGTGATACCAACAGCTTTGGTTTTCTTTTTCAACCTTCCTTTTCTGGTTCCATACAAATTTTAGGATTATTTGTTCCAGCTCTGTGAAAGAAGTTGATGGTACTTGATAGGGATTGCAATGTATAGATTGCTTTGGGTAGCATGGACATTTTAACAATATTTGTTCTTCCAATCCATGAGCATGGAACATTTTTCCATTTCTTTGTGTCTTTCTCAATTTCTTTCATGAGTGTTCTATAGTTTTCTGAGTATAAATCCTTTGCCTCTTTGGTTAGGTTTATTCCTAGGTATCTTATGGTTTTTGGTGCAATTGTAAATGGGATTGACTCCTTAATTTCTCTTTCTTCTGTCTCATTGTTACTGTATACAAATGCAACTGGTTTCTGTGCATTGATTTTATATCCTACCACTTTACTGAATTCCTGTATCAGTTCTAGCAATTTTGGGGTGGAGTCTTTGGGTTTTCCCAAAGACTTTTTTGGTTTTGCAGAGTATCATGTCATCTGCAAAGAGTGAGAGTTTGACTTCTTCTTTGCCTATTTGGATGTCTTTTATTTCTTTTTGTTTTCTGATTGCTGAGGCTAGGACTTCCAGTACTCTATTGAATAGTGCTGGTGATAGTGGACATCCCTGCTGTGTTCCTGATCTTAGGGGAAAAACTCTGTTTTTCTCCATTGAGAATAATATTTGCTGTGGGCTTTCCATATATGGCTTTTACGATATTGAGGTATGTTCCCTCTATCCCTACACTGTGAAGTTTTAATCAAGAAAGGATTCTGTACTTTGTCAAATGATTTTTCTGCATCTATTGAAAGAATCATATGGTTCTTGTTCTTTCTCTTATTAATGTAGTGTATTACATTCATTGATTTGCAGATGTTAAACCATCCTTGCATCCAGGAATAAATCCCACTTGGTCGTGGTGAATAATCATTTTAATGTACTGTTGGATTTTATTGGCTAGTATTTTGGTGAGAATTTTTGCATCCATATTCATCAGGGATATTGGTCTATAATTATCCCTTTTGGTGGAGTCAAGGTAATGCTGGCTTCATAGAAAGAGTTTGGAAGTTTTCCTTCCATTTATATATTTTTAAAACAGCTTCAGGAGAATAGGTATTAATTCTTCTTTAAATGTTTGGTAGGATTCCCCTGGGAGCCATCTGGCCCTGGACTCTTGTTTGTTGGGAGATTTTTGATTACTGCTTCAATTTCCTTGCTGGTTATAGGTCTGTTCAGGTTTTCTGTTTCTTCCTGTTTCAGGTTTGGTAGTTTATACCTCTTTAGGAATGCATCCATTTCTTCCAGATTGCCTAATTTTTTGGCATATTGTTGCTCATAATATGTTCTTATAAATTGTTTCTATTTCTTTGGTATTTGTTGTGATCTCTCCTCTTTCATTCATGATTTTATTAATTTGGGTCCTTCCTCTTTTCTTTTTGATAAGGCCGACCAGGGTTTTCTCAATCATTAATTCTTTTGAAGACCCAGCTCCTAGTTTGTTGATCTGTTCTACTGTTCTTATGATTTATATTTCATTGATTTCTCCTCTAATCTTTGTTATTTCTTTTCTTCTGCTGGATTTAGGCTTTTATTTGCTGTTCTTTCTCCAGCTCTTATAGGGGTAGGGTTAAGTTGTATTTTTGAGACCTTTATTGTTTCTTGAGAAAGGCTTGAATTGCTATATACGTCCCTGTTAGGACTGCCTTTGTTGCATTCCAAAGGTTTTGAACAGTTGTGCTTTCATTTTCGTTTCCATGAATTTTTAAAATTCTTCTTTAATTTCCTGGTTGACCCATTCATTCTCTAGTAAGATGTTCTTTAGCCTCCATCTCTTTGAGCTCTTTCTAAATTTCCTCTTGTGATTGAGTTCCAGCTTTAAAGCATTGTGGTCTGAAAATATGCAGGGAATAATCCCAATCTTTTCCAGCCAAAAATATTCTTGATGAAATAGATATTCTTAATTTAGAGTTAGAAGACCAATGTCCAAGTCTTGGTATCAGTTTTCTCTTACTAACACCATCATCTTTTTTTTTTTAAGATTTTATTTATTTATTTGAGAGAGAGAGAATGAGAGAGAGAGAAAGCACATGGTGGGGGGAGAGGATCAAAGGGAGAAGCAGACTCCCTGCCGAGCAGGGAGCCTGATGCAGGACTCGATCCAGGGACTCCAGGATCATGACCTGAGCCGAAGGCAGTCACTTAACCAACTGAGCCACCCAGGCGCCCAACACCATCATCTTTTAAAAGTAACTAGTCTCTGTATCTTTTTACCTTCTGTAAAATGAGATCAAATGGAATATGTGAGTGAAGTTTTTTAACACTCTAGAAATTAGTGTAATAACATAATCTCTTTTGTTTTTCACCTCTTGTATCCTCACCTAAATGAATATCTACCAAACTATAATCAGATGGACCTTAGGTGGTCATTTGTTTTGTTTGTTTTTTGTCTCTGTGTTAAAAGCTAACTTTAATGACTACTGCAGAACTTTGTTATTTTACCAAAAGTCAGAGTCAGAATATGTTGGTGTATACTTTTAACTGTTACAATTTAGCATGACACAGTATTTTACTAGTGAAAGATTACTTAATGTCTTAATTGTTATGACAAAGCCATTCCCTTAGGACTCAATCATACATATAGAATCTGTAGTTCTATAAAAGTCTTTCAAATATTTACATAAAAGAAGATGATTTATAATCACATAATTTAAAATCTCAGACTAATCTGTGTTTGGACTCTGAAAAATACTGGCTATATGATCTTAGGAAAGAAGTAAATTTAATTCTCTAAGGCTCAGTTAATTCATCTGAAAAATAGTGATAATCTTGCTAACTGTGAAGAATAAATGAGACATTGTAAGATACTGTGTATGAAAAGCACATTATCACCTGTAAATTGATGTAGTTACCCTTTTAAAAAATGCCATTTTACACCATTATAAAATTAAGAGTCCATCTAAGGTTATGTAACAGTGTTCCACAATTCTAGGGGGTGCCATTTCCAGAGCATTCCATGTAAATGGCATGCCTTGCAGTTGCGCAGAGTCTTAGCTTTGAACTCAAGTAGTTTACTCCATGGTCTCTGGATTCTACTAACTCAACAAACATATAGTCAGTGTTTAGTAGGAGGCTGGCAGTGTGCTAGATGACAAAGACAAATAGGATACCGTTCCTTTTTAATAGAGTATAAAACTTAATAAAAATTTTAGATGGAGAATTACTCTCGAGAAAAAAAAGTAGCAAAGGCTTTGCTTTCACATACTTAAGCACACGTTAGGCAATGGTACTTTCTCTGGGCGGAAAAGTTAGAAAAAGCTGTTCCTTGTAGGGGGTATGCCCGGGAGTGCAAGCTTCATGCCACAGACCCATGACTTGGAGAGCTAAACTCAGGCTGATTTCAGCCCCCAATCATATTTCTTAACAGGGAATCTTTGTGCAGAGCACAGCGTGCACAACTGTGCTTGGATACCCAGAAGTGAAGGTTATAAAAGAGGATGCACTTTACTTTTGGGTATGCTATCACAGAAGATCCAGTGACATTAGTGAATCTCAAAATTTTGTATGATTTGTATAAAGTCAAGTTACTATGTCTTAGCTCATTGTTGCATTCGATGAAATATGAATCTGGCATTTATAATAATTGAACAGCAATTTAAATTTTTACTGTAGTGCTTAGAGAAAATGCCAAAAGGGATTGCATTCACAAAAACTTAATTTTTTTTTCTTTGCGTCTTTCTCTTTCAATATCTCATACTCATGGGTGGGTGGGAGTGGAGGAAATATGTTTCTTCTTGTCCCACTGGTTTAAAAGTCATCAGATTTTTATAGGAATTGGCCTTATTTACAGGCAGAATAAAGATGAGAAATGTTGTAATACAGTGTGATATTTTAGAAAAAAATCATTTCAGACATCATTAAAGTCCATAGAGTTGGCTAGCTAAGCCAGAATTTTTTTTGTTTATTCAGTACCAGCTAAAGTTAGTGGTGGTAAGTTACAAATTACTTGTCTCCGAAAAGTTTTATAAAATATACCACAAAGTAAAGTTTAAATGAAACAAACTGCTGCACTTCCTTTTGATTCCTAACCCTAAAAGCTCATGAAAAATATATACACTTTGGGATAGGGAACAGATAATTAATGGTTGCCTATAATTCTGAAGCTGAGCATGTTCAATCTGGGTAATTACACCAAATCAGGCAGAAACACTATTATCAACTGTTAAATGCTATTGTACCACTAGGCTTTTTACCTTTGTTTTTCCACTTGAGATGAGACATGACACCTTAATTGAATATATCCTCAAGTTGATGACAAATTTTTAAAATATACAAAAGTACTTTCCCCCTACTGAGTACTCAAGAACAGTTCTAAAAGTAGCTTGAGACCAAGCTCACAAGGCTACAGATAACAATGTATTTTACCTGATCATTCTGAAGTCTCTTTTGGAGGGATACCAAATACCTCTATATTTGTAATTCATGTTTTAAGCTTTAAATATATGCTTTTCAAATCAATTTTTAATTTTATGGTTATTCATTCACTGCTCTATTTGAATGAGGCCAGAACAAGAACAAGATTGAGAAGCATATCATCCTAGAATTTCTAAGTACATGAGGTGTTGTTTTGGTTAGTACCCTAGTATGCAGATGGCAACAATGAAATTCATGGAATTTAGTACTTGTTCAAAAAGTCATCAAATTCACTTGTAGCCTATCAAGAACTAATACCTGATTCCCATTGAGTAGCATGCTTTCAACTCTGAAATGCTCCCAGGAGTTTTGGTGTTTAGAGCTGAAACTGATGTCAGCACTTGGACAAGAACTGAGACAGTGAACACTACTCCAACTATATTTTATAAATTTATGTCCATCACTTAAGCGTCAATGTTGTTCAATCTAGTCAGAGAGAGAGAGAAGGATAAAGATAGATACAAAATATCAGTATCTTCCAAAAGCATTTTTCAACTAATATGTATTTTCCCTTATAGTTGATTTTCGATGTAGATATGGAAGAGAAAATACAAACTGATTTAATATTTTTAAAACACTTATCCTTTAAGAATTTTTGACTGAGATTAGATCAGGTCTGTCTTCAACATTCTTCATTCAAAAGATTTGGAAATAATTATTTAGAATAAAGCACAACACAAAAAATAATGTATTCGTTGTTTCAGGCACTGGTGTTCATTTTAAGAAAACAGGGACTGGGTTGTGGAAGGAAGAGGGAGAAGCTACAGAGGGATTGCAGAACCATATAGGACATTCCAGATACAATGCTGTTTGGGGAAAAATTTATTGTTTCAGATTTTACACCTATTTAACTTGCAGTGATGCTGAGACATCTAATTGAAATGGACTAATGGGCAAGGGAGCGATCTGGCTCATCTCATAAATTCGAGTGAGTCATTTAGATTGTGCAAGTTTCCCAAGGGACAGTTAAGCAAAAGAGGGACAAAGGGTCAAGAACTAGACAGTGGATTCTCATGTTTTTAAATGAGATTTAAAAATTGAGAAATCAGAAAACAGAAGTCAAAACAAGAAGCAGAAAAATTGAAAGGGAAGATGGAAATCAAGGCAATTTAACATTCCAAAAGCCAATGCTGAAAATCAGTCATGGAAAGGCCTAAAATACTGGTGATGGGTAGGTTGCAATGGAGCCAGTTCATCCAGGGTATCTGAGTGTCAACTGAACCTCCACAATGTCTTTCTCTCCCACCTCCCTGTGACACTTAATAAATGTAATCTGCTCTCTGGTCTGAACCCTGTCTTCAAAGTTCTGTTGTTATTCAGGGTTGAAATAAAAGATCACAAATATTTCCTTAAAAGTGGTTTATCCTGAATGGCTATAGGCAGTTATACCAGAATAAATATTGAACGTTAAAATATGTGTAAAATATGTACATATTTTATCATTAGTGCTTACTCCTCCTCTTGACTCATCATTTTCTTGATTGATATGCTGACTTTTCCAATCGATTTCTTCTTTCATGGTCTACTACTGCAGTGCCATGAAGACTGTGTGCAGACTTTTATCCTAGATTTTTAGAAATCTGGTAGCTTGTGCATCATCTCATTTAGCCTCATTTCATGGGAAAGAAGCAGATACAGAACAGGCTTAAGTGCTTTGCCAAAAAATACAACTAACTGGCTTCAGAAACTGGTCTAAAGTTTCCAGATTGACATTCTGAGTTAGTTGTGATTTCTCTTATTTTTAGTACATGTTTATAATACATCAAGGACAGAGATGTTTTAATAGAAGATAATAATGGCTTGATCTCAGCTTTACTGTTGCTATGTGACCTTAGATAAATTACTTCACTTTTCAGCACCTCATTTTTCTCACATTTAAAATAAGCATAGCAATGGTACTTTTTTCATAGCATTGTTGTGAAGACTAGATGGGCAAGCAAATACATGTAAATCTTCAGAACAGTGTCTCCCAAGTAGCAAGCAATTAATGTATGCTAGCTATGTTGTTGTTATTCCTGCTGTTATTATTGTTATTCCTTGGTAGGTACAAATTGTAGAATTCTTCTCAAGGAATTCATACTATTGTATAGAATTAATTTAATAAAATTAAATTATGTTCCTGAGACATTTAGGTACTTGGGAGATTTCAGTTTGCTTCTAACTCTATTTATTATCTGGGTACATTTGGGATAGTCATTTAAACTATATGAACCTCAGTTTCTTCTTTTGCAAAAGAGGGCAGTAATGATTCTTGACTCCTGGGGTTACTGTGAAGATCAAACAAATAATGACTATGAAAGAATTGTGTAAGTTATAAAATGCTGTATAAATGCAAGACACTATTTTTTTTCCTTTGGCCCTTCATGGGACACTAAGTTCAATGGAATCCTGTCCTATGAAATTATGCTTCAATATAATATGAAAGCAGGTTTATGACACCATTTCTTTTCTCTTGTTCACGCATATCTGACTTCCTTCTTTTCTCCTCCATCCCCTCTGTTCCCCTACCCTTCCCTCCTTTCCTTCCCCTCCTTCCTTCTGTCTTTCTTTTATACAATTATATTTTAATGCTACTATGTGCCAGGGCCTGTACTAAATATTGCAAATAACAAAATCAACTTTTCCCTCAAGGAATCTCATTGGGATACACACCCACAAGAAATAAATTGTGTGATATGATAAGCTCAACAGTAAATATATGAACTGGATAGGGAGGTTTAATTATACAATTGTTGAATTGGGTCTTTGGGAATTCATCTTCCTCCATTGTTATTCTGTT
This sequence comes from Callorhinus ursinus, assembly GCF_003265705.2. NCBI lineage: Eukaryota > Metazoa > Chordata > Mammalia > Carnivora > Otariidae > Callorhinus > Callorhinus ursinus. The sequence continues at coordinate 104,679,811 of NW_027397063.1, forward strand.
TGTAGTACAAAATCTTTAAAATCTTTAAACCCAGAAAACAAATTTGACTCTTAAACATGGAGTCATAAGTATCTTGGCAGAGCTAATATATGCAGGATACTCAAGAATTATTTGTCAACTAATTACTTTGCAAATAAATAAATACAAATTTTAAGTATTTAGGTGAGAAATGTTTGATTAGGAGTCTAATAATTTTATAAAATGACTGAAATTTTCTGAAATCTTAAGTTGATGTTCTGTATATAATTGTTATTGTTATGAACAATGAAAGGCAATCTCTCAAATATGCAGAGATTTTTTAATCAATATCCAAATTCCAAATAACTTCTCTTTATCTTTGAATCCAACTTAGATAACACACATTGATGAAAAAATTCTGATCCATATTTGAAGTATTGTCTCTTAATGACAAGCAACAACACTTTAAATTCACATCAGCATGGAGAAATACTGAAGTAGAAGATACAATTTTAGTCCTTTATAAGCTATAATCCAATGAAAAAGAAACAAAAAATATATTTATATATATTTGTACTGAAATACATGAACACAAAGTGAGGAATTGTCAGATCAATTGAGATAATTATAGTTGGGTGACTTAGTCTGAGGAGGACTGCAAAAGGAATTCCAGCAAAGATCCCAATGAGCCTGTAATCTCTCCTTTTGCATTTTCTTCTCACAGTTATTATTTCTTTGGTTATTTGTGGTAATTGGGTCATATCATAACCTTTTCCCCCTTCTTAGCTGCGTCATCATTGAACATCTTTCTGTGTGCCCCGGTCTTTTCATCCACCCATCTGTCTAACCGCTCCATTCGCCTCCTGCCGGGTCTCATGCCAGTCGGCTCCTAGCTCAGCTTTGCTTCCACCCACCTCTTCCTTTTATGCTCCAATGCACAGTGAGCTCAAAATGGCATCAAACTGATCTCCCTCTACTTGAAGGATCACAACACCATTGCTGCAAAATACAGGAAGTTTCTAAGTTAACTCAGCTTTCTTGTCTTTCTGTCTGCTAGTTAAATGCCATTTTAAAAAGAATTCAAATTACTTAATTCAAGTTATATCAAATCGGGCACTTGTGGCACTTAAAAATTTGTTTCCAGTTCTGACTGAAATGTTATGTTATGTTGTTATGTTATACAAGCTTATTATTAAGGAGGTTTACTTAAAGCTTATTTTCATGTATAATCTCATGATGAATTTGCAAAATACATATTACCATAAACTGAAAATATTTGTAGCACATATAATCAGAATTACATTTAAAACCTTTAAAAGTATATCTTTCTCTATAAAACTCCTTACCCCAACAAAATAGCTGTTAATTTATTTATTGTATATGACCATATTGACTAAATTCTAGGGAAAATGAGGAGAACAATAACAAAGAATTGGCTAATGTAAGCTTACCTGGGTCATGGAAATATGTTGTCCATAATGGTAGCTAACATAATGGAGCCCTATGTTCATGTACTGTTTTATTTATTTTTTTAAAGATTTTATTCATTCATTTGACAGAGAGCGTGAGAGAGCACAAGCAGGGGGAACAGTAGAGGGAGAGGGAGAAGTAGGCTCCCTGCCAAGCAGGGAACCCAATGCGGGACTCTATCCCAGGACCCTGGGATCATGACCCAAGCAGAAGGCAGACGCCCAACCATCTGAGCCACCCAGGCACCCTGCCATGCACTGTTTTAAATGCTTTACACGTACCTGTACTCTGAGGTATGCATCCTCATTATCACCCATCTTACAGATGAGAAAACTGAGGCCATAGATTATAAGTAACATGTCCAAAGTGACCTAGCCAGTATGAGGCTGCCCTAGGCTTTGAACTGTCATCCGGGTTTCCAGAGCCCACTCACTTAACCTGTTTACTCAGTAATAATTTCAAGCCTCCCATTTACCTTAAATATATTTTACATAGAACCTAGTAGATGAACTCAGCCAGAGGCAATCAATATATGTCATGTCTGAAATATGTTATTTTATAAAAAACTCACAAATATCAGGCTAAAGTTCAATAGACTTGGCTGATGAGCTAGGATGACCCTAACCTTTCTGAGTAGGCTCTATAACCTTTTTGAACCTCCATTGTCTCAAGTGTGTAATGAGGGAAGTAATAGTCCTATCTTGTTGGGTTATTTTGTGAATTACATGAAATACTAACAGTGGGCACAGAGGAAGGGCCCAGTAAATGGTAAGTACCTGTTGTTTTTAGTGCTATTATCTAATGCTAAATGCATCCATTTTAAAGGGCAGTCTTTTGAATTCATCTATTCTATTTTGAAATTCCAATGTGATTTAGTTGCTTGCAGTGAAGATATGGCATGGAAAAAGTCCAACTTTCAAGAACAGTTCTTCCTGAAAATGTCTGTTTCCAAATTTGCAAATGTGGAAATGTTTGTAGAGGTTCCAGCTTTTTCAAATCCTTTGTCAAAAGTCATGTGTTTCCTGTGCATTTTCTCATATAACGGTTTAATTACTTTTTCATTTCCTTTTAACTAACACTTCTATCTTTCTTCATGGACTTTTTTCTCAAAGGACAAAATATTTTACTCCATGAGTGTTAATGTTACAAGATGAGTACAAAACCCACAAAATTACATTGAGATGTGGATAGCAGGGATTTGTTTCCTGACTTACATTTATGCCTTAGCAAGCTAATATCGCCATGACTTTTTGGATTAGTGGGAAAAAGTAGACGTTCAAGAGTGTTAAATCTTCAAATGCCACAAACCTAGAGAATTCCCTATAAATTTAGTACTATAAAAATAATGGGTAATCCTAGTATATGATTGTAGTTTTAGCACAGCACTATTATTCGGGGTAAATAACATTCTGTTTTTAAGTATAGATGATAAATGTGATCTATTTCTAAAACTTTCTTTCAGAGTGTGATGTGTAACAGAACTCGAAAGACATTTTGCAAGTATTTTCTTTTATTATAAAAGACAATTTCTCCTTTTAGAAGAAATATATGTTTATAATTAATTAATGCATGACTCCTGAAAAAGTTACTATGGTACTAACTACCTGATGTTTAAGAAGTCCTTTGGCTTTTTAGTTTTCTTCTTAAACAGCAAGTCGTATTTTTATAAGGATAAACAAGTACAATTCCCCAAAGACTTAAAGCCAGCTCAAAAAGGTCAGATGGGTTCTAATATTGGCAAAATCACATTTTCCAGATGCAGTTTAACAAATTAAAGGGTTGCCTTTTTCTTTTTTTTTCTTGTAGAAATCCCTTAGCCCATCAGTATCCAAATAAGTGATATTGTAGTACTCAATTTAAATATCTAGTTTTAATTGTATAGCATTAATCCCATTATAAAAATGCTAAGCATGGAGCCATCTCAGTGATCTGTTTGGAAAGCTTAAGCTAAAAAAAAAAAAAAAAAAAGGAAAAATCCAGGTTTGTCTTAAATTCTCCAAATTGCTTGTACAAACTTTCTGAAATTCTTTGGTGATATATTAGATCTTTATTTCTATTTTTCCTTAATAGTTTTAGTAACTGGTGTTTTGCTCTGTAACTCTAAGACATGAAATGAATAAGAAATAAATGTGTGAAAGCTTTAGATTATGAAGTGCAGTTTTATATTATTCCTCAAATTTTGCATTATATATTCTGCATTATCTAGCTTTAAAATATAAACTTTCATCTGTTTGATCTACCTGTGTTTAATATAATTTTTATGAATGCACCACAAACGATGGTCTACAACATTCTAATTAAGATTTTTGCCATGCTTTTATCAGGAGAATAGTTATTTTGCATGTACACTCAGGAGATTTATTTTGGGGCAAGGAGAAAATTATCAGCATTGCACCAATTGTTGTGTTGAGTATTTAGATTTTCCTTTACTTTTTTAGCTCCTGTTTAGTCCTTAACCTCTTGAAACGTGGCCACTTCCCTTTTCCACCACAGCTGCTTTTACTGTGATCACCTGTGATGTCCTATTTGCCACAGTCCGTAGTCTTCACCCTCCCCTACGTCCTGCCAGTAATTGCTGTTACTGATTCCTCTTTCTTTTCTGAAACTCTTTCATTCTTTGGAGTCTGTGACACCATATCCTCCTGTTTTTCATCCTATCTTGTTGCTTCCCAATTTGATCCATTGGAGAGTCTTCCTTTGCACCCCACTGAATACCTGTTTTACATAGAATTTTTCTTCAGCCCAATTTTTTGGGGGTATCTTTTCTCACCTTAGGTAAGCTCACCTTTTTCTAGGGTATCAGTGACCACACACATTCCCATGATTCCCCAATTTTTTTTTAGGAGGGGAGGGAGAAGTGGGGGAGGGGCAGAGAGAGAGGGAGAGAATCGCAGGTGGGCTCCACACTAACCATGGAGCCCAACTAGGGGCTCAATCTCACGACCCTGAAATCATGACCTGAGCTGAAATCAAGAGTCGGATGGAAGCTTAACCAACTGGGTCACCCAGGTGCCCCTATGACTCCCAGTTTTTATCTCTATCTTACACTTTTATATCTAACTCTAAATATATTTACCAAACTATTAATTGGAATTCACTTACTAGAATGTGTTTCAAGTTCAATGAATCTAAAATAAATTTAGCACCATTCTTTCCCAAACCTAACAGTTTTCCCTTACTTGCAATCTCAGTCAATAACCCCACCCAGTTGCTTAAGTGAGAAACTGGAAATCATACTAGACTCATCTTCCCCACTGATTATATCCAGTCATTCACCAGGTGTTATTGATCCTACCTATATTTTCTTGCAGATAACTGCTCCCCTGCTGGCCCTCTGTCACCATCTTCATTTAGAAATGCATCACCAATTGTCCAGACCATTACAATACCTTGTCTGTGGGCTTTCTCACTCTAGTCTTTCCCTTTTTCCCTTGGCTTTCTTTAAAGATCTTCTTCATCTGGTCCTCACCTCTTTGACATCAATTCCTTCCTATTTCTACCTTGAACTCTCAAAATATTAAATTTTATGTATACTTCCAAAGGGGCCATGCTCTCTCAACCACCTTTGCATTGGCACAAGCTCTTTTTTTTCCCCTTCCTGTTCTATTTCCAGTACCTACTCTCTATCACCTACCTAGTTAACTCCTGAAATGGAGCCACTTCACTTCTTCTTCAAGTTGCCCTTATCTTAGGTCTTTCTATTGATCTGTCAAACAACCTATCTAATCTATCTGCTTATTATGTATTCTGTCTAAATTTGTCTTATACACTCATTAGCATTTTATTTAATAAATGCTTATTTGGTGCCTACTGTGTGTCTGACAATGTGCTAGATATTGTTAATAGAGGTAAATGAATAGGTAGGATCTTGGCCTCAAAAGCTCAGTCTTGCAGGTAAATCTTAACTTGTGCATTATTCACTTATTCTCTGAAAGTTTTTCTGCCCTCTTCCTCCCTAACAGGGCACACTTAGGCAATTGTCATTATGCTCTCAATGTATCATGCATCAGCATCTTTGTAGAAATTATATTATTCTATTATAATTGCATAATATCTCTGCATTAGATTGTAGGTCACTTAGGTTCAGGGACTCTGTCTTTCATCTCTCCATTCCTGGATTATAGGAGCAACTCAACAGGTAATTTTTCTTAATGAACGAATTAGTGCAAAACTCTAGAAACATCTACAGAACTTTCTGAGCCATTTAAATTGTATTATATAAAGATACTAGCTTTTGATTATGCATACCTTTGTTTTCCTATTTGACATTTTTTTCTTTTGAAGATGCCAATTTAAAATGTACCTAAATATAATTAGAATTTATTTTCTTTGAAATTACTCATTTATTTATTAGAAATGAGCATGTAATACAGGCACAGTGGAAGACATGGCTATTGTTCTTTAGAAGCTCATATTCTAATAAGGAAAACAGGACAAATCTTTGTATTATGAATCCATTAAAATTTCATTTAATAACTTTTGAGGAGTGCTTACTATATGTTAGACACTGTGTTAGAAATTAAGGATTTTTAAAGAGTAAGAAGGGGTTCCAGACTTTAAGAACTCTGTTTTACAAATAAAGAACTAATGCTGCTTATATCCACAACAAAGGAAAAAACCAATTAACAGAATCATTAATTGTGCTTTGTGAACACCTCTACTATAATACATTTATTTTAATTAAGGCCTTCTACCTAGACCAAAGGTGTTAACATGGCTTCCTGGTGTGAAATGTAAGAGTTGTGAAATACTAAACCATTTGCCTTTACCCAAGTCCTGTAATTAGAGGAGGACTTCTTACTTAAACAAAAAGTAACTTTGATAATGGAAGTGTAAAAACAAACACTGTGGACACTAGCAATGATATAATCTTTAATTACTTGTATAGTCAAAACAAATAAAATTTAAAACGAATTATTAGCTATAATTATAGAGGGACTTATGTATGTATGTATATTAAGTAAAATGGCAGATAGGCAGAGTAATGGCTGAGTAGACAGAAAAACTAGAACATTTAGTGAGTAGAGTTAAAAAATTCCAGACTGAGAAGATTTCAACTAACTGATGGAATGTTCAGAAAACATTAATCAAGGGGTGCCTGGGTGGCTCAGTCCGTTAAGTACCTGACTTTGGCTCGAGTCATGATCTCTAGTCCTGGGATTGAGGAACCCCCTCCTCCCACAAGGGGCTTTGCATTCAGCAGGGAGCCTGCTTCTCCCTCTCCCTCCGCCCCTACCCCTTGCTCCTGTGCCTGTGTATGCTCTCTCTCAAATCAATAAATAAAATCTTAAAAAAAAAGAAAACATTAATCAAGAGAAGAGAAGAGTGGGGGAAGCGGGTGGGGAAAAGGGTTAAATAGGTGATGGGGATTAAGAAGTGCACTTGTGATGAGCACAGGAAGATGTGTGGAATTGTTGAATCACTCACTATATTGTACACCTGAAACTAATAAAATACTGTATTAGCTAACTGAATTAAAATAAAAACTTAAAAAAGAGAGAAGAGTGTTTACCAAGTAGGAAAGCAATATGAATATAGATACATTTAGAAGTATGGAAATATAGCAAGTACAATTTTGATTGGAGAAATAAATTACTTAGTATATATTCTTGAGTCTTGCTATTTTATAAGATATATAGCTATAAATGAGGGTTTATATTAAATATGTTGGTGCTCATTTGCTTTTAGGTTGGAAAGCAAAGCAAAAAGCCTTAATTTCAGAGAAAATTTATGTTATGATATGGCACATATGGCTACCAAACCCATTACAATTTTGTGCCGAAGTATTTTTTGTTTATAATTGCAGATATATTAGGAAAAATGCAATGTGTGCCACACACTTCAATATCTGTCATTGAAAAAGAGAGAGCCATTCAAGTAGCGAAATAATTGTGTGTGTGTGTGTGTATAAGATGAATAGAATATGAAAATTGAAAAAATAAAAAGGTCAATATTTAAAATAACTGTGTAATATTCTTGTAAATTTGATGTTCCTTGAAAAACCACTTCTTTAAAAGGGGAGGTTTTGTTTAAATAGATGAAAATACCTTTTAAAAAATAAACAGGTAAAGGCCAAAGTAACTCATCTTATGAGGAAATATTACAAAAACCAAATTCTCTATTTTTTATTTCTGCTATTAAAAACACAGGAAGTGTGGCAGTGGTTATTGTTCTATTTCTACGGTTCCAAAACTAGTGTAATTTGGAGTACCTCTAGCTAACTGATGAAGTTAGAGTGATATTCAATATTTCCTATGGATTCATGTTAATTTGTCGTTTTAATTTGTTACCATTCACAGCAGAACAATTTCCTCACCAGGTTTCCTCATTGAAAACAATCTTCAATTTGCCAGAGCTCCTACCACACAATCTTTAGAAGTAGAGAGGCAGGATTGATTTTCAATATAAGAAGCAGATTACCTCCCTGTACAATGTCCATTATCTCTAAAAAATCTTTAGCTTATGATAATATAGGTTCTAATTATCTCATTACTTTTAGTTGCAATTATTTACCATGAAGTACCTGATGTTTCCTCTTCTCCAAGAGAAAAGAGAGCTCATCTCATAGTTGCTTTCCTGACCACAGTTTCCTAGAAGCTGACTCTTACATAACCAAAATGGTGACCAAAACCATTGATATGAAAAATTAAATGAAACTTTTTAAAAAGATGGAGCCAAAGATATTGTCTTATAACTTCCTTTACCAACTTCTGGAATCTGTTCAAATTATTAAAAAAGAAGGAATTGGGGGACTTAAAATATCAGCAATGAAATAAGAAATAGTAGCAACAATTCCACTGGTTGCTATTATTTCCTATTAAACTTCAAAGCATTTTTTTCAAATATTTATATCAAATATAGAGATGACTTTGGGAACTGACAACCTCTTTTCTTAATATATCAGTATATTATTATGAGATAAAATTAGTAGATAAAATTCCATCAAATATCAATATATGCTCTGATTAGGAGATCTTATAGGAAAAATAGAAACTCTTTCTTTCACTGCAGATCAATAACATTCCTTATCTAGTAGGACTAGACTTAGCCATGGATCTGACCATGTCTCATTATTTTCTGGAAGTTATTATTATTTTTTGATCACCTGCCCTTGTGGAAGGCAAACAAACAAATAAATCAGTAATGCTTTTTGCCAGACACTGCCTTTGTTTAGATTGCTATATATCAAGTTTCTTAAATTTATTGTGTGTTTTAAACATACAGTTTAAAGTAAAGTCAGAGTTGTGTATCTATGCCTTCCACACTATCTGTAGAGCTCTCAGATTTAATTAGCTCCGTAGAAAATTGTGCACAATAATCATTGGCCATTTGGTTCACTATCTTCCCTTCAGAGCTGCTCCTGGAGTGGCTGAATCACTTTGGAAGAGCGGAGAGAGTGAATGGGGACCAACAATTGAACTACCCTACTGTCTGTTAGGCTTCTAGCTATAATCTCTAGAGAGTTGTCTTTTTGTACTTGTAGTCAGTTGTATTTTATAGCAGAAAAGATTGGATTTGGGTAATTCTTACAGAGGGACTAAGTGTTTAAACAGGTTTACTTAGCAGAGGAAACATCTGTGCCCACTTGACACACACTCACATGCACACACACATACACACACACTATATATATGTATGTATATACATAATATTTTTTTTCTGTAAACCATATACCTTTTCCTATCCCCAGAGAGTGACAAATTAAAGCTCTTTTAGGGATTCTTCTAGCAACCTACATATTCCAGCGAACAGTTCAAAGATGTAACAACCTTATCTGTAATTGTAAAATGATGTTCAGCAAGATATTTTTCAGAAATTAGCAGTTACCAGTCTTGCTGTGCTACTTATGCTAAAATTGTTTATACTCTGGCTCAGGGTTTCAAGACATGGTTTGAGGAAAAATTCCATATTTTGTCTTGTTTGTATCGTGCAAATTTTGTGGAAGAGGATGATCAGTAGATACCTGGTATTATGTGCATGTTGAGTATCAGTTTTTCAGAAAGGAGGTATTCCAAGATCCCACCAAATTTGCTATGACTGGGGAATAATGTAGAAGATATGAAAACAATCCATTTGAAGCTACTTTTTACAGCAGTGAACTAATAACAGACAAATGGAGAATCATCACAGAAAACCTTAGACTGAAAATCTTATATTCTATCAAATGTATTGCCAAAATGGCAATACAGGAAAGCAATCTAAAATTGGAATGTATTTTCCAACAGTCATGAAATCCTCCTTTCTCTATTTAGGCTGGGTGGGATCCCTGTGAAAAGTTTCAATAAATATAAGGCAAACAGAGACAAAAATTCCTCAACTCTCACAACCACAATGACCTCCTACAAATTTCTTAATTAATGTTATTAGTAATATGAATCTATATCATGCTTAAAATTGGTAGTCCTCCCCCAAAAGCATCAAATTTAATGCTAAACAAAACAAAAGAAAGCAGGCAAACAAATGAACAAAAAACGCTGGACATGACCTATTAAGGTAGGTAGAGCAAGATAGAAGATATTTTTCTCACTATTATAATTTTAAAATGATAAAGAGCTATGTAATTACAAAACAGGACGTGAGTTGAAAAAACATTACATTAGACTTATTTATACATGTGGTTACATACCAAGAAAACCAAACTACTAGAATTAAAATGTGAGTTCAATAAATAAACTGACACAAAATAAATATACTAAACCCCCCTAGTAACTCCCTTGAAAGCTAACAATAATGTTTTAAAATTCAGTTAAATAAAGATTTAATTCAAAACACATACACTTACCAAGAAATGTGCAGGACATACATGAAAAGAAAATTCTACTGAGGAATATAAAAAGAAAACAAGTAAATAGAAAAGTATTACATGGTCTTGGAATATTTGTGAATTTTCTCCAAATTAAGCTGTGTATTTCGTGCAATAACAATCAAAATTACAAAGATTTTTCTTGAAAATTTTGTAAAATATATTTAGAACGATAAGTGGATAAAAATATCCAGTAAAATTCTGAAAAAGATAGGTAATGAAGGCACTAACCTTGTCAAATATGAAACTGTAATTTAAGTTACATTGATTGAAAGTGTGGTGAGACTCCAAGAATAGACTAATCAATGAAACAAAACAAAGTCTCCATAAATTGACAGCAAAATTAATATCTGACAAAAGTAGCTTTATGAATCATTGAACAAAGTTTTGGTTACTAAAAAAAAGAAAGGAAGAAAGAAGAGGAAGCAAAAAGCAATTGGATATCTATTTGAGAACCAAAATAAATAAAATAAATAGAGCTCTAAGTCATACCTCAGATCAACATGAATTTCAAATGTATTAAAGATATAGTATAAGTACCAGAAGAAATATTAGTTAAATATTTGAAAAATTTTGGCATTACAAAGCCCTCTAAACACACATCAATGGTAGACTACATAAAGTATATATTCACATATTCAATTAAATAAAAATTAAAACATACTATTTTACAAATACACTGTGAAAAGTTAGAAAACATGGTTGGAGATATATATTTATAAAACATCAATACTTTAATGTTCTTAGTTACAAACAGAAGATGACTGATTGACGTAGAGAGAAAAGTAATTTTGGGAGTTGCTCATAGAACTAATAGGAAGATTTGAGAGGTAGGTTTGAATCAGTGAGCAAGGCAGAGCAGGTATAGCCAAGGTCCTATACAGGAATAGCATCTTATCACCAGGTAGTCATTGTGAAACTTCTAGACCTTTTACTCTACCACTGCCATCTCATATTATCTTTAATAGACTCTGTCTCCACATCACCTCTAGATTCAACATTCCCGGCAAAAGTATCTGATTGGCCATCCGTAGATCATGTGACTCTGTTTTACTTGCCAGAAGATGGAGAGAGAAAATGTTATTTCCCATTTAGCTTCCAGAGTGCAAAGCGGAATGGAATTCTCTCAAAATAAAAAGGGAATTTGTTTGCTGGGCAGCCCAATTATTTTCTACTAAAGCATGAAACCCTTTGCATTTAAAGACTGGATACTCCAACAGATACTCCAACAACAAAAATGAGCACATGACATTAAAAAGCAGTGTAGAAGTAGAAATACTTCTCAATCAAATAATGAAAATCATTAAAACAATTAAAATATGCAAAGAAATTATCAACTAAAATTATAAAAGTTTGGAAATATCCAGTGCTGGTGAGAATGTGAGGTAATGGACACTTTGATATGGTGTTACTGGGAATATAAATTAATGTAACTTTCTTTTTTTTTTTAAAGATTTTATTTACTTTTGAGAGAGAGAGAGAGGGAGCATGAGAGGGGGTGGGGGGAAGGAGAGACTCCCTGCTGAGCAGGGAGCCCCGTGCGGGACTGGATCCCAGGACCCTGGGATCACGACCTGAGCTGAAGGCAGACCTTAATGGATTGAGCCACCCAGACACCCTTTAATGTAACTTTCTATAGAATATTCTCAACTACATCTCCACCAGAATGTAAGCTCCATGAGTGATGCCATTCTCTTCTGTTTTGCCTATTGCTATGTTCACAAGTCCTAGAAGAGCACTTTGCATGTTGTAATTCCTATAAATTGGTTCTATAAATGCTGTTCAATAAATTAATATCAACATTTAACTCTTATATAGTCTTTTGCTATACAATTTCACCTCTAAGTATCTACCCTAAGGATGTAAAGATCTGCATGTTCAATAATTCAGTTTTTGGTTAAATAATCTATAGTCTTTACATACAATGGAATATTATATAGTTTTGAAAATATAGATGTGTATGTATTAACAAGAAATAATGTTCATGACTAGGGCACCTGAGTGGTACAGTCGGTTAAGCATCAAAGTCTTGGTTTGGGATCAGGGAGTATTCTCAGGATTGTGAGATGAGCTCTGTGCCCTACTCAGTGCTCAGTGCGGAGTCTGCTTAGGACTCTCTCTCCTTCTCCCTCCCTTGCCCCTTCCCCCTCCATCTCCCCTCCTCCCCACCCCCATGCTTGCTCTCTCTCTCTCAAATAAATAAATCTTTAAAAGAAAGAAAGTTCATGACCCACAAATAAATGCAAGAAAAGCAGTTTGCAAAATGATACCTTATTTGATTGAATTTTTATTTTTATTTTTTCAAAAAGAAGGGACATATCTATAGGTGATACCTACATAGACAGAAGCCTGCTCATTATATATATCGAAATGGTAACAGAGGCTCGTCCTTTACCCCTTCCCTTCTCTTCTCTTTCTGAATACTTCAGTCCCAAAGCCCTTGGGGAGGGAGGGGCTGCTGTGGACTGTGTCATTTTCGGTGTTGCATCCTCCACAAGCTGAGTTTCGGTACTTCTTACTTTTCCAGGGTCATTCACGCTAGTTCCCTGATCCTAAAAATTCTTTGTGATGTACAATACAATTATTGTTTTCCTTGTTACTGCTTGATACTTCCACCTCCTCCAAATATTATTAGTTCCTTCCATATCAGCCTAAATTCCATGGTCAATGATTTAATCACCCCCATATCTTCGGGTTGCTCCTGTCATCTTCTCTTGGAACTCATCCTCCTGTTGGGGAGGCTAGTAAAAAACAAAGAAAATAAATAAACCATATTATGTGAGGTAATGTCAACAACTAAAGGACAAAAGAGGAATAGAGTGTGGTTCTAATTTCATATGGAGGGGTGTGTGTGCCTAACGTGTTCAAGGGACATGGAGGACAGCAGTGTAGCTCTATCAGAGTTATGGGAGGGGTGATAGCAAAAGATGACCTCAGCAAGATACAAGTAACCAGATATGTAGGGCCTAAATTTATCATCTAAAATCTTAGCCACTTATAATTTTTTGGCATATTTTCTTCAAGTTTTTTTCCTGTGTAAATTATCTTACGTAGTTGAGATTATGCCACATATTTTAATTTTTCGCATTAAGCCTTTTTAATATTTCCCCTTTAGCAATAACATTTTCCAGTGACATGACATTTCCAACATTTTAAGTCACTGAATAATATACTATTATATATATACAGATACAATGTCATTTACTACATATTGGTCAGAACATTCTGACTATTCACATAGAAAGCAGATAAGGAAGCACAGGTTAATGATTCTGCAACTCAGCATTGGTTTTCTCTCACAACTCTGTGGGACAGTTCTTGCCTCCTTTCCATGACAGCACCTCTTCTCTGTTCCATTCATTTTACCTAGCCCATGCCAGAATCCATATTTTATAAGGTTCCTCTTTTCCTGTTTCCTGGGCCTGAAACCTCTGGAGTTCTCAGCTGTGGGATCTTAAAAAAATAAAAAGAAAGAAAAAAAATCACTCCACTATCTTCAGACCTATTTCTTTTTTTTTTTTAAAGGAGCCATATACTTCACAAATCTATGATAAATAGTACCTCAGCACATAGCTAAGTTTTTTTTTAAGAGAGAGAGAGAGAAAAAAACATGCACATGTGGGGGGCAGAGGGGCAGAGGGAAAGAGAGAGAGAGAATTTCAGGCAAGCTCCACGCTGACCAAGAAGCCCAATGTGGGGCTCAATCTCACAACCCTGAGATCAGGACCTGAGCTGAAATCAAGAGTCAGATGCTTAACCGCCTGAGCCACCCAGGTGCCCCCAGCACATAGCCGACTTTTAATTTCCCAATTACAGAATGCCAATATTTTTGGAGCAAAACAGAAAAATGTATGGCTTCTATTACTGTGTTTGACACATAATTTACAAATAATTTAACTCACCTAAACAGGGAGACATAAGTCATATTGAAGTCCTTATTAGTTCATTATGCCTTGAGTATCTTGGAAGGAATGTATGACGTCCTCTGGCCCACGCAGCAACAGTATGGCTGGAAGCTCTTTGAATAGTGGGGAACCCAGAAAGAGAAACATAAAATAAAGATTAATAGGAAATACATTAAGCAGATGTTTTATCTCCTTTAGGGAGAATTCTAGAGATTATCCCAATGTGGGTCATGGGAGGTGGACAGAGAGAAAGTAATTGGGATCATCCTGGAATAGATGTGAAATTCCCATGTTTTTAGCACAGGGCTCTGTTAAGAACATCAAATACTAGCTTTCTAGCATGAAGCCCCTTTTAGGCCAGCATTTTCCACACATTGTTTTATTGAATTAGGATTTAAGGACATGACCGGGATACTCATCCCAAAAGTGATCAAAAGGTCTGCATATTCAAATCAGCCTTTATTAAGTATTAGTTGCATATCTGATGTAATGCTGAAAAACATCTCTCCAGTTCCTAAGAACTTCTCTCCTAATGAAATAGCACAGTTACCACTACTTGATTTAAAATAGCCATGGATATTAATGCAATATGTGTCATTATTTAAATAGCATAACAAAGACAGTTGAATTTGTTACCTGCTCCCTGTTATCTTTATTATTGTGGTTATATATGTAGTGTGTGTGTGTGTGTGTATTGGTTGAAAAGCAAAATACCATGAATGTAGTAATCTTTGTTCACTACAAATTTCTGTTCAGAAAATGAAATCTCAAGAAGAAACATTTTTTATACTGAAACCCAGTTAAATTACCCTTTTGTCTTTCAAGCTCATAGAAGTTTCCTCCCTAAATCTTCTCCAGCACATCCAGATTATGGCTTCCGGTGGAGCCACCTAATCACACAGTGGGAAAGATACATTAATGGAAGTCAGAAGTATGGCATTGAATAGACTAATGGAAGCTTTTTAAGAATTCCAAGTACTCTTCATATTAGAAACTTTGTCATACAGGTGACAATATTAACAATAATAATCCTCTCTAATAAAAGACTAATATCAGTTCTGACTCAGTAAGAGCCACTGGTTCCACTCTGCTCTGTCCATGGATGCCCTGATTTCCATTTCTAGCCCTGAGTACATATTGTTCAATTCAATAACCTAAATTTTCACTGGTAAAACAGAACGTCAAAATGAATTCAGTAATTAGCTTCCCCATTAGGGGGCTCATTTAATTTCAAAGCTAATGCTATCCACATTTCCGTTTCTAATTAATCCAAATATAGAAATGCTATAGTAACCCGACCGTATGTTCTTCGAAGAGCTGAACCCATGACATTGTCATGGAGTCGACAAATGTTCATTACAGATGTGACTGTAGAACACCATTCCAAACAAGTGAAACTTTTTCCTTATCTTTTTTTTTGAATTTATTTGTTTTGCAATTTTAAAACATTTGAGAAATATGCAACTTCTCCCAATCTGATTTCTTGAGAAAATTTTTAACCAATTCCTTAAACAGGATACATGTTTTTATGAGATTCAGAATAGAAGAATATGGGTTGACATTATTTTGAGATCAAATCCCAGGAATTTAAAGCAGCTATAGAAGGTTTCCTTGAGGAATATTTTTAAAAATACATGCCTACCTGGTGGGGTAGCATAACAGATTCCATTCCATGAACAGGTTTGGCATACGTGAAATTATTCAGTGTTATAATCATTACTTTAGACCTCTCTGGGGATATGTATCTGCATTCCACACTTCATAATAGTCCAGTGGCTATGGAAGCGGGAAAAGGAAAAAAGGAAAACACTGAGATTTAAAACAATATCTAATTATTCTCCAGTAGGGAAAAAAAAAAACTGTTAAATGGAATATGGCTTTCTTTCTCTCCAGCAGTAAGGAAGACTATTTAAATGTGGAACTCTGCCTAAGTCACATTTTCAAATAATGCTGTCAGCTTTTCCCCAGAGGAAGGTGGAGGTTAGAGATTTGTCATTGGGTAAATATAAAAATATACAATCATGTGACTATTACATATGGAAGCAGAATAAAAGAAATGATTAATTTATTGATTGCTTGAAGGAGAGTCAAAGTCATTCCAACCATTTGGGGGTCAACCTGGAAGACTTCATCTAGAAATAGTCTGATCAATTCATAGAAACAGTAGGCTTGACACAACCCAAAGAAAAGCGTAAGAACTATCTACCAAAATGAATCACAAACAGAGAAAAAATGAAAAGAAGCAATCAGTCACCTGCCATCAAAATGAGTACTATTGAGTACAATGAGATAAATTGGATCCTCCTGGAGTGGTTGAAGTTATGATTAAGAAAACTTTCTAAGAATGATCCTTTGAATGGCTACAATGAGGTTTTCAAGTAAGAATTATACATTGACCGTTTTTTTAAATCTTCCAAAACACTGGTCAAGCAATAAGGATGTTTGACCTCTGCTTCCTTGGAACCATATCAAAGACAGGCTGTTTCATAAGAACAGAGCACCACCTTGTGTTGGTAAGTTATTACACCTTCCTGGGACACCTATGGGAGGCCCTTGCCATTGTAGTAAGTGAGAGCTCAGTCAGTAATGAAGGTTGTTGAGTGAAATAGGCATGCATAACAGCTTCTCAGTCATTTTAAACTCTTATCCTTATGTATTTAGCTGTGTTTATGTTCTGAGAAAGATAAAGAAAATAAAATAAGGAAATGGCTAGTCAGACAAAACAAAAAGTATTTTTGTACCTTTTAATATAAATGTTTTATTTCAGGAAAGAATTTTGTAAGTTAAATTCATAGCTCTGATCCTAAGTTGATTTTGCATTTGACACATTATACTCATTTTTTTAAACTTGAGCTAGGCTTAATATCAAATCTCAATAAAACAATTTTTTGAGTTTGAAATGACTCAGAAATGCATTATTTCCCAAGTATTCAACAAATAAGAGTTATTTAGAAATCATCAAATATTAACTATGTTAAGTTGAAAACAAATTCACCCTATTTCTAGTAAAACCATAAGAAAATTTATCAAGTAAGAAAAAACATTAGCCAAATAGCATTACACACCTTCACTTTCCTAACTGCATTGCTCTAAGGTTTTAATTTTTTATATAAAGTGAGAAATTTTAAGATTTGCAACTGATACAAATGTAGTTATGCTCATTCTTCAAAATTAAACTCAAATCTTAACATAAATTTTTCTATGGTCACCCCATCCTCAGTATTCCTAGGGTACTTGGTTTTTTAAAACTAAAATTTTTGGTATTAAAGGGATTTTTCTCATGTCTCATCTCATTCAGCATTGTCTTCTATTCTTGGGCTACAGCCTCCTGGTCTCAACTCATTTCAGTGTCCCCCAACTGTCTAGAAGGGTGTTCATGCTCTAGGACTTTCTGCAGTGGTTAGAAATGGTTTTTGCACTATCCAATATAATATCCACCAGTCACATGTGGCTCTTGAGCAATTGGAATGTGGCTAGTGTGACTAAGAAACTAAATTTGAAATTGTGTTTAATTTGATTCAATATAAACTTAAATTTAAATAGTGCCATGTGTCTAGTGGCTACTGTACGAACAGGGTGGGTCTATAGAAATGCCTTAACAGAAAAACAATTGTTGAGTGAATAAATGACAAGTTATTCGAACATGATGCATTAAATGATTTCTACTTTTTTAGTGTAGGAAATACTTAAAATCCTCATCTTCACATTTTATGTCTTTTCTTGAGAACTCAACTCAATCCATGTGAGAATTTTTTATGATCTAAACTATTGGGGTAATTTTGTTTCCTTCCTACATTCACTTCATGCCCTTCATTCTCGTATAGGTAAAAAAAAAGCGTTTTGTTTTCTTCATCCTGGATGAATTCTGAAAGCAATAAATTTAATTATTTGTTTCATTAGAACAACATAGGAGAGTTTTTATACATCTACATAAGTAGATTTGAAATTTAGATGAGTAAGACGTCAAATTCGGTACAATCTTGTCCAAATTTCCAAAATAAAGTTATAGTAAGCCCCTCATCTCATTAGTTCTTTCTCTGCCTCCATCCTGACCAAATATGTAAAATAATAGGGCATCCTGAAAAGCTTTTTTTGGATGAAACCCTGAAGTGTATAGGCATACCTTAATATTTTGCATTCAGTCATTCAATTCCCCTTTTTATTTGCATTTATTTGACAAATATTTATTAATTCTCTATTATATGTCAGGTACTCTACCAGACACTTGGACAGTTATAAATATCAACTCTATTCGTATCCTTATGGTTTATAGTTTTAGGGCCAGAAAGTAGCTAATTTTAACAGTTAAAAATATGTATTGAGTAATTCTTTCAACAGCTCTGCGAAGTACTGTTATTAACCTCATTTTACAAGGGATAAAAATAAAGTTTGAAGATGTTAAGTAACTTCTTTAAAGTAATTTAAATTGGCAAATGAAAAAGTCAGGATTTGAACTTATATCCTCTTACTTGCAAAGCTAGAAACTGATAAAAGCCATGTTATATAGAATTTTCTATAAATAATTATTTTAAACAAAACATTGTAAGTGCCGTGAGAGTTTTGGGGAAATGCTATGAGATCTCAGATGAGGAAGTCACTAAAAATAGGACATTTCTCATGAACTCAAGTCTACTGAATATATACTTCTTTGATGTATAGAGAAGTGTATTTTAGCATAAATGAGGCAGAATTTTATCTCAGAATGAGATAATATTTGTCAAGCAATATCTAATTTGAGCTAGAGACAAAACAGATCCCCTGATTACATGGACTAGTACTTGATGCTGTGCAGGAATCCCAGATCATGCCTTTTTAATTTATATACAGGCTTCTCAGACTCGTTATTTGAGTAAAATATCTCAAAACATCATCAGTCTTTTGTGTTTAATTGCTAAACATGAAATGAGAGACACATTTGGATTATTCCAAGAGAATGGGAGTGAGTCATCTCACACTGATTTTATATGGGAAGGTGGATGTTTTTATACTTTATTTAACATGAAACACGTATTCCTTACTTTTTAGAAACTGGAGAAGTCTACATTTTTAAAAAATATACTTTTTTCTTTGTTTAATTTATTCTCTAAATGTGTAAACAGAGAGCCTTGATATCTAGTTTTTGAGTTGTGATTGTAGAGTTGATAACCACCCTTCGTAGGAAAACCGTATTATTTTCAAGCAACTGTAATCTGTATACCTGTAGTTAAATGTGAGAATTCAATATTGGATTAGTATAGCTTCAAGTCAAGAGAGCTAATGTTTATTAAGTTAGTGTTTATTGAACCTATTTCTTCTTATGCTTTTTTCTATGAATACTTTCCTTCTTCCTGAATGTCTGGGTGTTCAATTTTAGGGAATATTAACATTTCTTTTTTTGGAGAGGGGTCATTACGTGGACTGAACATGAGTTATCTCAATGACTGTCCCTGGGACCAAGTTAGGTATGAAGAGAATTAATGTTCTAGGAAAAACATCCAAGCTGTGACCTTTAACAGATTTCTTTGGAGGACGTTACTAACTCCCTCAGAGTCTTTTGACATCTCAAGAAAGCTCCTCCCCCCACACCTCAGCAAATGACTGAGACTGGATTTCCATCCCACCGTAACAGCTTGTAAGTGAGTCATATTCTCTCTAATTTCCCAAATTAAAAAAAAAAAGATATAATGTCCTATACTTTGAATGTTGTAAAGCAAAAATCACACTGACCTCCTAGTGAATTAAGCAGTCATCTTTTTGTTGTTTGTTTTGAAATATATTTGACATATAACATTGTATTAGTTTAGGGTGTAAAACAATGATTTGATATATGTATATATTATGGAATGATTACCACAATAAGTTTACTTAATATCCATCACTGCGTGTAGGTATGATTTTTTTCTTGTGATGAGAACTTTGAAGACCCACTCTCCTAGCAACTTTCAAATATACACTATATTGTTATTGTTAACTATAGTCATGCTGTACATTATATTGCCAGTTTATTTCTTTTATAACTGGAAATCTGTACCTTTTGACTATCTTTACTCATTTTGCGCCCCTCCTCTCCCATCCCTTGTCTCTGGCAATCACCAATCTGTTTTCTGTAGCTGAGAGTTTGTTTTTGTTTTTGCTTAAATTTCTGGTAAAATATTCTGTTTTGTTTAAATTACTTTATTTCTCTTAGCTTTTATGTTTTGTCATATCTGGATTTCATGACTAACCAGTTATGCTTATGATGAAGCAGTTTTATACTCTATCCAAAACATCTAAATTAGTTCTTCAGCATCTTTATTTATTTGTAGTCATCTGTGTACTTAATCAATTTATAAATTTATACCTTTTGAGCACTTACAGTGTGTCCAGCACTGCAGCAGGAAACACAAAAGAGGTGAGAAACATCGCTTATGTCTCACAGGATTTCCAAGCTTTCTTGGGTGCCAGAATTAACAAATAACATCAATATTATCAGATAAAATAAAGATAAATGTAGCATTGTCAATAAATGCAAGAGGAATTAGAAGAAATGAAAGATTTGTGTGGGCTCAGTATTCTTTTCATAATATCCTTGTGAGGTAGGAATTATTTCATTCCATTTTATAGATGAAGAAAGTGAATATCAGGGAGGCAAAGTGACTTTTGGGAATTTGACTCCAGAGCTTGTGTTCTTTCTGCTGTGTCACCATGTTAGGGAAAGCCAGAGGTGGTACTCAAGCTGAATTTCCAAAAATGTGCTGGGCTGAAATAAACAGAGGGCAGGAGGTCAGCAATAGAAGCCTGGATGGGAATGAACATGGCAGATGTGAAGGCTTGCCGGATGAGCCAGAGGTTTGTGTTGTATAATAAAATGAGTAGGACTTTGAGCCAGAAACAGAAGGTCTTGGAAGCCATGCAGACTAAGGAGCTGATTCTTTTGTGATAGATTACAGAGCAGGGCAATTGCATATTCAAATGACATTTTAGGAAGGTTTCTTTAGTAAGTGAGGATAGATGAGAGTGGGGAAAAATAGTTGCAATCAGGGGTAACTTGTCTAGAAGCTATAAAGAAAATATTGCACTGGATACAAGGTTGAACAAGAAACTTCTTTTTATGCTTCTAAACTTTGAGCTCCTGGAATGAGTGGTATATATTCATCGTCTATATTTACGCACCCCTGTTTTCTTCTCAGTTAACTCAATGTGGCTTCCATTACCACCATTTCCAGTTATTTTGCTCAGCAGTAGAATAATTTGCAAGGGAACACCTATTTACTTGTTTATTTTAAGTCTTCTCCATCAGTATATAAGTTGCCATGAACAAAGAAAATTTATCTTGTTCATCTCCAGTATTCCTAGAACTTTGGATATATCCCGACACATAGTAGGTGCTCTAGAAGTGTGCTTTTTAATTTTTACATCACTGGCTTTTGTTTAAATCATTATAATATCTTTCAGACTTAATGTGTGGACGTATTTGCATGGCAGGATTGGAAATATGTATTATGCAATGCTTAGCAAACTTGCTCATGGGAGAATCGCATGCTGGAGTGTAACTAAGTTTAAAATGATGGTGGCCTAATTCCAATTACTCAGAAGCTGATTAGTTTGCGAATCATCCACAGGCCCCCTGCTTCTCTTCTTTCTAACTGCTGCCAACTTTTGGCTAATTTTGTGCTCATTAGCACTTCCTCTAGAGCTTGGGCAAGTCAAAGGTATGACCTTTAAGTCTGTCCATTTTACTACTTATTAACAATTTTAGGGAGGATATGGGTGAGATAGAGATTGGAACTATTGGCAAACATGAATAAATATTTTATATTGTTTTGTATAGATTTTATTTATTCATGTTATTATTCCTACCTTATACATGACTTATTTGAAAGATAAATGTGTAATATGAATATAATATACACAATGGTCTCTACGGTCATGCACATTTGTTGCCACATCCATACATATGGATTATAAATGGGAATAGATCTTTGATTCCAAAGGTTAAATTTACAACAGTTGCATGCCAAAGTTATCCAGTGCGCTAGGGCGTATCTCTCACGTTTCTTCATGTTCAAGGACTCAGACATCCTAGGTAACTTCACAAATTTTTTGTTTTAATTAAGAAGACCCACACATATTTTAAGAGCTGCATATTATATTTTAATGACTTACTTTGACCACAAACCCATATACCATATACCATATGGTGATGAAAACACCAAGTTCTGTGCTGAATTATAATGAATTGCAAAATAATGTGGAATTAGAAATATCAATAGAATTAGATATTATAGTAGTAAGCATGAAGAAACAACATAAAAAATAAATTATAACCATAAATTCAAATTCATTCAGATAAAGTTGAAATATCAATGAAGGACAGTAATATTAGTAATATAGGTAATTTGCTGCAGGACTCAGGGACTTAAAATAGTTGCATTTTTCTAAAGAAATGTGGTAAAAATACTCAACTATATAGACCTACCAAATTGTTTGATGAAATCTCTTCTTCATATGGTACAAATTATTGTTCCGTGATTCTGGAGTTAGTTGGAATTTGGAACATAAAAAAGTCCATTATTTTAATTAGTGCAAGTGTTTGTGTTTTTGTGGTGAATAAAAAGGTCAAGGAGTATGTAGGTACATAGATCAAACTGTAATCTTTCACTTTTATCTTTGGGGAAAACACAGATGGAAGTAAAAACATAGGGAATGATATTATTTACCCTTTTTGAAAAATTAAATTCAAAATGGGTTTAATCTCAAAATTTTGTTAGATATTTGCTAGATGTACAGCAAAATAATGTAAATGAAAATAAAGGGCATAGCATGATAGACTATTTGTAAAGATATTTTATTGACTTTGCCAGAAACTTCATTTGAATTAATTTTAAATGGGCACTAACAAGTAAAATTAGATCATTTATCAATGTATTACTTAACAGAATGTATTTCCCAGTATAATGCAAATATACTTGTCTCAAGCTATACTGTGTTTTACTCATAATGTTTTCAAGAATTATTAAGTGCAGTCAGTGAAGTTCTTATTAATCAGATTCTATAGTCTCTAAAATTTATGTAAAAGAAGGTGAGATATAAATAAATATATATATACAAATAAATAAGTTTAGCAATACAAAAATCCCAAATTTTAAATGCATCAATACTGCTGTATTTCTCTCAGGTGCTGCCAAAGTATTATCATCATAAATTCTATTTGTATTAGAAATTCTGGGGGAAGAAACAAGTAATTCAGCACAATACATTATGTTTTGCAATGTCTTTTGGCTACTTAAGAACCTACCAGAGAAGCATGTATATACCAGTCACCGATTGATGCACATTTCTATTTTTTATTTTTGTACTTATTATTCACAGATAGTTGTAAATAGGACTGTATTTGAATGCTACCCGTCAGTACTAGTTGTTTATGGATGGCATCTCTTCTGAAAGGCCCATGCGAAAGTCATACTAGTTGTTAAACATTTTGAATATCATCCTAGTTGTCACTACAATTTTACTGGCTTCTGTGCATGGAAACAGGAATTTTGTTAGCTGATTACTAGCCTTAGAAAACAAACAATTTTGAGGTGTCTGGGTGGCTCAGTCAGGTGAGCATCTAACTCTTGTTTCAGCTCAGGTCATGATCTCAGGGTTGTGGGATCAGCCCCACTTTGGCTCCATACTCACCACAGAGTCTGCTTGTCCCTCTCCACCCCCTCCTCCCCTCCCCCTTACTTGGGCTCCACACATGTGCTCTCTCTCTCTCTCTCTCTAAAGTAAATAAGTAAATCTTTAAATTGAAAAAAAAAAGAAAAACTATTTTTAAAAAAATTAATCACTATATGTTGAGCTTACTTAGAAAGTAAGCCATATTGTTTATATTTTTTTGAAGCTCACATCATAAATGCAATATTGTCACAAGAAGGAGTATTGTGATTGACAGAAGGACACCAACAGATGCATTCCAAAGACATACAATTCTTTAGTAATACAAGATGAAGATAGTCTTGCAGAGATTAAGTAGAGCAGGCATTAACACAGCATGCTCTCAGAGAGAAGAGCTGCTTTGCAGACCCTCAGAGATCCCACAGGAAGTCAGCTCTTCAGGAAACTACCTGTGTGGGGTGAGGCAGTGGGCAGGTGCTAGAAGCTCTCCCTGCTTCACTGTTTCAGAGATTTTATATCCTCCTGAGAACTACTCCTGACTGCAAGGGACTCTGGCAAAATGCCTGCCCGCCACCCAGTATAAGAGCAAAACAACCTTGGCACCTTCCTCAGTCATTGCTAGGGCCATATATAAAATGAGGTCATTTCTTCTGGAGCAGAGGTGGCCCAAGCTCTAGGCCTGTGGACTCCTCTTGGATTAATATAATTTTTACTAGTCAGCCTGAATTTTATATTTTGGTGATGTAAATAGTGGAATAAGTAATTCACCTACTACTCAATTCTCTGCTTTTCTCAGCTTCTGACAATTGGAAGCTACCAAATCCTCCTTGATTCTTTGCTCTGCCCCCAAGAAGATGACAGATATTTACCCTCCCTAGGGCAATAGCTCCACTCTCCACATATAGAAGACAACTTTATTTGTGTATAACACACTCTTTAGTTCAGTTTTGTATAGCTATTTATTTAGGATTAGACAGACTATTTTTATTTGTGATATGAAGTATGGGTGAAGACAGATTCTCATTGCCTCAAGGGCTCTGTAGATCACACATTGTCTATTCTGGAGTCTTACAGGATGGGAGACTTAACCATGTTAACCAACCTAGGAAAAACACACAAGAAAACACACACACACACACACACACACACACACACACACACACACTCACTCATTTACATATCTCTAAGCATAATAGCATCCATAGAAATTACCTTCTAGTTGTAAGGCCTTCTCCTTCCTGATCATTTATTTTCTTTAGAACATAATACCCCATACATGGCCATTAACTTCTGTCTGCCTTTTGCTTATCATCAAGTGGGGAAGAAATAAGAAAGCATCAGCAACCTTTCTCAGAGTACTAACACAAAACAAAGGCAAAATAAGCCCAGGCTATATATATAATGGGTATATTATACATAGGATATTCAGTAATCCAATTTAAGAACATACATTATTAACTCAATGTGTCAAAATATTTGCTTCCCCTTCACTCTTAAGAGCACAAATGTTGTTTGCACATACAATTAGAAGTCAGACTGGTTGTTTTCAGCTGCATTCATCTTTACCAAGCACATGGAGGAAAAGATAGTTGCAAGGCAGAAATACTTTGATTTTTTTCCCCAAATATTAACCTGGGATGAGAAGAATCTGTGCAAAAGCTAGAAAAAATATAGCATATTAAGTAAACTTGCTTTTAAAATGGAAATCAAGGTACTCTATCTCTTTTTTGAGTTTTTGTTTTTCTGTGTTTAATTACAAAGCATGCATGCTTAGAGAAATAAGAGTTAAAAGAAAAACATCACTAATCCTCCCAGTCTGTCCCTGTTAGCCCCCACATCCCACCCCTCAAATGTAACTAACTTTAAAGTGATCCCTCCACATCATTGTCTAAGCGAATACAAACCTTATTCATATATATCTACATTTTTTCTTTCTCCTTTTCTTTTGTTAAACAGATATAAGATCCTACTAGAGAAATTACGATGAATCTACCTTTTTATTTAATATAATGTGGATACCCTTGCAAGTCATAATACAGAGCTCTGACTTTCTTTCAAATAACTGTATAATATTCCATGGTGTGGATGTTCTGGAAGCTATTCAACCATTCTCCTATAAATGGACATAATGGCTTTTGTTGTTATTTTCCAGTATTTATGACGCTCAAACAAAATTGCAGTAAACACCTCTCTGTTTATCCTTGGGCATGGCAACATGACAGTTTCTAGCATAGATTCCCACAAATGCAACTACTGGGTCAATGAATGTATATATATGTCTGTTTTTGTTTATAATGCTATATTATTTTATAAAAACATTTTATGAACTCACACTCCTACCAGTAAAACTCACTCATTCTGGATATTACAGTTCTTGAATTTTCATTAATTCAATAGGTGAAAAAAAGGGTACTTTGTGTTGTCTATGCTTGTTGCCCCAATGTGCATTTCTTCTTCTGTGAATCTTTTCCTTATTGATCTATAAGCACTTGTGTAACTTTATAGCTATTAACCTTTTGTTATATGTGTTTCAGATATTTTTATCTATGGCTTTATGATTTGTACTTTTTAATTCTTATGTAGTCATATATATTCTTCCCTACTATTATTTTTGAGTCTCATTATTTGCTTTAAGCTTTTCTTTATCCTAAGAAAAAAATACCTCCTAATATTTTTCTTATGTTTTAACTAAAGTTTAGAACTTTATTCTATTTGGAAGATTTTTTTTTAATGGTTTGAGCAGGGACTCTGATTTTTTTATTCTATATGGATAAATAATTATAACACTTCTGAAATAAAATGCCATCTATAGTATTTACTGTTTTCCTAGATATCATTTTGTGTTTGGGGATTCTTTATTTGGCTCCAGGGACTCATTTTGCTATTTAGGTGCTCGCAACTAGTATTTTATTATGATAGACTTATGGTATGCTTTGGTATCTGTTAAGGTGCTTCCAACCCCTACCCTCTCAGATTCTTTTTTTTTTCTTAATTTTTATTTTTATTTGTTTTTCTTAGTGATCTCTACACCAGTGTGGAGCTCAAAC
>NW_027397063.1:104706714-104768244 GCF_003265705.2 Callorhinus ursinus
TTTTCTCTCATAGGTCCTATACCTTGTTTTTATGAAACTTTCCCTGAAGTTTTTGGTATTTTTGTTTGCTTATATAAATAGATTTTTCTTCCCATTTCCAAGATTTGATGTTTTTCTTTTAAGTTGGAGGCACTTAATCTCATTACCATTATCATCATAAAATTATCAATATTTTTTAAAGATTTTTTAATCTATTTATTTGACAGAGAGAGAGAGAGCACAAGTAGGCAGAGTAGCAGGGAGAGGGAGAAGCAGGCCCCCCGCTGAGCAAGGAGCCTGATGCAGGGTTTCATCCTAGGACCTCATGACCCAAGCTGAAGGCAGTCGCTTTAACAACTGAGCTAATCAGGTGCCCTGAATTATCAATATTTTATGTAAGAATATATAATTTTCTTCTGTCTTGAAAAGTGTTGAATGGTTCAAGGTTAAATTTAAGAAAAAATAAGAACAAAGAAACACGCTAGATCAAGTATATATATACCCTGGCCTAAAGAGAAGTGTTCTTTTTCTGAATGGAGTGGCCCATCAACCAACTGCCAAGTGTTGTAGATGACACACAAAAGATATGGAAGAGAAGAAGGAGCAACTTCTAGCCAATCAGTTCATTGGAATAAATACTGGAAGCCAACGAGAAGACAAGTGTCACCCTCAGAAAATTTTCAATCCATTCAAGATACTGAGTAACCTTCCATGAAGATGAGATCTGTGTCCAGTCCATCCTCTTGCATCTGGGTCCTGAGACTGCTTAGCAGTGGAGCTTAGTGGAAGTCATGCTGGGCCAGTTTCCAGGCCCTGACCTCAGGACACTGGTACTTCTCCTGCCTGTCTCTTTGGGCACTCAGCTTTGGAGCCCTGAGGCATACTGTATGGAGCCTGAAGCTGCCTGCTGGGAAGAAGTGACCACAAAGGGAAGTGTGGGTGTCTCAGCCAAACTCACAGCATCAACAGACAGACATGTGAACAAAGGAGACTTTGAAATGATTCCAGCTCCTTCAAGTCTTTCCAACTGAGGCCCCAGACATGGTGGAGTATCTGTGTGTCTACTCCTCTATGGTGTGCTTTTTCCAGATTCCTGAAGTACAACTTCAGTAAGTCTATGAGTGGTTGTTTTAAGCTTCAAAGTTATGGTGCCATATTAGCACCCAGGGATAGTAACTGGAACAAGTTTGCCTAAAACATAGTCTCTTCAGTATCTATGTCTCTTAAGGACTCAATGACAGTCATTACATTTCAGTTGGGGCTGGGAGAGGTGGGGTGTAGTTTGAAAATAACCTCAGGAATTTAGATATGCCGCCTGGCCCAGAAGTATATTTGTACTTAGGCCCCAAAGTTGCAAATTAATCTATTAATAATATTGTTGTCCTTCTGAGTTCATAGGTTTAGCTTTTTGTGAAATCTGTTTGCCTGTGGTGCTGTATGGGTTATTTCCACCAGGGCCGATATTGGCCTGAGCTGTTTCATAAGAGACATCCTTTCATGTAGCTGATTCTTGGCCAATGCATGAAACAGGCCTGCCTCCGAGACAAGTTTCAGGGCAGTTTGTACCAGCTTGTGAGTCAGTTTATTGATAACAGCAATATCGGTGGTTTGCACCTGGTTTGGGTGCAATGCCTGTGAGCTCTACTATTGGCTGGTCACATAGTGATGAGGTGCCTACCTGACCAGTGGACTGAGTATAAGACCCAGCTGAGATTCCATTTTGAGCTCCTGATCTCAAGGTGTTCCATGCACGTGTTGGAGGTCCTTGATCCAAGAAAGAATGCATACCCAGGATGGCCCTGTGGAGGGAAGACCATTGGAGTCCGCCCTGGACCTCTCTGGACAGCTTGCTGTGAGGCAGCCTTTGGCTCTGATGCATATCCTTAAATAGTGATACTACATTTTTATGTTTCTCCTGCAATAAAGTGGAGATGTGTAAACATTGTGGTTGAGTTCTATGAGTCTTCTTAGTGTCTTTTTTAGTTTTCTTCAAGAAGTGTCTGATTGCCACTGTTATTGTGGATACCTTAAGCAGATCTTTGTGCTGGTTTGAGAATACACTTCACATACACGTGGCACATCACTAGCTTCTTTTTTAGTTAAGTTACTTCTTTTCTTACTACGTTGTATGGTGGCTTCTGATCTTTCATAGTTTTGAAATACACTATGGTTTTGACTAGGACCAAGGGTTGAAAAAGCCGCTGCCAAGATGAAATTTTAAAGTACATTTCTGAAGTTGGGAAGATACATTTGCATTTCATATACTGCAACACTGTGTGATAATAGGATAATACCACTAGCCCATTTTGAGAAATGGCTTTTATAGTGATAAGGTCAAAGAAAATATTTGGTGTTCTACCAACCTTTCCTCCACCTCTTACCAGGCAGTTCTCCAGTGAAGTTCTCCATAAACAAAGCCTTCTGGCTATGGTCATTAAACCAGTGCCAAAGTGCTAACACAGATGAGGCTGTTCACTAATATTTTGGTTATTTTCTTTCTGAGTACCATTCCTCATCACTTTGAACTTAGGCGATTTGTTTTCTCCAATGAAATATTGTCTTAAATGCTATGTCACTTATGCATAAATAATAGGACATAATTTTCCAAGTTCCTTCTGGAGATAATACAAACACATGACTAGATGGAATCTCTCTAGGCCTGGGTTCCTGAGTCATTGTAGTAAACAGTAGTCCTTAAGTGACTGTTCTGGGCATGAAATGGAAGCAGGAAATAAACTTTTGTGTGGTAAGCTACTGATGGGTGTTTGTTACTACAGCGTGACCTGGCCTATCCTGCTACTATAGGGTATTCCTCTCTTACATCTTGCCTTTTGGTACATACTGAACTTCCAGGGTATTCTGCCTTATATAAATTCTAGGAGAGATTTTTTTTTAAGATTTTATTTATTTATTTGAGAGAATGAGAGAGAGAGAGAGAGAGAGAGAGAGAGAGCATGAGAGGGGGGAGGGTCAGAGGGAGAAGCAGACTCCCCGCTGAGCAGGGACTCCATCCCGGGACTCCAGGATCATGACCTGAGCCGAAGGCAGTCACTTAACCAACTGAGCCACCCAGGCGCCCCTAGGAGAGATTATTTTTTGAATGATTCTTCTATAAAAACTCCTCTTCTAATTCCCTTTTACCATTTCTTTTTTTATTCTTGAATTTGAAACATCATTGCAAATTATGTTTTAGCTGTTTTTTATATTGTGTAACTAGAAAAGGTTCCTCTCTAAAACCTGTGTGTTGTATTCTAACATTAAGGTGGGATATATATTCCTTCAAGGAGCCATTTATTTCTTGATTTTTCTGCAATGATGTGGTAACTCTGTTTTCAATCAATGCCCTACTTCAGTGGTTACTGGTTACACCCATTTTTGCACAATTACAAGAGGAACACAAGTAACAATAATTTTGAAATTCATTACAATGCCAGGGTTTATATGCTCTCATTAAGCATTAATTGGTAGTTGATGGCTATTGCTATTTTTAACACCATTAGTTCATAGCAATATAATTAGTAACGCTAAGTACAGGAACCACATTAATAGCATTACTAATTGTAAATCTGGAGATAGAAACACAACATGACTGGTTAATTTCCAGGCAATATCTCATGATAATTAGCTGTAGGACATTTGTGCTGAACTAGAAAGGTAAATAATTTAAATTTTTTTTACATTTTTTTGTGGTTTGCAATACTAATACCACCCTTTAATGCATGTACCTCATTCTGCCTTCTGATGTTAACGTGTTTTTCCTTTTGAGCTCCCTTTTGATGTAGGCTAAGTAGTGATTCATTTGTGTCTCACAAAAAAAATGTACTGTCATTTGTTGAGCAAATTTTATTGTTCTATACCCAAGTTGTAAAAAGGAAACGTATTAAATGACTTGCTACTTCTATTACATTATAGTTGGCTAATAAAATTTAGTGCAAAACTTCTTACTGGTCTTTGAAAAGTACCCTTTCTTCCCTCATTTCTCTAGCAACAAACTGGTCAACTTCATTAGTCTACTATTAAGTTTCAGTGATAGTAGAATTAAGGGGCAAATGTTCTCAAGCTACAATAAGGGATTTTTTAAAAACCCACTAGATAGTCTATATTTACATTTATGCTGTTTAATACGTACCGATTCTTTCTGTAGTCACACTCTATGGGCTTTAACAGTCTACAGTACCTGTAACACCAGAGAACATAGTCTTTAAGTGCCCTTCCGTGTGCTTGCTAAAGGACAGGGTTTTGAAAGACATTCTGTATTTTTTTTTTTTCTTTTCCTAATCTTTGCAGAATTCTGGTGGGATATGTGTGAGGAGATTGGGAACAATGAGACACTCTGCTATAGTCAAAAATATTTGAATCATAGTGTAAGAAATCATAAAGTTGACTATTTAATTTTGCATTAATCCTTCCAAAATTATTTTTCCATTTAGCTCTGAAGCCCTTCAGAGAAAATATTGGTAACACGCCATCTCAGGCATGTCTTTGCATTTTGTTTTGGCTTTTTGAAAGGACTAGATAACATTTGAAAACACTGGTTTTCCTCTTTTGACTTGGTTTTCCTTATTCTTTTCACATCTGAGAGTCACCATGTGTATCTTGCTGCTTCATTGGTAGCAGGGGAAACAGCCAAAATGATGATTTCAGTATGTTGAAGCTGTGAATGTCAGTAGATTCTATGATTTATGACTGGGTAAAGTTGGTAAAAATGAGTTGATTGCTTAGTGAATTAGTTTGGAATGTTAATACAAATTCAAATGCTCTTTATACAATGAGAAGCAAGAGGGAAAAAGAAAGACACATGGTTGGTGAAAACCCTGGAAGAGTTTATTTCCCATATTGACGTTTAAGGATTTTGTGAGAGGCGTAGCTTTATTATTCTCTTTCTTGAGCTTTCAACTCTTAACAAAATGTGCATTAACCTGTCACAATGTGCAATGCTATTATTTAGTTGTAATTAGTTAATGATTATGTCGTTTCTTTTGGCAGGGAATGCCTTAACTGATGAAACAATCTTCTATTCACTTTAAAAATATACATATATAAACAATAGAGCAAAAGAAGCACTGGGAAGGCACATGACGATTCATTATTTTCCATCACATTAGCACATTAATGTGCGGTGAGTTTAAAGAAGTGGCATGAATAAGCTGCTACACTGTACTGTTGGTAATATTGACTTTTATGGGCAATTTAATTTTAAGTCTACAGTATATGATTTAAAGCAGTTGTGCTTTTCCAAAGATGGAGTATGAAGGTGATCCTTGTTCAGTGCAATACCAAAAGAAAATAAACTATTTCATCCTCTGGTCATGGTTAGTGTTAGTAGAAATAGTACTACTAGTTGCTTTACTTTCACCGGGTAATCATTTTTAAAGTGAAAGGGGATAATTAATTAGCTGCAGCTAATTATTACAGGGAAACCTGGTAGCTGAGTGGAAAAGGACCATTTCAGCTTAACGATCAAATTAAGATGCTTCCTCCCCTCTCATGAAAAAATTAGAGGCCTGAATTTTAAGATGTTTTTAACAACATCAAATTTATTTTACTTTTGTTTTTGCAACTTGGGAGCTGACAGAGAGTGGCTTTTTTCCCCTCTTGCATGCTTCAGATGAGCACTCTGGAAACGCGGCAGGTAACAGAGCAGGTGGTGGCTTATTTCGGGGGGCCGGGGGGGTAGTGTGCTCACTCCCAGTGTTGCAACTTCCATGCCATCTGCCCAGAGCGCCTGAGCTTCCAGAAAGCCTGAAGTTTTCAGGATAATATATGGTCAGTCTGGAAAAAAAAATTAAATACATGTGTGAATCTGTTGTGGGAACAAGACACATGTGTAACAAAGGCAGGTTTTATGTGTCCTGAGAATGATTGGACCGTGAAATGATAGAATATTGAGAATTTTAACAGCCATGCACTATCTGAAGCAGATGCATAGGAGGAAGGCTGCAGCCTGAGAGTGATGCCCTGGCAAACCCCGAGGAGAGGACAGTGTTTTATTGTTCCAGACCTTTATTTATCCACCAGCAGATGTCCCTATAAGGCAATAATATCTTACAGCTAGAACAGCTGATTATGAAGATCAGAAACTGAACCACTCATCATATTTCCAAAGATTAATGGGATTAAACCCACCATGTACTTCGAGATAGATAAAATGCAACGCAGCGCAAAAGTAATTCAGTTTATTTCAGAAAACCGCATGGAACAAAATTCTTATTTATTTATTTATTTTTATTCGAGGAGTTCCTGACCTTTATCAGCACTAAAACCACTTCTAAAATAAAATAGAATAAAATAAAATAAAGTAAAGTAAAATAAAATAAAATAAAATAAAATAAAATAAAATAAAATAAAATAAAATAAAATAAAATTCTTGGTTGTGTCTGTGTTATCAGTATACTTTAAGTATCCATTGAACAAGGAAAATACCCAAGGTCCAAAAACTACTCTAAATTCAGTAAAATGTTTCACTTAATTTGTATTTATTACTGAGTATAGTATCTTCATACATTTGAAAAATAACATAAAGCATGTTATTTTATGTTTCCATGAGACATGTTACTTAGCTTGTAGACAATTTTAGATGCACATACAGATTTAAGGAATCTGGTAACAATGCAGGCTGCCCAGCAGATGTGTATCTGTAGCTCCAAATGGTGAAGCAATAGTTTATTCCATTATACTTTTTCATTCTTTAGTGATACACTACTTCTTGATGGACAGAAAACAGTGTAGAGAAAAATTATTGCAAAGAAGTAACGGCTGACTTACAAAGTGATTCCTTCAGTGATAAAACATGCTAAAATCCAAAATTAATACCAACACTGATAAGCATTTCTACTTTTAGAGGTAATAGGCCCATTTGTTTTTCTCCCCTCATGAGAGGCAAATGTTAAGGCCAAAGTGCCAACCTAGGTGTAATAAAAATACAGATTTTGAAACTAAACAAACTCAGACTTCTAACTCTCTTTGCCACTTTCTAGCAGTGTGAGTCAGGGCCAGTTATTCAACATCTAGTTTATATTTTCTTGATTGAGAATAACAGTAAAAATCTCATGGAATTGGTGCAAGCATTAAGATAATTTATAAACATGCTGGTGTGTTATGGGAATTTAATAAGTGATAGTTCCCTTACTTCATTTCCTCAGTTACTTTACATTTTATGATTTCAGTGAATATTAATTCATTTACTTTTCAGAAGGTGAAATTACTGCCCGTTGTGAGAATTAGAGAGTGGGTCATGGTCATGGAAAGGCATAAAAGGGTGGACAAAAGTAAGATGAAGTCAGAAGTAAAGTGAATATAGAAAATGCATACCACAAAGTTCTGTACCTGTTATATAAATCAACTAAAAATTTTATCTTGAGCTTTCTGGGAGGCAATGCAAAGAAGGATACATTCATCTCTTGTCCATTTACTCATTCAGCAAATATCGGAGCACCTCCTGTGTGCCAAGCACCTATTCTAGGAGCTGGAGATAGATCAATGTACAAAACATCATATGCTCCCGTTCAATGGGAAGAGACAGGCAATGGACAATAGAAGTAAACTACAGAATATTCTAGATTTGGAAAGTGTTTTGAGGGAAAGTAAAGCAAGGAAGAGAGACTGCGGGTTGTGCTGAGGGAGGGCATCCTCACTGAGAAAGTGGCATTTGAGGTGGCATCAACGAGATGAGGGTTTCAACCCAGCAGATCTCTGAAGGAACACAAAGGCAGGCAGCAGAGTTCGTTAAGTGGGAATGTGCCTGGTAAATCATGGTAGTAAAACAAAAAGGAATTTCTGAAGCTGAAGGAGGTGTGACTCAGTGGACACACCCCTCAAATATATCTCTTCTCTGGTGTCATTCTTAAGATGTTCCCACTATGCCTAGTAGGCTTAACATTAGGAGGTGGCTCAGTAAGATCAGTTCTAGAGTTGTTCAGGGACAATGATTTCTAACTGGCTGTCTTAATCCAAGATGTAATGTAGCTCACCAGGAAGTGTCTAACCTTGTGTCAGGGAATCCACATACTCAGATTTATGTATGTGGGCAATCGTGTGCATTTTTCTGAAGAATTCTTTCTAGTTTTCAGCAGATTCTCAAAGGGGTCCATGGCTGCAAAAGGATTAATAATCATGGGTTGAGAATTAAGGAACAGTCCTTCAGACATCTTTCAGAAAAAGCCCACAGCCCACTCTGGGACCCTTTTCATAGCTTTCCACCTCTTTCCCATCCTCACCAGGCCAAGGAGATGGGAATGAATAAATCACCTCTGTAGAAAAATTGTTCTTTTCCTTTTTAATCACTGCTGAATTTCTGAGAAGAGGATAGCAGGTTATGTTCTGCAGCTGAGTAAGGACAGAGTCATGGCTTAATAATCACCCCAGAAAGGTTCAAGGAGAGGGAGTAAAAGGTAATAACAAGTGAAAATGAAAATGAAAAGCATGAGAAAAACACAAAACGTGAAGTTCCCTATGTTGGCTAGAGAGCATGGAGGGCGTGGTAGGCAGAGGTTAATTCCGTAAGAGCAAGAGAATGTGGGAGGCCAGTGGGTGTAGGATACATAGAGGATAACCGGACAAAGTCAATTCTCTTAGGAAGACTTTCTCATTTGCTTTTCATCTGTTCAATTTACATGAAAAATTTTGTAATAGCAGGTAGAACTCTAATATTAGACATTTCTAGGAAGAAGCCAACGAGACACCTACTTTAATTTCTAAATTCACCAAAAACATATGCTAAAGACTCTAAAATGGATATTATCTTCCTATTAACACTGAAAGTAACACTGTAAATGAGAAATAAGAAGATCAGTGAAAAGGGAGAAAGCTAAAATGAAGTTTGTGTAAAACAAAAAGAATGCAAATAAAACATTTCTCAAAGTCTGTGTATCTGATAACTTCCACTCATATTTTGCACTATATCTTTAGAAATTAAACTGGTCTTTACAAGTGGCTTATCATTAATAGCACAAAAGGAATGGATTATAAACTCTGAGCTATTTAGGTGACAGGAGAGAAACAAATTCTGGAGACTGGTCAGTAGATACTGGGACAGCCTGATAGGAAGGCTGTGGGTCTTCTAGTAAGATGGACATTTGAAAGACGACAAAGCCCACAGCCCACTCTGGGACCGTTTTCATAGCTTTCCACCTCTTTCCCATCCTCACTAAGCCAAAGAGATGGGAATGAATAAATCACCTCTGTAACCTCCTTCCACCTTGAGATTTTAAGATTCCTTGTTCCCATCCACCCTCAAAAGGGATAGATATTGACTCAACACTCTTCTTTTTTTTTTCTTTTTCAGGGACTCCTCTGCCTTTCAGGCATTACCAAACATAATTAAAGAATGCTTTAAAGCTTGAGCAGGCTCAGTTTTTAACACACACCTCTTCCATTTGAAATGCAAAATGGAAATGCTAATGAGAGTTTCCTTGTCTATCACCATTCCCCAAACTGAGAAATGCTAGATCTCAAATATCTTCGGATTATCTCTTGGAATAGGTAATGAAAAACACTGAATGTTCAATCCATAAGGTAATTGTACTCATTAATTACAGGCCCCAAATTTTCACAATGAAGATAGATTGATTATTTTTACAGTGAGGTGGTGATTACTGAGCAAATGCCAAGCCTCAGTTATAGGAGAGAAGGAATGATCCAAATCTGTTCTCTGAGGATTTTTCCCCTGACCTCTACAAATGCTCCTAACATGTCACCTGAGCCTTGCCTCTAGGAGTGAAGTTTTCTTAGAAGGATGATCAGAGAGCAGGAAAGAGCAACCACGTGCCATAGAATGGGTCCTGGAAAGCAGCAAATGTCCTGAGGAGGTAAATTGTTTTGTGATTTCATTTCTAACTGCTTGTTCAACATGTCCACCTAGATGCCCACAGGAACCTCAAAGTCTGTATGTCCCATAGGTAAAATATTTACCTTTTCTATTTTTTCTTGTATCCCCCTTTTCCTAGTTACTCAGGATCAGAATCTCAATATATCTCAGGTTTCCTTTCTCACTTTCCCCCCATTTCTAATCAGGCTTCTTTCTCTTCCACAGTATTTTATAGATGTATGTTTCACCAGTGTCTCTGCTTTTGTTCAGGTCCTCATCTCTTCAGGCTTTACATTTTCTAACTCATTTCTCAGCCAACAGTCTCTTCCCCCTTCAGTATATCTTGGTGTTTCAATTTTCTGGAAGCAATGCTTTGCTCAAAAACCTTTACTGATACTCCTCCAGCCACGAGGTAGAGCTTAATCCATTCCCCCTATCACACACGCGCACACAACCACCCAACTCTTGACTCACTTCTAAAGAACAGGGTATAGAAATGAAAAAATACGAACTTTACAATGGAGTGATCTGGCAGACACTGCCGTAACCATGTGGTCAAAGTTACACATCACCAGGGATAAGTCATGTTGCTATCATGTGCCTCTGTATGATGTGATGAAAAGGGCACTTCACTTCTGTGGTCTCCTTCTCCAAAACTCGTAACCTCAGTCTAAATCGAAGGAAGACATCACAAAAGTCCGTATTGAGAGGACAGTTAACAAAGTAGCTGACCAGCATTCTTCACAGTTCTCAAAGTCATGAATAATAAGGAAAAACTGAGAACTGCCATAGACAAGAAGGCTAAGGAGACATGATGATTAAAGCATTATGATATCCTGAATGGGATTCTAGAAATTTTTTTTTAAAGGACATTAGTGGGAAAAGTGGTGAAAACTGAACGAAGTCTGTAGATTAATAGAATAGTACTTTACCAATGTTAATTTCTTGGTTTTGAGAAATGTACCATGGTTATTATATAAGATGTTACCATTACTGGAAACAATGAAGGGCGTGTAGGAATTTTGTACTATTTTTGCAACTTTTTTGTCAATCCCAAATTATTCCAAAAATTTAAAAGTGTATTAAAAAATAGCTTCATTGGTCCTCAATTCTCAAATACAGTTTTACATAAGAACTACTACAAAACCTTTTTCTAAATATATATTTCAGGGCCACATCCTTGGAGATACTGATTCTGTAGGTCTGAGTGGGGTTCAGAAGCTGTATTTTTTTTTTCTAAAGATTTTATTTATTTATTTGACAGAGAGAGACAGCCAGAGAGAGAACACAAGCAGGGGGAGTGGGAGAGGGAGAAGCAGGCTTCCCCGTGGAGCAGGGAGCCCGATGTGGGGCTCCATCCCAGGACCCTGGGATCATGACCTGAGCCGAAGGCAGACGCTTAACGACTGAGCCACCCAGGTGCCCCAAGAAGCTGTATTTTTAAGAAGCTCTTGCAAAGGTTCTGGTATGTTGCAGGTTTGAGAATGACTGGCC
Source organism: Callorhinus ursinus (assembly GCF_003265705.2). NCBI lineage: Eukaryota > Metazoa > Chordata > Mammalia > Carnivora > Otariidae > Callorhinus > Callorhinus ursinus. The sequence goes on from NW_027397063.1 coordinate 104,717,993, forward strand.
TACAGAACTAAACCGTAGATTGCATACAAGCCCCAGAGCTGGGCCAACTTGAGCCATTAAATGTTTACATTCTTCCCTCACAACCAGAAAATAATTTCATCTTTGCTTAGCTCACCTGGCTTTCCAGGACCCTCAGATTTGCTTCAGGTTTGTTGATTCTCTCTCTCTCTCCCCCCACCTTCCCCCTACCTCTCTTCTTTCCCTTCTCATCTCTCTCTCCTCTCTTTGTCCAAGGAAACAGATTACAATGTAAAGATCCCTAGTGGTGTAGTGTGAGTCTAATTCTAAGCTTCTCTCTTCCCTAATGAGAAATGAGTATGTATAATGGCAGCCTAGGTTAAACAGAGTAGTTCTTTACAAATTAAAGAAAAAAAATATTTTTTTTTACTTCCTAGATTATGGATTAATCAGTACCATAGCATTGATAAGTATTGTCCATCTGACTGCTCTAATGAATAGAGAAGAACCAAAGTTAGCTGCTCTTTTTTTTTTAAAGATTTTATTTTTAAATAATTTCTACACCCAACGTGGGCCTCGAATTTACAACCCTGAATTCAAGAGTTGCATGCTCTACTTCCTAAACCAGCCAGGTGCCCCCAAATTTAGCTGCTCTTTAATTGGCATTTAGCAAATATAAGATACTTCAGATTTAAGACAGTTTGTCATCCCTCCATAGATTATATAGTGTCTAGTTAAAAAATAAATAAAATAGCAAAAGCTCGCTGCGTATCTTTTTCACATTTAATTCTCAGAATAATCTTGTGAAGTAGATGGTTGTTAACTCCGTCTCACAGATGAGATGATTTAGGCATACAGAGCTTAAGTAATTTTCCCAAGATCATCTAGCCAAGAGCAGAGGGACCAGGTTTATAACCTGGGACCTCTGTCACCCAGTACAATGTACTACTGACCTACAGAAATATGCTTGACGAAACTATAGTGAATTAGAATTTGTTATCTGAGTTGAGTCCAGATGATGTGTGAGGCCAAAAAGGTAAAATTGGTGTACATGGGCATATACCATGTATATAATATTTAGCTTAGATGCATATTATATTCTTCGCTAGCTTGTAATGTTTCATAAAGGAGGACGAATGTTTTGTGTGTATGTGTGCATATGTGATTTTTCGGTCCAGCTTTTAGCATGCTACATTTTGATTCTTACTCACTAGGCAAATTTCTTAGATCTGAGAAATTCTCCAAGGATAGAAAAATCTGGGATCCAAAGCAGTCTGCTTTGACAGCATAGATGTGCGGTAGGAGAACATCATGAGACAAGGGCAGAAACTTTCTTTTATTTATTTTTTAATTTTTTTAAAAGATTTTATTTATTTTTTTGACAGAAAGAGACACAGCGAGAGAGGGAACACAAGCAGGGGGAGTGGGAGAGGGAGAAGCAGGCTCCCCGCTGAGTAGGGAGCCTGATGTGGGGCTCCATCCCAGGACCCTGGGATTATGACCTGAGCCAAGGCAGACGCTTAACGACTGAGCCACCCAGGTGCCCCAGAAACTTTCTTTTAAAGCACGAAGAAGGTTAGGTAGAAAACATTCCATTTGGACATCATCTAATCCCAGGTCTCTACAAAATGACTGAATATGTTTGCTTGTAATGTGTTCTCAGGAAATTTCCCTGAACAAGTAAATGAAACAAGCCTGTGTTGTCATTCCTGAAAATCTCCAGTCTATTACAATGAGGAGAGCACCTGTTTTAAAATAGTCTGGGTGATAAATCACAGAAGGTTGCATTAATCAAGGCAGCCTAAAGCTGATAAGTGCAATTATGGGTTTGTCACCCTAGGGAAATATCTTGATCAAGGCTCCTCGAACCCAGTATAAACCCTCAAATTTTTGCCCCAAGACTGCTGTACCTAATGTGGGGACTTAGCACATCTTTTCCTTAGGGTATTGAAGGCCTTCTGGCAGGGCCTTATCCAATATCCACAGTAATGAAACCTTGTTCTGGTGAGATCTATTAATGGCGTGATGATGGAATACCTCTACTACCAATTGGCAGCAGTCGACACACATCACAAGTAAAAAGAAACGAAAACAAAAACCAAACTGAGCCTTGTTCTCTCCTATGGAAACGTTGTAGCTAACCATTCAGAGAGATGCCTTTACTTGCTTAGGTTGATTTTTTTTTTAATGTTATAAAATAGATGTTTAAGGCAAAATTATCATAATTCAAAAAAAGTATGAGCAAAAAGATTTAGGACCAAAATGTAAATAATCAAGCCATCGTTGTTGAATATTATTTTTAAAAATATGCATTTATTGATAGTTGATATCAATTATTAGCCATGATCTTATTATCAAAAATATTTTATTTTTCCTATATCAACAAAATGAGAGAAATCTGTTTGGATGCTAAAATACCCAGAGCTCCTAAATTCTGATATTAATCATCTAATTTCATTTCAAGAGCTATGCCAGTCCCCCTTGCTCCAAAGTTTACTCTTCATATTATGCTCTGCACCATCTTCACTCCTTCTGATATGAGACCATATATCACCAACTGCTTCTCCCACATTTTTGTCTCGTCATCATAGATTACACCTAGTATTGTTGAGTAACACTATGTATGCATACAAAATGCATACAATTAGCCTCTAATAGCTAAGTCCCTATGGGACAGTTGTTATCACACTTTTTTGTATTTTCATAGTTCTTTCTTATTCCATGTTACACTTAATTTATGTTTGATAAATGACAAAGCCTGAAATAAAATTGATACCAGTTGTGTTTTTGAGATACTATTGGATCCTAAATTGTAAGATTCCATAAAGAGATGCCAGTGTATTTATGAATTTAGTGTACAACAAAAGTTAAAACTTCAATTTGGCAGGAAAGAATGATTTATTTAATAAACAATGCCAGCAACTACCTATCCAACTAGAAAACAAGTAAAATTTCTTCCCTATGATATACAATTTTTTAAAATTCTAGATTAAGTTTAAGGTCTGTATGTGAAAAATAAAGCAACAATAATCTTAAAATACTATCTAGATGATAAAACTGACAACATAGGAGCGGAGAAAACTTTTTAACCCAAGTTGGAAGACACAGAAACTTTAAAAAGGAAAGACAGACTTATTTGACTAAATTAAATTTTGAATTTCTGCCAGGCTCCTCAAAAATAGTAGATAAATGATAAGCTTTTGTAAAAAAACAAAATAAAACAAAGACATATCTTTATTGAACAAAGGGTTGATCTCCGGAATATACAAAAATCCTTATAGAACAAGATGAAGAACAATTTCATAGAAAATGAGCAAAGACTAAATCCATGTGGCCAGAAATTTGTGAAAAGATGTCCAGATACACTCATAGCAAGGAACATGCAAATTAAGGTAACACTTAATCACTTTACTTCCATCTACTTGGCAAAACTTAAGAACTATTGCTACCAGGAATGCAGAGGAAAGGGTACTTTCATACATTGTAGCTGATTCTGTGAAGGCTACAGGCTTCTTGGAAAACCATCTGACAATATCTATTAAAATTACTACTACACAGACTGTATCTTAGCAATTCAATTCCTGGAATCACTTTCATAGAAATAAAAACACCAGCAAATAAAAATGCACATACATAGATGGTTGTTACTGCTTTGGTAAATATGAAACCAACAAAAATAATGAATCAGAGAGTAAGCTAGTTAACTTGGAGAGGTTTACCTTAGGAATTGTTGAATGAGAAAAGCAAGACGGAGAAAAGGTAGGCATAATATGATCTTTTTTTGTAAAAGAAGGACATGCCTTCTTTTATTTATAGGTATTATATAATGGTAGGTATGAATATTCATGCATGTGTATATTTCATAAAATTAAATGAACATGGACAAAGGTGTAGAAGGATATTTACCACATTGTTAATATGGGACATTGTTCCCTGGGGAGAGGATGAGAAGGAAGACAGGGAGAGAGGAATATCAAAAGCGTGTACTTCAAAAAGCCAACCACCAGAGGCGCCTGGGTGGCTCAGTCCTTGAGCGTCTGCCTTCAGCTCAGGTCAGGATCCCAGGGTCCCGGGATAGAGCCCCGCATCAGGCTCCCTGCTCGGCGGGAAGCCTGCTTCTCCCTCTCCCTCTCCCCCTGCTTGTGTTCCCTCTCTCGCTGTGTCTCTCTGTCAAATAAATAAAATCTAAAAAAAAAAAAAAAAAAAAGCCAACCACCTATTCCCAATGCTGGAGAGTGAACATGGAGTTAGTTGGTGAAGAGAGGTGACTTGTGGTGTCTCAATGAGGAGGATTTCATATGTAAAATTACACATACATGCATATTTGTAGAAATTTTTTTTAAAGTGATGAAATAGAATGAATTTTGTCATTATGTAGAGTATCTCAGTGTCTTCTTTGAATGAACAATGGTTTCATTAACTGCTCACATTAGGGTGATTAGTCCATCTATTTCCTGACTAAGAATAAAGAAAAGCTAGGACTTCAGCCTGATAACTGATTTTTTTTTTTTTTAAATACGTAAAAGGAAAGGTGTCTTGAACAGAAACTCCCTGGAGACAGCATGATACAGTGGAAATACACTAGCCTTTGAAGTCAGATTTCCTGAGGCTCTAAATAAACCCTGCCTAGTCATGAATTAGTTGTGTGACCTTGGACCATTGCTGTATGTTTCTTGCCCTCAGTTTATTCAGCTATAAAATGGGAGAAGGCGTAACCTGCGTGGATGGTCTGTGCTAGAGACTGAGTTATATAATGTATGTGAGTGTGCCTAGCAAAGTGCTTGACACATTGCAGGACTCAGTTGGTTACATGGAAAATAAATCAACATAAACTAAAGGCTTGAATACACTGGGAGCCAGAAAAATCATGTAGTGCTGACTTGAATGGATATTTTTGATGTGGAAGCCATTTGAAAAATGATTATGCACAATTAGTCACCTTCATTTCCTGTAACACCAAGGTGCAATAAATAATCTTGGAATTGTCTGCGCGGGATTCGGGTTTGCACAGTGGGATCTCTGCTTGCCTTGGCTGGTTTGCACGGCCTGTTCCAAGTTGTTTTTATATACTGTACAGATGGATCATGCTTTCAGATACACCAAGTTGTCCTCTACAAAGGAAGAATTTATGAAGTCCTGTGGTTTTCATTTCATGAAAAGTGGATGTAATTTTTTTTAGATCATTCAGCTAAGATTATAGGTACTTTTCCCTAATAGAATTTTCTTCTTATGTATTGGCCTCCTTTTTAAGAAAATAGGTTTACTTGTACACTAAATCCATCCAAACTGGAGGTCTGGCTAGGTAGGAACCAGATAAATAAGATAGCACTGAATTTTGTAGACATTTTTGATATAGCAAGCTCTATGGAATGTGATTATGCACAATTTACTTTTGAAAGAAAACTTTCACATTGAATTAAGCTGCAAAATATGAAAACTGACATTTGTGGGCATTTAAAAATATTGTGAAGTTTTCCGAACACTGGAAGAAATTTGGTGGAGTTCTACGTATGTAGCTTATTTGATTTTATCTTTTTCTAATATATTTAAAGATCTTGCTATAATTCATAATCCAGAAATCTTTCTGATGTTTAGTTTTTCCATTTACAAAATACAACCCTCTTGTGAATCTTTTAAAGGAACTTTAACAGTGATCCTCTAGCGTCTTTTAAATTAGTCCATTTTAAATCATCAGTTAATCCAGTATCTTTGGTTTTTCCACTAGTTTTTCCCTCCTCTGTCAGAATGTCCCATCTGGAAAAGCTCCTTTTTCATATTTTTCTAATAAATTACATTCTTTTAAAAATCTTTACACATCTCCTCTAGAGCAATATTTACTGAACTAGTACTTTATGAGGCAAGATCTAAAACAAATATCTTTTATCCAAACTAACCCTGGCAATTCATGAACTTTGCTCTTTAGTTATTTTTCTCTGGTCATTATACCATTTCTAGTTAAAAAAAAAAAAGAAAGTCTACTCTGAATGGCCAAATGGCCCTATGTGGACAACACAGGCTGATTAGCTTAGGTGAAGATTATATTGCTTGCTATAAACAAAAGAGCCCATATTTACTCCTGTACCACATATACTTGTTTTTGCACATCAAGCTCTTGACAGGTGTTTTGGTTCTATTAATTGGCTCCCATATTTGCTTTAAGAAAGCAGCACTAAAATTCTGACTTTAAGAATAGGATTCAAGTGTTGCTATATCTTTTTTCATTTGTGTGAATTGCTTCATATGTTCTTCAACTTAAAACAGAAATACTTCCTTATTGTAACTGTTGAAACAATATGCAACAAAGATGTGATAAAAATGCCAGTTATCACACATTCTTTTCATTCCTATTCTCATAAATTGCTAATTTTGCTTTTCTATTTGTTCACACAAATGAATACAAGTACATAAATGCAAAAAAAAGTAGTTTTGGTTGGTTGATTGTTTTATTATCAGAATAGTAGCATAATCTATGCATTTCCTTTTAGCTTGCTTTTGCTTTTGTTCACTTAATATATCGTCGGTAACCTTATACATGAGTAGGTATTCATCTATGTTTTTTTCTACCTTGATACACATAAATTTGTACAGAAACAAGAATAAATAACACAAGCTGGCTTGATTTTTTTTATAGTAACATTTTCTTCTTTTTGTGTTTAGATGTATGTCCCTTACCTTGTAAATCAACCTAACAGATTCTTCTCCCTTGATCTTTAAGCAGATTCTGCCTCTAGATTTTTTGATACCCTTCTGGGACTGATGGGCACACCTCACATTTGAGCGGTCATAACAAAGATTCCTTACCAATTTTAACAATTCGTCACTGCCTGAATTCAGACAGTAATTAAATCACCCAAGAAATGAAACCATCTCCTTCAGATTTTAATATGACCAACCTGTTATTCTTCAGAGTATGTAGGTGCTTGATGAAAATCTCAAAGGTGAAACCTGAGTGAGCTATTAAGATAGCAAGAAGGTTTGATAGCTTAAATCCCCATATACTTCTCAGGCTGCTTGACATGGAGGCCATGGTCTATGAGTTTTCCCCAAGGAATGTCATGCTTGTGAATTATACATAGGGTCAGCTCAGATCAGTGAAAGGTTAACCTATGGGAATACCAACCCTAAGAAAATGGTTTACCTCACGAAATATTTATATTCTCTTTGAGTATTCTAAACATTTTTTCTTAGGTCTTGTCTCTCATCTTCACCTATGCTAAATCTAGGCATCTGTAATTGTGATGATACTGTGATGTGCTGCTCAAAAGCCCCTTCAGAAAAGAGGGACTTGTCACCCAGCTGCTAGGAGTCCTGCCAGCAGTCAGCCCTCTTCAGGAATTGTCTCAGCCAAGACAGCAACCTTGCCCCATGGTCACACCTCTTATAGATTTAAAGGCCCATCTTTCTAGCCTTGACTCAGGATAGTTCTGAGGAGAACATCCATTCTTTAGAACGTCCCATGGGTCAGCTGGAGCTTCCAGTGAGACTACTTTGCACCTCAAACTCTCCAGATGCCCAATCTTGCTTCCTTCCTCAACTACCACCTGAAAAATACTTACATATAAAACTGACTTCATCTTGTTCCCCAAACTGCCTCTTCCTTGATCTTTTAAGAGAAACATCATTTTCTTTAAACTTGAAATCTCTTGATCACCTTCAAGATTGGCCCTTCCTCCACGCTCGGTTAACATGTCATTCTTGTATCTTCCTTCACAGGGTCTCTCATGGTTGTTCTTCCTTTCTTTTCCTCAGTTTAGATTTTCATTGCTATACCTATGCAATTTTGATAATCAGCTTCCCTATCTCCAGCTCTGTCTTTTCCATCCGTTTTGCACTCCACAACCAAGTACTCTTCCTAAACTAATTTCTAATTATGTAACATAATGTACTTGAGCAAAGCCATCAGGCTGGTTATTAGTGCTCTTCACCAGTATTTCCGATACTCCAGACAGTAGGATTGCCCTTCTCAACTTTTGTGAAATTAGGCCTGACTATATAACCAATGAAATGATGGTAGAATAGATGTCACTTCTAAGGGGAAGCTGTAGAGGCTATGTGTGTGCGCATAGCTTTTTTCTTGTCCCCCTTCCATGTGACATTTTAGATGGCAGAGACCTTTCAGATGGTTATCACTTATCCCTGGGTGAGGAAACACAAAGGAAACCCCTCACCAACTCGAGGTGAACATGTAACAGGAACCAGAGTTCAACTTTTTTTTAAGCAATTAAGATTTTTGTTTTCAACCTCAGCATAATTTAGTCTATCTTGTGTCATTCAGGTTTCTAAATGGCAATCAGCATAAAATCAAATTTCTTGAGCCTTTCCTTCAAAACGCTCCTCTACCCCGTCCTAACCCAACTTCACAAGCCTGACTCCCACTCTTTTCTTCAACAAACCTCCAGCTCCGTCTAATCTGATCTCCTTGTTGTTTCTCTCTATAACTTATTCCAGAGTTAATTTTGATCATTTATTCTACTGCTTGGAAGTCCCAATCCATTTTCCTCTCCTATTCAAATTATTTGCTGCCTCCAAACCAAACTTTATCCTGCCTTCTCCATGAAGCTTTCCCCACCCCCATCCCGACCACCCCCAACTACCCCAAGGTCATGCGGCCTTTTGAAGTCATATGACATTGTGTGAACTATTCATGTTACTAAATGCCTATCTCTAAGTGGAAGACAGAACATTTTGATTCACCTTCCCCTTGCCCTCAAAAAACACTACTACATTATTCTGAAATACAGTTTTTGAAGTATCTGAATCATTTTATCACATTCACTAGGAAATGATCTATCTCAGAGTGTCTCATGAGAGACAATAAATGACCACCACATAAAAGTATCAGATCAATAAAGCCAGCTAAATGATGTGTAATTACTGTGATATATGTGGTACATTTTTAACATTTACTTTAGGTAGCAAATTATTTCTTCGGAATAACGAGTTTGCTTCTTATTACTTTTCATTTCCATTAAAGTTTTTCTAATCTATGCCATTTAATAATTTTTCTATCCCATCTGTGTAGGCAGTCATATTGATTTTTATTTTCTGTGTGTAGGCAAAACCTTAGGTAACCTCACAGATTTTGAATTTAAAAAAACTTACGTATTTGATTCCAATCAACTTTATTTTAAACAGGGAGGGCATCATGGATATGTTCTAATAAAATATAAAGTTTGTCAAATAATTTTAAAATCATTATATGTGAGGAATGCCTTTATATATTAAATAATAATCTTTGAATTAGTTATATGTATATGTGTGTATGTGTGAGAGAGAAAGAGAGAGAGAGAGAGAGAAGGAGGAAGCAGTTAGTTCTGTTTTCTGCTTCCAAGTATTTTCCTTGTTTGATACACTTGGAACAAATTCTTATGGTCATTAATTTTAATTGAAAATAATGCACATAGAGTTTTTATTCTCAGATATTGACATTGTTTTGTTTTTAACTTTCCTTAAATTGTTAAAAGTGCTTTGTTTTAGACCATTCTAATATTCATTCAACAAACATTTATTGAGCACTAATTAAGTGCCACTTACTGGGCAGATCACTAGATATGTAATGATGAACAAAACAGTCTTTGGCTTCAAACTGCTCAAAAGCTAATGCGATCATTAGTGACTACAGTAACTATATGCTTTACTCCAATCATCACATGATTTCAGGAGTACTTTCCAAGCTTAGAAAATTTCCTGTAATTCTATGAAGGACAACTCTACCTTTGCCCCTTTAGACAACTGTGGCATAATACAAGCAGTACTGAACTTGGAATAAAGAGATTTAAATTTGGATTCTGGTTTTTAGCTACTCCTTAATCTGTCACCTTCACAAAGCAATTAAACTTTCAGAGTAATTTTCACTCCTAAAATCAATGTGATATCTATCTCATAGGCTATATAGAAGATTAGAAGTTAAGAGTTATGAAGTAATGTATGTGTACAATTTTGAAGTTTCTGATAATCTCCATGCTAAGTGGCTTCTTTCTCTCTTGGGTTCTATAGAGGAATGATCACACTAGGTCAATTTCACTGCCTGAATTTTGTAGCTGAAATTTATCACCTTTATCATCTTCATTACCATCATCATCCTAGTTAAAATTTTGGCATGACTTCTTTTTTTTTTAAATTTTATTTTAATACCATGCAGTGGGCTAGACTGTATATTTAGTGTGTCTCAACCTTAACTGCACATTAGAATCACATGGGTAGCTTTAAAAAAAAAAGTGCAGGTTCTATTCCAGACCAATTACATCAGAATCTCTGGGGGAGGGACTCAGGCACCAGTACTTGCTAAAGCTCTCCAGGTGATTCCAATTAGGTTGAGAGCAACTACTTTGATTAATTATCTCATTAAATCTTTATGAAAACCCTAAAAGTAGAGATGTTCATTTCCATTTTTTTTTACAGAGGAAACTTAGGCTCGGCAAAATCAAAGATTTTATTCATTGCACATACCCAGTCAGTGGCAGATTTTGGATTCAAACCCAGATCTGTTTGGTTTCAGAGTCCATGTTCTTTTTCCTAAGTTCTTAATTATATAATGTCACTTCTATTTTGCCCATACATCAGAATGGAAGATCAAAGATAAGAGGATTCTGAGCTCAGTTTTGTTCCACTTTTTTAGGATTTCCACTTCCCACTCTTTTCTATAGATAGGGATTAACAATTTAACCTAATTGAGGTGTTAGGAAAGTTTAGGAATGAATATATTCCTATTCTAGCTAACAAAGCAGGGAGCCTTATTCTTTGGTATAAATAATGCATATGATAATTAAATGCAGTGTGTGGGCAGAGGTAAGAAGGAATGGAGTGAAAGCTTAATAATTGTTTTTAGAAAGCAAGTAAAAATGCTGCAATATATTTTCCTGCAATATATTTTTTTCCCATTTCTTTTACCTTTAAACTTTATATGTTATTTTGTGTTTAGTTTGAATCTTGTAAATAGAAATGGCATAAAGTTGAATTTCCTATCTGTGAGTCTTTGACTTTTTTTTTTGTCTTAGTCTTTTAATAGGTAAATTTAACCCAGTCACATTTATTGTGCTTACTAATATATTTGGGTGTATTTCTGACATATTATTTTGTTCTAATTACTGTTCCCCATCTTTTTATTGTTGTTGTTGTTGTTTTCTATCTTCTTTTGTATTTTTCAAGTTTTATTTCTTCCGTATTTTTTTTTTTTACAGTTTTGGAAATTACACTAGTTATGGTTCTTATATGCAAACAACAGAAACAAATTCTACTTGATCTGAGCAGAAAATGCATTGAATAAAAAAATACTGAGTATCTAATGAATTTAGCTGACAGGATTATATACAGTGGAGTAAACTGTTGAAGTTTCTTTCTAATGGCCTGTAAACTTGAAGTAATTGACAATACATATAATGAAATCCATTCTAATGAATTATCTGTAAAAGAGTTGCTGGGGCTCGTCAGTGGCTCAGTCAGTTGACAACCCACTGTTGTTTTCTGCTCAGGTCATGATCGCAGGGTTGTTCAGCTGGGAGTCTTCTTGAGATTCTCTTCTTCTCCCTCAGCCCCTCCCCCTGCTAGTGCATGAGCTCTCTCTCTCTCTCTCTCTAAAATAAATAAATAAATAAATAAATCTTTAAAAAAAGAAGAGTGCCATGTGTTTCTGTTTATGACTGTTAACCCAGATTAATTAGTGATAGTGCCTCAATTTATTACATCAATTTTAAAAAATAATGAATAGGCTTCAGCATGGTTGTTACCTGGTTTGAGGTGATAGGTTGGTGGTAAAGGGAACTGTAAAGTTAGATATAGCTTATGTAGGTCATAGCTTTTGTTTTGGAGTGGTGGGTTTCCAGGTGGTTATTACATTACCAAAAATGAATAAATAGACAAAAGGAAAAAAATAGGACACGTTATAGGTTGGTGTGAATCAAGGATCATGAGTAATCCAATTTTTTTTATTTGTAGTTTAAGAAGAAAATTAAAGTTAAACCAAAAAGAAACTAGTATCTCTGGACTATATTAGAAACAGAGATTATGAGTAATTTATTATCTAATTCAGATTAAATTTACTTTCTTTTGTCAGTGATTAGGTAATTCATATTTTTTGAGAAAATCAGACTTCAGCAGTTCACCCCATTGTACATAGTCAATCTTGTCAAATAATTTATCCCTCTGTTTTTGGATCAGAAAATATGTCCATTGTAACTACATTTAACAATAGCTTAGTTTAGCACTGAGTTTCAACATTTATGCCATTATAGAGTTTTCTAAAGTTGAACACTGCCTGGGTCCTGACATGGCTATCGCCCCACCAGGCCTCCTGAGCTGCATATAATTCCTGTGATTTTCTGACTGGATTTCACTCCAAAGTCTGACTGACACTCTATATTTCTATTCTCTCACATTTGCCCTACTAAGTCCTTTGTATCCTGTCATTTTCAACTTAGACGTCTCCTGGGAAACCTTTCCTGACCTCCCTACCATCCCCTCTGCTTAGGCTAAATTTATCTCTCTGTGCTCCAATATCGCTATGTTGTAGAATCTGCAGGATTAAATGTTTGAGGGAGCTTCCTCCATTGGACTATAAGCTCTGGAAGGGCAAAAAACTATGCTTTATTCACTTTGTTATCTCCATAATTTGACTCCATAGAAGATATCTATGTTTCCTTTATTTATAAATGCATTTTTGTGTGTGCAACTTATGAGTCAAATAGAAAGAACACCCTGCTTCTTTATAGTTTTCTGCAACTACATTTTACAATTTAAAAAATATTCATATTCAATTATATTTATTGGTTGATTGTTAAGTAAATGCTGTAAATCACTTATGTTTCAGCAGCTGACTGCTAAACCCACCTTAATCAGAGTTACACATGCTATAGCTATGGCTAATAATATTTTATCTGACAGCAAGACTACTCATCTTACTGGAAAGGAGCTCATTTTCCAATCACACATGATGAACACTTAAGGAAGTGCTACACTTGAAAGAAAACATTGCTTCATGGAGTTTATGTCAACACACTGACCATATGTATATATTCACATAGACACTTTCTGCCTCTGTCGTCAATGAGTGGGCTTTTGCTTAATATTTCCAGAGCTACACTTTAGAATTGCTTTAAGATATTAGTTAGCAACAAAGCACACCCTGTTGTTAATTTAGCATATAATTAGTTTAAAATGACCAAAACTCCCAGAGAGAGCAGCTGTACCATGAGAAGTGATTGGTGATGGCATTCATCTCTCTTCTACATTAGCACTGAAGATGAATGATGATAGTGTAAGAAATCCAGCAAATCAAAGACACCAGTAAAGAAATTCTTGAGCCAAGATGCCTGAGTGACTCAGTTGGTTAAGTGTCCAACTCCTGATTTCACCTCAGGTCATGGTCTCAGGGTCCTGGGAATCAACAACCCCCCCCCACTGCCCTGGGGGCAGGCTCTGTGCTCAGTAGGGAATCCACTTGAGATTCTCTCTCTCTCTTTCTGCCCCTCCCTTGCTGCATGTGCTTGCACTCTCTCTCCCTCTCTCAAATAAATAAAAAATAAATCTTTTTTTTAAAAAAAGAAAAAATCTTGAACCCATTTCTCCTATTTTCTCAAACATAGTTTATTCTCTGTTAATAAATATACCTTGGAAAGATGTGTAGTTAGTGGAAGGGAAATGGGATTTAAATTAAATGAGGAAAGTTTAAATTCTGGCTTCAGCTTCTCATTTGATCAAATTACTTAACTTTTATGAACCTCAGATTTCCTATCTGTAAAATGGAGAAAATGAAGATACACTGAAGATTATTGTGAAGGCTACAAAATAATGCACTTGATCAAGCACTGGGCATAGAATTAATGCTCAAAGATTAGTTGCCATTTGACACAATAGGAAGAGAAAACCAATTACCTAAATATTTGCATTTTTCTCTTTTCCTTTCTTCATTGTATGAGTTTTGGTTTTGGAACTTGATTATATACATCTCATTTCACAATGAGTACTTGTGAGTATTCATGAAACTCTTTGTAGACCATCACTCTCAAATAGCGAAAATAGCCGTTGTGTGACATCGGTGTTTTCTGATTTCCTCTAACAGCTGGGGTTTATAACTGTTCTGATTGTAAGCAGTCTGCTCATTTTATGCAGAAGATTACACAACCAGTAAAAACAAGGTGATCTGAGAGTAAAGACGTTCTTTAATACCTTGAGTATACAGGTTGTCAAGTGAAAGAAATCCTCCTTCTTTATTCATAACTGGGCCCATCAGAACACTGTACACAATAAACAATTCTAGAATCAATCTACATTGTTTGCACTGCTTTAGATATACATCTTTATTTCTGAGGCTAGTGGTGAAACTTCTGATCTGTGCTCACTGTGCATATGATAGAGGCAGTGATGGGGAACAGACTGGCTGCTGGTGTATGCCCTACCCTGGTCCAGGAGATGTGTTTGTTTCTTTATGCAGATTTGTACTTTTTCCCCAAGGCTAGAATTTCCAACCAAAAATAATCCTTTAGGTTTTGTTTAGCTCCGATCTAATTACTTCAAATATGTAGGTTTTTTTTTTTTAAACTTTCTTCCTGATCCTGAATGAGGATTTAGTTAAATGCCTGTTTAAGAATTGATGAGTAATTTAAAGGATTTAGGAGAACATTCTGTGCTATTATATGCAAATACATGCCAGGCATGGCTCCCTATGTCATTAACCTGGCAGTCATTTCATGCATGACTCCCCATCTTATTAAGCTAGCAGTATGGAATATTTGATTTACTAAACTGGTATGAACTACTTAGTGTGCTAATATAGGAATATAACTTTTAAATTTCTTTGGAATAACTATCTTTGAAACAGATTCTTGAAGACGATAACATTATTTTGACAGCTGTGCTCAGTTTCTAAAAGTCTATTTTAGGAAGCTTCTTATAACTGTTAGAAATGTACCTGTGTGATTTGAATGAACCATACAATAATTGAAAATGAAAACCATCATAGCAATAAGAGCCCTTAGAATTCTGTAGCAAGTGATTCGACAACACAGGTAAATAAATTTGGTAGAAGCATTTGCTTCTAGACAGGATGTTTAACAATGTATGGTTGCCTGAGAGTCTGCCACTAGGCTCCCAGTTACCATGATGCTCTAAAAACTCTTTCTATAGCCAAGGCCCCCCTGGCTTTCCTGGCTTTCGTTGCCATAGCAGCATTCATTGGCCATGGGATTTACAGGAAAAAAAAAGAGGGGGGAGGGGGATTGCATATTTGTAAAGTTGGTGCAGTGCCAAATGTAGCAGGAATTATAAATGCAGGATGCTGGATTCTTCCTTTAGTGTCCATTTCAGCTGGCGCCTAATGTCACCCACATAATCACAAACCACTCTGTCATCATTCAGACCAGCTGCATGAAATGAGACAAAGGGAAATTTAGCAGCAACGGAGGGAATGGTAATTTAAAAGGCTTTTAAATGATGTTTTCTATGTTCCTCAATCAACAATATTTTAAAGCCTTTAATTTTTTTCCCTACAATAGGATTTCCTTGTTGTTGCTGGCTTGACTGATGACATATTAGTACTAAGTTGGCCAAAAAAATGTCAAGAGACTAGAAAGGAGGTCAAATAGATAAATCCAAAAAGGTGTAGAAAGGAAATATTTATAGTAACCTTTATTGCTGCTAGATTTTTTTACATTTAAATTATACAGGTAAATTTGCCTTTACCCTCTGCTTAAGATATAATTTTTGAACAACAAACATTCAGTGTTTATCTGACATGCTTTTCAATAAACACTTTCAGATTTGTAATATGTTGATCGTTTCTTCAGTCATGACACGTATTTCAGAGTTCACAGGCAACAGGAAAAAAAAATGTTCATGGGGGAAGAAAAGCAAGTGAATAATCCAGGGAAGTTGGTGAACTGTGACATGTGCAGGGCTCATGTGAGCCATGAATATGGAAGGGGAGCTGGCTAGGCTGGTGGGGGGGGCAGGGGGGTGGGGAGAGAATGTTGGGTGGGGAATTTGTCCAAGAGAGAGGGAATATACAATGTGTTTGCTTGCAGCAATTCCAGGATTCTGGCAAGCGCACTAGGACACACAAATGGATGAAGTGATCTCTTAAAATGGGAGTAGTTTATTGGTAGAAGGTTGGAAATAAGCTATGAGAGGACCATTAATGTTTGGCTGAGACTTTTCTTGGTTAAATATATTTCTTTTTTATGAACTTTTCATCCCAAACTGTAAATAGCACCTGCATATAAGGATAAATGATTTCATAAATCGAAGAGAATAGAGATCTCAGTCATCGACTCCCCATTATCTGGGAAATTGGTAAACCACAAAGATGGCATTACAAATCAATGGGGGAAAGGAAGGACTGTCCAATGATCAGTTTGGGGACAATACAGTTATCTATATGGGAAAAAAATTAAAAGAAGATTCATATATCAGATCATAGGAAAGAAATAGAAGTGACTAAAGATGGAAATTTGAGTAAAAGAATCTAAAATTTTTAAGAAGAACATAGGAGACTACTTTTATAATTTTAAGGGAGGTAATGGTTATTTAAACAAGCCATGAAAGTACAAATTTTAAGGGTGAAATAACATAGTTTGACAAAAAAATAATATAAGCACAGTGAGAAGACAAGTTAAAGTCTAGGAGAAGATATTTTCAATTCAATAGCTGACCAAGGATTGTTTTGCAGAATAAAGAAAGCACTGCAATAAATTAATCAAGAAAAATATTTTTTTAAAAATCTCAATAGGCAAAAGCAGCTAAATAATATGAAGAGGTCATTCACAGAAGAACCCTGACCTGGCAACGAACCTATCAAGGTGATCAAATTCATCAGTAAGAGAATGCAAAGGAAGTGAAAAAGTAATAAAGCACTTTGTAGATATCCACTCAGCAAAAATGTAAAGTCTGTCAATGCCAAGTACTGGTGTAGGTTTGGGAGAACAGTGCTCAGTATTGGTGGGAGCTTAAACTTTTATCAGGGCTTTGGAAAACAATTTTGCAAGGTATGGTGATGTCTGAAACATGCTTCCTGTAGGACTGAGCAATTCTATATCTAGGTGAACACATGTGCGCACCAAATAATACAGCATTAACTAAATTGGAAACAAATATATGATGGCATATTTATATTTCGGGATACTAAATGCCTATTAAAATGAATGAAATAAAAGTTTCAATAGATGATGAAGAAAAGTAGAGTGGGAAAAGTAAGTTTCTGTATCAGACATAAAATATGGTACCATTTATGATACCATAAATACGCTGTTATGGTAATATAAAATAAGCTATTTATGGATACATGTCTATATAGCAAAAGCATAAAAACCTGAGTAGAAGGTATATAGTCCCAATAAAGGAAAAATGGGTAAGGAACTAAGCAGAGGCAGAAAGAACAGATGAAGTGCTGGCTGATAGAAGAACACTTCACTACAGTTGGAGTGGTGTTGCCAAACAAAAATTCAGACCAGAATCTGATGAAGTCCTGAGATTCAACAACAAATTTATAGGAAACACAGAGGACAGAGGAACATTTCAGACCTCAGAATGATGCAATCAGTGAAATTCACACTACGGGTCATTCTATAGATAACTCACTCTGTTTCTTCGACGATAACAACAACAACAAATTGCAAACCAAATTTGTAAGCCAAATAGAAGATATTTAGAAAGATACAAGGGAAAGTTGGAAGAGAGACGTAAAATTCCTATCAAGCAATGTCAGTCTAAGGGCCTCATTTGGAACCCGATTCAAACACACTGTAAAGTTACATTTATGAGACAATTGGAAATGCACAGAGTGGCTGAATATTAATGTTATTTTAGGTGTGGTATTGGTAAAACAATCTATTTAGGACTATATAGTAAATAATTAAAGAAAACAGTGCAGAGGTAAGCAGGGCAGTCCCAGTTCTTATTTTACTACAAATTAAGAGTAGGGGACAATCAGCTCTGAACACATCTCTGGAGTGGTCGGAAAAGGCTCGTTCACGTCTTCGTTCATTTAACAAATATGTAGAGAAGCTGTCATATATCAGATAAGATACTCTAATGCACTGAAGATGTTAGTGAACTAAATAGAAGAATATTTCCACCCTCATAGAGTTTACACCCTCTGAAGTTAAAAACGGACAGTAAACAAATAAACATGCAAGTAAATATATCATTGGTAATAACTAGTAGATAGAAAAATAAAGCAGGCAGGGGATGACAGAAGGGAGGGTTATTATTTTATACTTGTCAGGGAAGGCCTCACTAATAAGACGCTATTTAAACTGAAAGATCTGAAGGAAGTATCGACATGCCAAGAGCTGGGCGGTGGGCTGGGAGTGGAGCCTTCTAGGCAGAGGAGACCACAAATGTGAAGGATGAGAGATAAGAATCTAGCTGAGGATGATCTGGAAAGAGTCAGTCAAGTGCAGCTGGAGTGCAGCAAGGGATGTGAAGAGTCAGGGATCACAGGGCGAGGTCACGTGGAGCCCTGCAGGCCGAAAGTAAAAACTGCATTTTGCTCTGAATGAGGTGGAGACCTAGTGGGGATTTTCAGCGGAGGTGTGAACACTCTGACTTAAATTTATAAGATTTACTCTTTTGTCAAAACGTGTGACATTAGACCTTAAGGCAAGTGCAGAAGCACGAAAACCAGTCAGTCAATTACAACAATCCATTTGCCCGTTTCACGTCAGTCTCACAATCTCATAACCAAACTTCTGATTTTCTCCCCAGATTTCCAACTCCTGGAGTCTTCCCATTTATTTTACTGGACCAAACCCAAACTTCTTTTTCTTTCATACCCACATAAAATCCTTCAGATTTGCGGGGCTACCTTCAAAGTATATTCAAAATGCAACTTGTTCCTTTCTATGATTATGGTAAAAATACATAACATAAAATTTACCATTTAACCATTTTTAAGTGCATTTTCTATGGCATTAAGTGCATTCATGTTCATCAAGCCATCACCACCATCCATCCCCAAAATGTTTTCATCCTCTCCAACTGAAACTTGGAAATACTAAATGCTAACTCCTCATTCCCTCTCCCTGCTCAACCCTTGGCAATTGCTATGGTACTTTCTGTTTCTATGAATTTGGCCACTCTAGGTACTTAATGTGAGTGGAATCGTACAATAATTGTCCTTTATGACTGGCTTATTTCACTTAGCATGTGTCCTCAATGTTCACCCATATCATAGCATGTGTCAGATCATCCCAGCTTTTCAAAGCTGAACAATATTCCATTTTCTGCATATACCATATTTTGTTTATCCGTTCATCAATCGATGGACACTTGGTTTGCTTTCGCCTTTTGGCTATTGTAAATAATGTTGCTCTGAACATGGATGTACAAATATCTGTGGGAATCTCTGCTTTCAGTTCTTTGGGGTATATCTTGAGAAATGGAGTTACTTAGTAATTATATGCCATGAAAATGCAAAGGGATAGATTATTGGAAGAGAACCAAGAAGGAGTATTGTCCTAGGAGTGAAGTGAAGAAATGCTTCAAGAAATAGAGAGTGATAAACAGTACTACTAAAAGATCAGCTAAAGTAAGAGCCAAGTCTTGCTCATTGGATTTATTGATGTGGGTGTCATTTGTGACTTTGACAAGGGATGTCTTGGGGGAGGAGTAGGAGTAAAATCCTGATTGGCATGGCTTCAAGTCACCATGAAGTACAGATTGGTGACAATAGGACCAGACAACTTATTTTAAAGGGAAACAGAGATACGGGGATGACCAAGATCTTGATTGTGGAATAGGAGTTTTTAAGTGGTAATTGTTCAGGCAGGGAGGAGGGCAGGAGTGGACACAAGTCTGTGATGAGCTGGAGTCTCAAGCATGTGTGGGAGGATGCTTAGAGAAGGAATGGAAATAGATAAGAAGAGATACTCTAAACCTGTTGCTTCTGTGCCAAGGACTTTACCTGTTTTAACTCATTTAACCCTCAAAAAAACAACAACAAAAAAAACCCTCCTCAAGGTAGTATTATTGTTCTAATTCCTAATTTGCGAGTGAATAAACTGAGGGTAAAACGTTTAGATGATTTGCCCAAAGTCTTTGTTAATAAATGGCAGGGTAGAATTTAAACCAAGGCGGTCTAAACTTCAGAGACTGAATGCATAATCTCTATGCTGTCCGGCTTCACAGTTAAATGAATGCTAGACTAAGGGTATGCTAGGCAACTCTTCCATTTATTCACTCATTGAAGCAGTATTACTGAGCCCTGTTATGGGTCAGACATTGTTCTAGGTGCTGGAGAGACAGCATTAAACAAACCAATCTCTGCTTTCATAGATTATAGTCTAAAAGATGACCGACAGTAAACAAATCAAGATATAACACGTTGAGTTATGTTAAGGGCTATAAAGAAAAAGAAATGGGGGATGGAGGGAGGAGGGAGGGAGGAGAGTCTGATAAGAGTGTCTGAGCAGAGTTGAATGGAGGGAAAGATGAGTACAGTGAAGATTTAGGAGAACATTTAGCTAAGAGCAAGCTGCAGGTGTGAAGGTGGGCAAGGAGTAGTCAGTGTGTCTGGAGTAGAGTGGGTACAGAGAGACCTGAATAAAGTGAGTTCACAGAGTTGAGATGGGGAGAGGCAGGATACCACTGCAACATCAAGGAGATGGCTAAGGACTGACTATAGAGTCACACAATGTACATGATTATATATATATATTTACATATATATATTTATATGTATATATATATTACAACATGTAACACTCATTGTATATCATCACAATAATAACGAGCTTAAGAAAAATTATTCTCGTGCTCTGTGTAGTTAGAATTTAAGCAAAAATATTTTGGAGGAGGTAGGTATAGTACTCAAGGGAAAAGTGGTCGGAGCCTTACTAGGATAATGACTAGAATGGAGAAAGGAAATAGATTTCACCCCAGTTTTCCTCCCCCAGATCTCTGTGTCCCAATTACAGAGCTGTCTTTCAAGTTCTTGGCAGGTCCTGCTGCTTTCCTGCCTTGGACAATGCCTCATTCCATGCTATTCCCTTTTCCTTCATTTTTCCCTCTTCACTTCCTCTAAAGCTGCCTTCTGGATTCCCAAGACTAAGTGGGGCATTGCCAATTATAGTATTATATGGTGTGGGGCACCCTTAATTCCTTCTCAGTTGCACTCATCATGATTATAATTAATTATCTAATAATACTTCTCCCAACTGGACTGTGAGATCTTTAAGGGGGCGGGACTAGGTAAGTCTTGTTACCCCTCAGGCCCCAAACTTATTACATGTATAAAACTTTTTTAAAAAGTAGAATTAGATTTCTTCTTTATTTCCCAATACATATATTATTGTAGTTGAAGGGAAGAAATGATTGTTCCATTTGGGGCTCTAAGTAGTTATCAAAATTTAAAATTGTTTTAAAAGACAAATACTTTATACTGTGTTCATTTAGCAAGTTGATGATAATTCTACATGAAGCCTCAACAGTCATTAGGTTGACTAATACAAGAACGTAGATTATCTCATATTTTACAATAAAAATAAAACGTCTCTACACAATGTCCCCACATTATATTGTTTACAAATCCTAAGCAGGTAGAAAAGGATGCAATTTAAAAATATGTTTTTCAAGGAAAACAAGGTCAATGCACTGAAGTGTTGCTTTATTTTTTAAGATTCCAAACTTGTGAAAAATCTATATTCCTAAAATTAGTAACATACATAATTAACTTAGTGGCATTCTGTGTTTTCATAAAGATTGGTGTGTTACTAAATTATACTGCATTATGTTTGGTTTCTTCAATCTCAGTATTGAAAATGTTAAAAAAATTCTAATAGCTTTTGTCAAAACAAATTCACATCTTTACTATTCTGCATATAGGAGCTAACTGGAAACATTCATTAATCTAGCACTTTGGGATTTTAATTTCCAGATGGAATGATTAGCATTTCTGAGCTTTTTATATTCAAACCACAAAAATAAACCCTTCTCAGGGGTCACTAGAGACAAATAATTCAGACCTAATATTTTGCTAAGTTAACACACTGTACTGTATCATTTAACTCATTTAGAATATTCACCCTGACTCCATATTAGTATTTTTCAGATTTTGCTTATAATACAAACCAACTTATTTGGACTAATGGTATCAATATGATGCATACTAGAGAGTTCCTTTGTATATTTTAATTTTTTATGTATATGACTCCTGTGTTTTTCTGTTTATTAAAAAATTATTTTGTAAATTAATTATATGAAAATACTGGACACTACTGTGAGAAATGGAGTTCATTGCTGCAGTTATAATTCAGATAATTATATTACTTTATTAGTTATTTTATTCCCTTCTTTCCAGAAAGTAGTTTGAGGAAACACAAAATTAGATACACTCTCATTAATTAAAGAAATATTTAATATATTTTAAAAGTATTGGTGGAAAAAAGCAGAAAGCAGTAAGGATGTCTTTGATACAAGAATACCCTCATTTCGCTCAGGGGATGCATTCATCGAAATGTGAGGAGTTATTGATTCAATTGTTCATGGGTTCTTGAACCACAGTCCTTATGGAAGCTTCCTACAAGCTCCTTTTCATTACGTCTCCCTTTCTCCCACTTACATGGAACTAGTTTTAATTTTGTATACATCATTCATTTGCTTTGCTTTTTTTTTTAGTGATGTAACCTTATATAAATGTATTCCTAAAGTTGCTACTGTTTAGCTTTTCCTTTTCAAAAAAAAAAGATTGATTTACTTAATTGAGAGAGGGGTGTGGAGGGAAGGAGCAGAGAGAGCGAGAATCTCCAAGCAGACGCCTGGCTGAGCATGGAGACTGACGTGGGGCTCGATCTCATGACCCTGAGATCAAGGCCCTGAGATCACAATCTGAACTGAAACCAAGAGTCAGACGCTTAACCAACCGAGCCGCCTAGGCACCCCATATTTAGCTTTTCCATTTTTGAATACTTATATTGGATCATACCATATTTCTTCTGTGGGACTTGCTTTCCTCACACAATATTTATTGATATACACAGCTGTTGAGTATTCTGTTGTATGAGTCAACTACATTCATTTATCCATTCTAGTTTCTAACTTTTTTTGCTGTTATGAACAATGTGGCTAAGAATGTCTTCTGATGTGCAAGCTCACTAGGATACATACTTGAGAGTTCTAGATTACTAAGTTTTGGAGTATGAAATTGCCGAGTTATAGATGATGTGCCAGTTGAACTTTATTTAAGTGATAAGAAGTTATTTTCTAAAGTCATATCAGTTTACATTTTTATCACTTTTATTTCTGCAAATTCTTGCCAACATTTACTATTGTCAGACTTTTACTTTTTTTAATCTAGCAAGTATATAATTCTGGTTTGCATTTCTTTTTAACTAACGAGGGTAAACATCTCTTAATAGGTTTATTGACTTTTTATTCTGTACATTTCTATCATGACTTTAATAGGGAGCCTCTAAGATATCTCTAGTGACTGGTTTTCATGCCCTTGTGTAATTTCTTCTTGAGTGAGGGCTGGACCTAGTGATTTGCTTGTAACAAATAAAATGTGGGAAAAAATGATGGGATGTCGGGGCACCTGGGTGGCTCAGTCGTTGAGCGTCTGCCTTCGGCTCAGGTCATGGTCCCAGGGTCCTGGGATCGAGCCCCACGTCGGGCTCCCTGCTCAGCGGGAAGCCTGCTTCTCCCTCTCCCACTCCCCCTGCTTGTGTTCCCTCTCTCGCTGTGTCTCTCTCTATCAAATAAATAAATAAAATCTCTAAAAAAAAAGATACATTGAAATTTAAAAAAAAAAAAAAAAATGATGGGATGTCAATTCTGAGATTAGGTTCCAAGTAGTCCACGGCTTCAGTCTTGCTTGTGCTGTCTCATTCTTCCACTCTCTCACTCTGAGTGAAGTCAGGAGCTGTGTTATGAACTCCCAGGGAGGGGCCCACATGTTAAGGAACTGAGGGAGGCCCCTAGTTAACGGCTGCAAGGAGCTGAGGCCCTCAGTCCAACAGACAGACAAGAACTGAATCTTGCCAACAACGAAAAACCACGTGAGTGAGCATGGAAGGAATTTCTCCCTTAGCAGAGCCTTCATTTGAAACTGTGGTACCTCCTGGCACCTTGGTTGCCGTCTTGTGAGAGACCTGGGTGAGGGGCACTGAGCCACACCTCACCTGGTTCCTGACCCACAGAGACAGTGAAATAATAAATGTTCGTTGTTTTATAACTGCTGAGTTTTAGGGTAATATTGTTATGCAGCAAAGGCAACACGGTGACTTTGAGACTGTCATTTTCTGATGGCTTCATAGGAATTCTTTATATATCCTGAATATAATCATTGTCAGTTCTCTATGTTGCATGAAGTTTCTCCAAAATTGTAAACACATTTTCTGTTGTGTCTTTTGAAGAAAGACTTCTGATGTAAGTCTCTCTTGTATCTCTATGTATCCAAATATCCTGTTTATCCTTGGTACTTTTGGGATAATAAGAAACCCTTTCCTAACTTGAAGTCCTGAAGATCCTCTTCTATATTCTCTTTTTATTTTATTTTTTTAAGATTTATTTATTTGAGAGAGAGAGCACATGCACGTATGGGGGAGGGGCAGAGGGAGAAGGAGGGAGAGAATCTTAAGCAGACTTTATCCTGAGCAGGGATCCTGACCTGGGGCTTGATGACCTGAGCTGAAACCAAGAGTCTGACACTCCACCCACTGTGCCACCCAGGCACCCCAATATTCTCTTTTTAAAACTATATAGATTTCCCTTTAATATTTAAGTTCTTTAATTCACTTGAAATTGAGTTTCGTGTACTATGTGAGGTAGAAACCATTTTAGTTGTTCTTCCATTTGGGAAACTGCCATCCCCTCATTTATTGAATAGACCCTTCCTCACTAATCTGCAATTCCAAATCTATCCTTTTTTATAAATGCACAGGCTTGTTTTGAGTCCTCTATTCTGTTCATTGCTTTATTTTCCCTATTTCTGTGTCAACATCACAGAGTTTCATTTTTTAAAATTTTTTTATTATTATTTTTTAACACCACAGAGTTTTAATTAGTATAATAAATTCATAGTAGGTCTTGATATCTTCTGGAACAACTCCCCTATCTAGTTCTTCAAGAGTGTTTGGACTAAGCCTATCTCTTTCCTTTATCATAGACAATTTAACAACAACTTGTCAGATTACATAAACAAAACTTTTTTTTTTTGTAATTTTTATTGAAATGCCATTGACTTTCTAGATCAGTTTGGGGAGAATTGAAATCTTTATGATAGTAAGAATTCCTGTTCATGAATATAGTATAGCTCTGCATTTATTTAAGTTTTTTCTTCAGAAAAGGCAAATTTTTTTCTAAATCACGTGTAATCCTAAATTGTACCTTCTAACCACTTCTTGCTGCGTGGAATATAAGTGGCTTTGTCATATCCAGTAACTTTTCTAAACTCTTTAACTTAATCTAATAGTTGATCTGTAGAATCTTGACTTTCAGACAATCATTACATCCTGATTTTTGAAAAGAAATTTTTTTTACTATTTCACTACCAGGTATGATATTTGCTATAGGGTTTGTAAGTACTTTGCTACATTAAGTTGGTAGGTACTTTTTTATATAGTTTATTAAGAATTTTTATCATGGGGAGCCTGGGTGGCTTGTAGTAACTGACTGAATGAGTATCAGTCTCAAATATGCCACTGAAGGTAAGGTTTTGGTTGGATAATCAATTTGTGCCATTATTGCCTTATAAAATGGAGGACAGATTCTACTTAAACCTATGCAGATGACTCTATTGTCATTAAAGAAAGGACACCAGTAAGAGTTTCTGAATCTGGGGGTTCACTGAGAAGCAGATATCACTTCAAAATGTTTCATTTTAGTTTATGAAAGCAGGCTAATCATGTGTTAAACTCTTTAAGAAGAGAAAGGACTTTTTCATATAGTCATAAAAAAGAGCACTAAAATAGCATTGACAATATTCTAAACAAATAATGATGATAAAATTTTTCTAAGCAGTTCAGTGAGTGCTACTTAATTAATTCTTATCTGATGAGTTAGGGTCAGCTGCTTGGTTTCATGAAGGCTTTTATCTCTGGACTAAAAAGAGTCCAGGAAATCTTGACTCAGTCTAATGGTATGGTCTGAAAGTTGCCTAAGTAATGTCAGCTGAGGAGTTTGTACCTAAAAGACTATTCTTTGAGGTATCAGTTGTTTAGCGTATCTTCTATAGTCCTTTCCAAGAGGCTCTCAGATTGCCTTTTTCTCTTTTTTCAAGTTTTTATTTAAACTCTAGTTAGTCAACATACAGTGTAATGTTAGGTTTGAGTGTAGAATTTAGTGATTCATTGCTTGCATACAACACCCAGTGCTCATCACAAGTGCCCTCCTTATTACCCATCACCCATTTAACCCATCCCCCCATTCCCTCCCCTCCAGTAACCCTCAGTTTGTTCCCTATAGTTAAGAGTCTGTTTTATGGTTTGCCTCTCTCTTTTTTTCCCTATGTTCATCTGTTTTATTTCTTAAATTCCACCTATGAGTGAAATCACACAGTATTTGTCTTTCTCCGACTGACTTATTTTGCTTAGTATAATACACTAGTTCCATCCACATCATTGCAAATGACAAGATTTTCATTCTTTTTTATGGCTAATATTCCTGTGTGTGTGTGTGTGTGTGTGTGTGTACTACATCTTCATTCATCAGTGGATGGAACTTGGGCTCTTTCCATAATTTGGCTATTGTTTTTTTCCCATAATTTGGCTATTGTTGATGCTGCTGCTATAAACATTGGGATGCATATGTCCCTTCAAATCAGCACTTTTGTATCCTTTGGCTAAATACCTAGTAGTGCAATTGCAGGATTGTAGTGTAGCTTTATTTTTAACTTTTTGAGGAACCTCCATGCTGTTTTCGAGAGTAGTCACTCTGTTTGCACTCTTACCAGTTTGCATTGTCACCAACAATGTAAGATGGTTCCCCTTTCTCTGCATCTTCATTAGCACCTGTTGTTTCCTGTGTTGTTAATTTTAGCCATTCTAACAGGTGTGAGGTGATATCTCATTGTAGTTTTGATTTGTATTTCCCTGATGATGAGCATCTTTTCAAGTGTTTGTTAGCCATATGTATGTCTTCTTTGAAAAAAATGTCTATTCATGTCTTCTGCCCATTTCTTAACTGGATTATTTGCTTCTTGGGTGTTGAATTTGATAAGTTCTTCATATATTTTGGTTACTAACCCTTTATCAGATATGTCATTTGCAAATATCTTCTCCCATTTTGTAGGTTGCCTTTTAGTTTTGTTGATTGTTTGCTTGCAAAAGATTTTTATTTATTTTTATTTTTTAAAGATTTTATTTATTTGAGAGAGAGAGCATGAGTGGGATGAGGGGCAGAGGGAGAAGCAGTCTTCCTGATGAACAGGGAACCCAATGCGGAGCTTGATCCTGGGATTCTGGGATCATGACCTAAGCCAAAGGTAGACACCTAATGACTGAACTACCCAGGTACCCCAGAAGATTTTGATTTTGATGAAGTCCCAATAGTTTATTTTTGGTTTTGTTTCCCTTGCTTCCGGAGACATATCTGGTAAGAAGTTGCTGAGGCTGATGTCACAAAAGTTACTGCCCATGTTTCCCTCTAGGATTTTGATAGTTTCCTATCTCACATTTAGGTCTTTCATCCACTTTGAATTTATTTTTGTGTAAGGTGGTGTAAGAAAGTCGTGTAATAAAGTGGTCCAACTTCATTCTTTTACATGTTGCTATCCAGTTTTCCCAACACCATTTGTTGAAGAAACTGTCAGACTGCCCTTTTTGAAGACATAAACTCAGGTCTGTAATTTACAGCAGAACCTTCAAGCATGCATTAAAAATATCAAAAGCTATCTAGATGATAAACAATCACCGTGGTTCTTTTATAGCTGCAACTAGTAATAGAATGGAGGAGAGTAATATTCTCTAACTGGGTATGATAAGTATGTATTTCATTAATATTTTGATCAGTCTTTCCCCTAAAGATAAAAACATAATGTTTAGAAAGAGCACTGAGAAATCTCCTAGGCTTTCTTATAAAGCAAGGCAACTTAACCTAAGAGTGTCTCTTTTGTTTTAACAATTCTTCCCATATAGCTTTTACATTGTGTGTCTAATTAAGAAATATGGTTTAAATTTAGGTTCAATCTTAGGAAAGCAAGTGAAAGTTATCAAAGGGCACATGAGCATTTGATTAAGACGGATAGGTTTGTGAGTGCCAGGAAAACAACACTTGGTTATCAATTTAATCAAAGTAACAAAACACCTAAAATAACTATAGAAGGAAGGAACACTATTGTAAGGAATCTTAGCTCTTTCATTGAGAAGGAAACTGTTTATTATTAATAGTCAAGGACATGATAAAGATAACATAAAATACAGACATTGCTTCTCATAAGATACAGAATCTCTGCTTTTTATGTGGCTTTCTTAGAAGGGAAAGAATAATCTTTCATATTTAAGGTAAGGGTCATCAAACATTTTCTATAAATGGCAAGATACCGTTATTTTAGGATTTGCAGGCCCTATAGTCTCTGTTCCAACTACTCAACTCTGTTGTTATAGCATGAAAGCAGCTATAGACAAATGTAAATGAATGAGTTTGGCTGTGTTCCAATAAAACTTTATTTACAAAAACAGGTGAATGGCCAAATATGGCCCATGGGACACCATTTGCTAACCTTTGTTTTAGGTGAAGGAATTAATCAGAAAACCAAGGAAGCAAGTTCACCAAAACAAACTGTGAATTATAGCACATTCCATAGCTTCTTTTAAGACCTAAGTGTTATAAATCTAGGCAAATAAATTCATGCTCCAAAGATAAAACTTTCTGTAGCATATAAAAATGAGAAGCAAAAGTATTTAAAAATAAATTAGTCTTTGATCAATGTTTCAGTATTCCATCTCACGTAGAAAATATCTACATATCCTAAGAATTACCTGTTAATTTCTCAATTTAACATTAATCAAAGGTTTTAGAAATTATATTTAAGTCAACACATTATAAATTACTATTGATTTAAAAAGTTCACTAGCATGATGATTTAATTTAATTAAGTACAAACTTGCAATTTTTTTATAACTTGAATATCATGTAAGAGTGTTGTCAGTGTATTGATCTATAAAAATGTATGAGTTTAGGATTTCCAGATTAACATCATCTATGTTATAAAAACCAAAGTAAAATAAAATGTATGTTTGTACAATACTTAACACTGATAAATCAGGGAAAAACATAGCTATTTACTTTAAAATAAATATTTTAAACTAGTCTCACTTCCAAAATGTTTCTGTGCTAACAATTTCTGTAAGAAGGATTTTTTAAAGTCCTGCTCATTTAAACTATTAGAAGTTTAGTTCTCTTACTGGGAATTTTAGAAATACTTTTATTTATAAAAGTGCTTATTTATCTCTATAAATCAACCCCAACAGAGTTATTTTAATTTAAGAAACAATAAGATAATTCATTGAAAGCTTCCAGAAGTAGAAAAACAATGATATGTGAAAGCATTTAAATATAGACAAAGAGACACATAGGATACCATAATTCATTTGTTGTACAACCTCAGTTATAGGTCAAAACTAAGCACAAACATAAAGACACATTGTTCCATAGATCAAATCCTATTCTTCCCAATGAATACAGAATTTTTAAATCAATTTGAACTCAAAATGGAAATTAATCAAAAAGACTAACAAATGGGATTTTCTTTTCTTTTATCTAACACAGAATATAGATGTTTATCATCATTGAACAGTAATTACCAAATGGTTAGATCAGAGGTTGGCAAATCGTCTGTGGGCCAAATTGGCTTACTGCCTATTCTGGATGTTTCACAAAGAATAGATTTTACATTTTTAAGTGGTTGAAAAAATCAAAATAATAATATTTTCTGACACATGAAAATTAAAAAAAAATTAAAACTGTAGTGCCTATAAAGTTTTATTTAACCCAGTCATTCTTATTCATTTACTATGTTTGCTTTTATAGTAAAATGACAGGGTTGAGGAGTGGCAACAAAGACTATATGACTCTCAAAACCAAAGATATTTACTATCCAGGCTTTTGCAAAATTAGTTTGCCAACCCCTATGTAAGACTATAGAATAAATTCTCAATCATTTCTACCTCACCAGAGGAGAATAACATCAGTTTGTGCAAATCAGAAACAAAATCAAGACTAATTCAATGCAGGAACAGAAGACAGAAGCAAAATAAACAGTTAAAACTTCTACTGCTGCTTGGGATTAACTCTGAAAATCAAGGAACGTGTTCTATGGCTTAGGCAGCCTATGAAGTTCCCTTTTCTGTTGAGTTCTGGTAAGTTCACTTTTCTCTGTTAGGTAAGTTTACTGGACATCTCTGTGGATGACCTCCACACTGTTAGATGATAATTTTTTAAAAAATAGAATGGATATAAATGTTTCAAAAATCTTATTGAACTCAACCAGTAAGGCATAAAAACCAGTTCCCTATGGGATCATTTTACATTAACATTTCATGAGATTGATCTACAGCTATCTTTGTGTGTCTGTGGTGTGTGTGTGTGTGTGAAATCTTTATCAGATTTAGATGTCAATGTTCTATTTGATTCATGAAAATTCAGAAGTTTTCCTTTGTGCTCTGAAACAATTCAAGATTAGTATTTGTTTTGACATTAACAATATTAACATTACATAGTTTCTGAAGATTTTGTAGAATTCCCCTGTAAACTATCTGGGCTTGGTGATTTTATGTAAATAGTGCTTTAATAACTTTTTGCAATAGTGCCTATGGAAATTGGCCTATTTAAGCTCTCTATTTCTACTGTGGTCAATTTTATTGAATTACATTTTATAGAAAATTATCCATCATTTCATTTTGAGTTTCAAACTTAATTTGCACTGAATTATAGAAATTAGTCATACACACATATATGTGTATGTGTGTATGTGTATATAGGTATATATGTTTTGAAGGTTATTTTCCACTTGTTACTTCTTATTTCGTGTATTTGTGCTTGCTCTCATCTTTTCAAAATTAGGTTAGCTAATGACTGTTTTGTTAGATATTTTCAAAACCAATCATTGTTATTTCTATTCTTTTTCTGATTTCTATCTCATGAATCTCTGTTTTTATCCTTACAGTTTTGCCTTTTGTGTTTCTTTTGTACACTTTTGTGTTCTTTTTCAAGCTTTTGAGTTAGAAAATAATATATCATTTTTATTTATACACTTATGTAAGGCTGTGGATTTTCTTCAAATCACTACTTTTATTATATCATAGATTTTGATATGTAGTATTTCCATTATAAGTATGTTCTAGAAATTCTGTAATTTCAGGGTGTTTTTTTTTTTTCCCTCTTTTATCCAAGAGTTGTTTCATGGAGAGTGGGTTTTTGTTTTTTAATTCCAGATAAAAAAATAATGTTTTTTTTGGATTTGAGGTATTTTGTTTGGTTGGTTTTAATTTCTATTTTGTTGCATTGTAAGGAGAGACTCTTATTTGTATTGTTTCTATTTTATGGAGACCTCAGAAATCATGAAGCAGAGAACGCAAACCATGCTTATTATGCCTTATCTGAATTCCTGATCCACAGAATTCATGAGCATAATAAAACTGTTGTTTTACACTAGTAAGTTATGGAGTGGTTTGTTACTTTGTAATAGATAACTGGCACATGGCAGAATGTCAAAAAACTTTATGATTTTAAAGAATAAAATAAATTCATCATTGGATGTGACACTATAGGTCGTAAAATCCAATCAACCCTCTGATGTTTGAATCACTTTGAAACAAAATTGCCAATCATTATTATCCAGATCCTATTTGGGTATCACCAATGATGGAAGTTTACTGATTATAAAAGCTTTCCATAATCAACTTAGAATAATTTTTCTTGCTGGGTTTAGCTAGTAGGATATGATATAAAAGAAAAAGAAAAAAGTAGAGAGACTGAGAACTCACCTATTAGTACAGACCAGACCCAGTTTTTCCAAAAGAGATAGTGTATGTAATTGTGTCTCTAGTTCAATTTTTTTAATCTTTAATAGAGGCAGAGTAGGTGTAACAGCTTTTATAATTTCTGTTTTTATCTTCTGTTCTCTATAAAACAAAGAAAATTTTAAAATGGTACTTTGTTAAGTATTCAATTTATTACATAACTGGCTGTTAAACATTACTGGTCAGAACTGATTGATATTTTTCACTGTTATAGAAATATTTCTTTGACCAGAGAATATGTTAGGACTTATATGATGACTGTTCTTTTGCTTTAAATGAAGTGCAAAAGTGCCATCTGCCACTATTTCATGTGTCCATGGCTGGCTACTGACCTCGATGTCCAGAATATAAAATCTGTGCACCATAGCTGTGCCTCTATGGGGCTCATCATTTATTCAGTGTGAAGCTGGCTTTCTCTTTGCCATCTGATCTCAGTATAAGAAACTGTTTTCAAATGTCCATCATTTGAAAATCTTGGTTGGTGTTGTGGGCTGTTATAGCTCCAAATATCCTGAAGTGTTTGGGCTCAGTCCCTGATTTCATTTCAACTCTCCATCCCTACAGCATTTAGAGCAATCATTAGAATGCACCCCCCATAGAGTTTATGAACTTAAGGCCTTTGGAATCACTCTCAAATCCTCCTGGAATTGACCCAAATGTAATGATTAAATTAGATCTGATCCTATGGACTACAGCGACTCTGTTTTGTGAGAATTCAAATGCCATCCTGGACCAGAGACTTCTGTGAATCTGTATCACAGAAAAGATTCACAAAAACTGAAATGAAATCTTAGGTTTGGAAACATTCAAATTATATCATCTGATACTGATAAATAAATTTTGGAGAATATGTATTTTAAAATTATAATGGTTAATACCATTATTATTTAACCAATTTATTGCTGGTTTTGCCCAAGTAAAGAAAGAAAGGAAGCAAAAATAAGAATATAATCATTGACAAGATGAAAAAGAATTGCAAGTTTTATCTGGAAAATCCAAGAGAAAATCCTAAAATAAATAAATTGAGTTTTAAAGCTTTTCTCTTTAAAACTTTTTTAAAATTTGCTATTCATAGCCCATAGGTATACATAGGCAAAAATAAGTTTTAATTTAAAATAGTATGTTTTAAAATATTCAGCAAGAGACCTTGGAACTACCTTGTTTGTGTAGTACTTATGTGACCACAACTGTAAAATTTTCTTGGGAGAGAATTATTGAAGAATTTGGGAAAATGGGAAAATGAACATTATATAATGTTGGCTGGGAAACTAGCATATATAGTATGATCTTAATTAGGTTTACATTATGCCCATGCATAGAAATATGATGAAAAGGAAACATAGGAATTTAACAGCGGTTTTCTCTGAGTTCTAAGTTATTGTTATTTTTCCCTCAAGGTTTTCTACAGTTTCAAAAATTTTTATCATAAGTACATATTTTATAATTTGAATACAATTTTTAAGTCATTAAAAATTGTCTCTTAACAAACAATGAATCATGGAACACTACACCAAAACAAATGATGTAATGTATGGTGATTAACACAACAATAAAAAATTAAAAAAAAAAACAAAGGTAACCACATACTCAAAAAAAAATTGTCTCTTAAGGTTTACTGAAATATATTTAACAATTTGAAAAATTGATAACTCTAAAATTAGTGAATAAGGTTGTGACCATCTTCTAAATACTATGAGTAAAGATTCATATATTGATATGATTTTTAAGAATTAGAAATGACTGTTCCTCAGTCCCATATTATTTTGAAGCAAATCCCAGACATCATATTATTTCAACTTCAAATATTTCAGGATATGTTTCTAAGGAATCTTTTTTGAAACAAAACCACAATACCATTATCATAGCTGAAAGTTTAAGAATAATTTCTTAATATTAAATATGTAGTCAGTATTAAAATTCACTAATTGTCTCATAATTTTTCTTCATAGTTTGAGTCAGAATTCAAATAAAGTACATACATTTCAATGTTTGATATTACTCTTCACTCTCTGTTAATCTATAGACTTCTCAATAACTTTCTTGGGCTTGAATTTTATTTGTTACACAAACTGGGTCTTTTATTTTTAGACCTCCCATGATCTGGATTGACAGGATTTTGCTCACTAAATTCTTGTGTGTCATTTAACATATTCCCTGTGTTTTCCATAAATTTCTAGTTAGATCTAGGGGCTTTATCAGTTTCACATTTGTTTTCATTTTTTTCTCTTTCTTTCGTTTTTTCTTTCTGATGTTGGTGACCATTTGTGGCTATTTTAAAATGTTAAATTTTTTTCGTCCTCCCACCATTAAGGTGTGGGGTATATATGCTTTCCCCATGAATCTCAGCTTACTTTAGTGATTTTTCTTATAACCAATAGAATGCAGTGGAAATAATGCTATGAGACTTTTAAAACTAGGTCAGAAAAAAATCATGCAGTTTCCATTTAGCTTGTTTTGGGTGCTTACTCTTGGGCAATGGTTCCCTACCAAATGTCCCCAGGGGACATTTGGTCTGAAGATATTTTTGGTTGTCACAACTGAGAGGGTCATACTACTGCCATCTATTGAGTAGAGGACAGCAATGCTGCTGAACTTCCTACAATGCACAGGACAGCTCCCTATAACAAAGAATCATCTAGTCCAAAATGTCAGTAGTGCCAAGATTAAGAAATACTCCTCTAAGGGAAGTCACCTGCCATATGCCATGTCTGATAACTTTGAGATTATCATGCTGAAGAATCCACCTGATACTTTGGTCAGGTCCCATTTAGAGCTCTCATTGAGAGCTAGCATCACCTTTTAGCTACATGAGTGAATTATCTTGGATATTCAGTCCAGCTGAGTTTTCAGATCACAGTAGCCTCAGCCACTCATGGCCTTCAACTTCATGAGAGACCCCAAGTGAGAAATGCCCGCCAAGTCCATCCTGAATTCCTGATTTACAAAATATGAGCAAAATAAAAGATTATTTTAGTCCATAAAAAAATTGGAGTGATTTGTTAAACAGATAGTAAAAGAATTGCTTAAATCCCTTCATAGATTAGGACTTACAAAATGGATATAGTTCTATCCTTCTTTCTTCATTTATTAATTGCAATATTTGTACAAAGAAGAACTTCTCCTGGTTGACTATTTGATTATAGTAATATACAGTTTGTATAAGAAAACCAGTATGAATGCTTAATTACAACCTAGTAAAACTCAAATACATTCATACAAATTTGCAAATGTACCTAAGAAGGGGAGAAAATCTTGAAAGCAAGGAATGGGTGTTGATAGATTATTTCAAAAGAGAATAGTTAGCGTGACATCTGACTGCTCAAAAGTCACAATGGGAAGGCAGGTATCAATGGATGACGGTTTCAGTTTGCTGAATGGAAATAACTGCCGTGCTAGAATTCTACAGTCAGTGAAAATATTCAAGATTAAATGTGAAATAATGATCACATTTCAATGAGTGATAACGATAAAAAATTAGAGTGTTTATAGCAGCTACAAAGCTCTGAGCTCACCATGTTATTTTGGTTTCCTTTCTAGTCAAATAAAAAGATAATCATTCCCAGTTTCTCTGACATCTCGGTGGGACCAGGTGACTGAGTTATGGCCAACAGGAAGAGGACACAATGCACTGATTCTAGGCCTAGACATAAAGTATTTTACAGGACCTTTTAAGATCCCTTTTTCTCTGACGTGGCTGGGAGTAAAAGACTAACCCTTAGTCCTGAATTTGCCTTACTTAGAAGTTTGGTTTACTTAGTCATGTTTCTAAGAAACTTTTTAGGACTTCTGCCAAACCCACATCAGACTGCGACATGAGCAAAAAGTACTTTTGTAAGAGTTATGCTTCTGAAATTTTGGGAAATGTTTGTTAAAGAAGAAAATAATTTCCCAATTAATACAGGCATTGACAGCTGGTTAAAAGGCTGGAAAGCTGTAAATTCATTTTTGTATGCTGACAATCCATTTGGCACCCTGTTACCTGGAGCAACCTAAAAGGCAGAGTTTATCTATCTATCTTGGCAATATTATTGGGTAAAAAAACCCTTAGTGTGTGTTGATTATTATTGGTAGTTTTGATGACATATTATAAGAAAAAAAATAAGCTTAAGAAAGAACTGGCAGTTTTGCTACCTTAAATAAGAGGTATCCTAAAAAATCCAGAAATTCAGGATCAACATGTTGAAAAAGCTGTTTCTAGATATCAATGTTAAGAGTTGGGATTTTAAAAGACCACAAGAAAAATAAAAGCCTAATCAAACTTCTTAGTTTGATAAAGTAATTGAGAGCACAGATTAGATTAAGGTATGGTTTTCCCACCTTTCTGTTTCAGATGGCCTTATGGTCACCATAATTATATTGATGATGGAAGTCAGAGGGTATAGGAAACAAAACAAATCAGGGTCAAAACAACTTTAGGGGGTTACTGGTTTATGAAACTGACTGGAAGCAAAGGGAACTAAGTTTTCTTTGTTTCGCTTTGTTTTAAGATTTTATTTATTTATTTGAGAGAGAGAGAGAGAGAGAGAGGCAGAGCACAGAGGGAGCATGAGAAGGAGAAGCAGACTCCCTGATGAGCAGAGAGCAAGACATGGAGCTCAGTCCCAGGACCCTGAGATCATGACTTGAGCTGAAGGCAGACGCTTAACCTACTGAGCCACCTGGGTGCCCCGAGGACTAAGTTTTTGGAAAAAAAAAAATTGTATTACTGAAGAAATCATAGCCAAGGCTTTGACCCAAGCCAAAGGCTTTTGACATTTTGGGACTCAAAACTACATTTGCCCACTACCCCTTGCATAAGTAGAAAATGGACAGCTCGAAAAAAAAGGAATACTTTCTAATATCCATTTCAAATATGTCAGGCAAGATGGATGGAAATGAAGAACCTTGCAGAAGGAAAGACAAGGACCATAATGGAGGGTGGGCAAGAGTTTCCCACCCACAGAACAAACTCTGGTCTAATCATGAAAGTTCCCAACCCAGGATGGTAGAACTTCCTAATGTCAGATCCTGAGGGATTCCTGCATTGCTATGGACCACTGATTAGTGTTTCTTTGTTTCCTTGTCTAAATGATAATCTTTTATACAATTATGGTGTCCTTGTTACCCCAAATTATATTGAATATATGGAGGGAGGACAGACAACTATTCTTTCAGGCCACAGGTTTTAGGAACAAGACAATCTACATCAAAGCTTGATAGGGAAGACTGTACATAACCCAGATCACAAAAATCCTCATGATCAATGTCCGCCTTGGACGTGGCAGTTGAGAGTGGCACTTTCCATGCATTTCTAAGCTAGGCATATTTCCTCTTTTACAGGCAAGGAAACTGATCTAATAAGTACCTTGTTGTTGATTTTTTAAATACTTTTTTCCACTATACATATCACAGAGTATTATTGTTGAATTGTAGTTGAATAATGAAAAATTTGAGGGTATGTATTTTGATGGAGTTTGATATCAATAAATATTAAATTAGTAAGTTTAAAAAATAACTGGTGAGAAATTGAGTTTAATTACCACGAACAAAGTTGAAGTTTTCTGTTTTTACTCTTCAGCCTTTTGTGCTACCACTAGACAATTGTCAGCAAGTCATCATAAGCAAAGCAAAGTAGACTGCAGGTGTTGATAATGATCACTTACAAATTTTCACACTGTTCCAAAGCTGCATTTTGTTACTTATTCCAGATTTAGCTATTTTTATTTTAATTGGTACTTTTTGATATTTGGTATCTAACCAGCTGGCATGGTCCAGCAGGTGAGGCAGAGAAATAGTATTTTTGTCATGGTAAAAATGGAGGCAAATTGACTAATGTCTATCATTGGTACTTGAAATAGGCCACTGCTTCTCTGTTGGCTTATATATTCATAAGATAATGGTTGAGGGTCTTGTCCTCTGGGGGGACTTATATTTTTACCACATAAAGAGATTTTGGAAAAACATCCACAAAATAGCATTAGGAGCATAGAAACCCTAGATAGTTTAATACTTGTTGATTTTGATGTTCTACTCATCACTAATGAAATTAGAATTTATTGGTCAAATACATAAAACAATGCTTGAGGCATAAATGGCAACATAATGTACTTACTTCCTGATCATTAAAAAAAATTTGTACATTTACTTTATATCTTCCCTGTCTCCACCCACCTATGCACAAGCTCCTAATACAAGCTTTATACCTAAAATAAGTACAATGTTCTACATAAGAACTTGACACATTGATCTTACAGATAGCATGTACTCCACACATACTTATTAATGATGAAGAATCTTTAAATTATAAATAGCTAGTTTTGCACTGTTATAGTACACACATGTGCACTACATTCCACAATGCATTTTTAGGCCCTTTTAACCATGAGTTTTAAAAGTCCTGCTCCTCAGTTGTTTCATTTTTTCTATTGGGTGTACTAGAGCAGTGGTATTCTCTGATTTCTTAGTTTACTACAAAATTTTGACATTTTACTGCAGGTGAGTTTTTATGCCTTATTCCTTATTCAATCAGTATTAAATGCCTGATTTTTTTAAACTAGCAATTTCCACAATTATAGGAAGGTATTGTTACTAGTGAAAAAGAGCTCCATACATCTTTTGTTTGTTATTATTTGCAAATTGTGTTGAAAAATCATTCTTGTTGAGGTACTTTGTTGCTATTAGGATCAGAAGCTTGGACCCTTTCTGCCTGTTATGTATTGAATATTTCTATTCCCCCCAAATTCATATGTTGAAATCTAATCCCCAAAGTGACAATTGATATTCAACACTTTCATACATTTGATGTGGGGTCTTTTGGAGAAATTAGGTCATGAGGGTAGATCCCTCATAAATGGGATTAGCAAAAGAAACTTCAGAAAGTTTGCTAGTCCTCTTTATGGCATGTGTGGAGAATTTGGCAGTCTGCAACTCAGAAGAAGGCTCTCACCAGAGCTACCTGACCATGCTGGCACCAGGACTTCCAGCCTCCAGAACTGTGAGAAATAGATTTCTGTTGTTTATAAGGCCCCTAAGTCTATGGTACTTTGCTATAGTAGCCCAAGCTAAGACACTGCTTTTTACTAGGTTATACAATCAAGATCACAACTGAAATTCAAAGAGAGAGATTGTTTTATAGAATTAAGGGAAGCAAACCAGGGTTGAAAAAGTGAAGATCAGAATTTGAGATGATGCAAAGAGAAAATTAGAGAAATATGTGCAAACATGTCTCTATCT
Source organism: Callorhinus ursinus (assembly GCF_003265705.2). Lineage (NCBI taxonomy): Eukaryota > Metazoa > Chordata > Mammalia > Carnivora > Otariidae > Callorhinus > Callorhinus ursinus. The sequence continues at coordinate 104,757,109 of NW_027397063.1, forward strand.
ATCTATCATCTATCTCTCTATCATATATCTATATGTTTGGATATACAAATATATAAATTGAAATATATATGTGATATTCATATACGAATGAATATTGAATTTAGTCTATAACTGATGGCTGCATACACCTAGTGTTGTGGATTGAATTGTGTGTCCCAAAAAGTTATGTTGAAGTCCTAACTCCCCAGTACTTGTCAAGTACTTGGAACTAAGGCCTTTGCAGACTAATCAAGTGAAAATGAAGTCATTGGGTGGACCCATAATCTGTTATGGTAGATATCCTCATAACAGGAGGAAAGAGAGAAAGAGGAGAACATTCCTGTGAGAATGGAGGCAGAGATTGAAGTGCTACAGCTTCAAGCCAATGAATGCCAGGGATTGGTGGCAAACTACCAAGAGCTAGAAAGAGTCAAGGAAGGATTCTTCTCTACAGGTTTCAGATGGAATACAGCCTTGTAGACATCTTGATTTTAGCTTTCTAGCCTCCACAACTATAAGGATATTATGAAATAAATTTCTATTGTTTTAAGCCACACAGTGTGATACTTCTTTACAGTAGCCCTGGAAAATTATTACACCTAGCTATCAAATATCTGAAAAAGAAAACTAAGTTTGTATAGTTGTTTACTTAAAAGTGTGAAAGTTCATTTTGATAACACTTTTTGTTCCAAATGCATACCAAAAATGGGAAAAATATAAAATAACAATATCAAAAAAACATGGTCTTTCTCAGACACATAGTCAACATATTTTTAGGCCAGAAATGGAAAAAAATGCAAAATTGTTAGGAGAGCTGATGATAGGGTCTTCCTGACTTGAGGTACAGATAGGCAAAAGTTTCTAGGACCTAAGGTACACCCTCAAGAAAGGGAATCACAGTGAGGTTTGCTACTTGAAGTCTAGAGCTGCTTATGGCCCCTGCTGAGATACAGGATAGATGTAGCCACAGCCTCATGATCAAAAGATGAGCATGAGCAAAGCCACCCAAAAAACCACTAAGGTGAAAACTCCTTTAACAAATTCCAAAACTCACTGTTGATAAAAACTCACAAGAAAACTATAAAGAGAAAAGAATTTCAGACCACTAGTTGAAAACTCCTTTAACAAATTCCAAAACTTAGTGTTGATAAAAACTCACAAGAAAACTATAAATAAAAAAGAATTTCAGAGAGAAAAAGACAAGTATCATATGATCTCACTGATAGGAGGAATTCTTAATCTCAGGAAACAAACTGAGGGTTGCTGGAGTGGTGGGGGTGGGAGGGATGGGGTGGCTGGGTGATAGACACTGGGGAGGGTATGTGCTACAGTAAGCGCCAATGAAGGGGAGGAAATTGGAGGGGGAGATGAACCATGAGAGACTACGGAGTCCGAGAAACAAACTGAGGGTTTTAGAGCGGAGGGGGGTAGGGGGGTGGGTTAGCTCCGTGATGGGTATTAAGGAGGGCACATATTGCATGGAGCACTGGGTGTTCTAAACAAACAATGAATCATGGAATACTACATAAAAATAAATAAATAAATAAATTAATTAATTAATTAATTAATTAAAAAAAAGAATTCCACCAATCTGTCAAAAACCTACAAGACAATGGTGAAGATTTTCATTAAGACTACTCTCATGGCTTGTATTCAACAGTAAAACCTAGGTAACCGTAAACACAATGACTGAAAATAATCATAGGGAGAAAGAAAAGGAAAGAAATTAGAGAAATGATAATTATAAAAAAAGAGATAAAACTCATCGTTTGTCAATTATATGATCATCTAAATTGAGAATTCCAGAGAATCTATAGACAAATTAGTAGAAAAAACAGCATACAATAGTCAATGAATCATGGAACACTACATCAAAAACTAATGATGTAATGTATGGTGATTAACAGAACATAATAAAATTTAAAAAAAAATAAGCACCTCAAAAAAGTCAATATCATTTCTAATAATGAATATATTAATATTAATTAACAACAAATCAATCAATATAAAAGATCTTTTTTAAAGAATAAAAAGTTGTATGATGTAAGACTGATAGAGTAAAATTATCAGAGATCATGAAAAAAGACCCGAATAAGTGAAAATTTATGTTTATATGTTTATTTTGGGGAAGGAAGATGATGCACCCCTAATTAATCTCTAAGTCTAATGTAACTGCAATAATATTCTTTTTGGGTTTTCCATGGAATTTGAAAAGTACAACTGCCAAAGCACATGGCCAAGAATAACTAAGACTATTTGAAAAACTGGGATAGTATATTCAACCTACTGGATATCAGGAATTTTAATAAGTGAGCAAAAAAGATATTAGCACAGGACAAACAAATAGACCAATGGAATATAAAGATTCTAGAAATTCACACACTCATATATGACAATAATGGATGAGAGATATGACATTAAAAGTGAGTGAGGGAAAAGATGGTAAAGAGTACAAAATACACCACTTTGGCATCAGGATTATTAAGAAGCAGATATAGGAAAAGTTCCCCACCTTCACCACATTTGCTTAAAAGCAGGACATAAATTTGTAAAGATGTCTCTCTTCTCCTGTCTACCAGGAAGGATAGAAGTTAATCACTAGAGACAATTCTAGACCCTTACCAGCCCAGAGATGACACCAGAGGAAACATAACACATTTTACTAACTAACCCTTATCTACCATTAGTTTCTACAAATTTTTGCCCTCCCACAATTTGCCACTCCTAGAAGCTCAAAGTTCTTTTCCTTTGTTTTATCACTTCTTTACAAAATAATATTATTCTCTGCTAAGATGCTATCATCCCTTTGAGTTACTCATCTCTGAGTACTCCCATGTGTATGTGTGATGCACGTTAATAAACTTTTTGTTTTCCTCTTGTTAATCTGTTTATCAATCTAATTTAAAGGTCCTCAATTGGAAAACCTGAGATGAGTAGAGGAAAAAGATTTTTTCCCACTGCAATGGTATATTAGATAAATGGTGATGGACAATCATTTATCCATGTGCAAAGTTAAATTAGATTCTTTAAAACTTTTCAAGGCAAATATAGAATAGTATCTTTATGACCTTTGGGTAAGGAAGGAGACATGAAAAGCATAAATCATAAAAAAATTCTGATATATGTGCTATGTTATAACCAAAACTTTTTGCATAAAAAGAAACTGTAAACAAAGTGGAAAAACTAGTCACAGACCGAAAGAAGATATTTTTTAAAGGCATGAATGACAACCAGAAGTACAACTTCCCAATGAAAATATGCAAAGCATGTGAATAGGTCATTCACAGGAGAAAAAAATTAAAGTGGCCAATAAATGAATGAAAAGGTGCTCAATTTCATTAGCAATCAGGGAAATGCAAATTAAAACCATAAGAGAATCTCACCAAAGAAAATAGACAGATGGCAGATAAGTATATGAAAAGATGCTTAACATCACTCATCATCAGGAAAATGCAAATTAAAACAATGAGATCCCACTACACACCTATTAGAATGGACAAAATTCAGAACACAAACAATACCAAATGCTGGCAAGATTGTGGTGTAACAGGAAATCTCATATACTCTTAGTGTGAATGCAAAATGGTTCAGCCACTTTGGAGGACAGTTTGGCTGCAACTGACAAAACTAAACATACGTTTACCATATGATCCAACAATCACACTCCTTGGTATTTACCCAAAGGATTTGAAAACTCAAGCCCACACAAAAACTTAAGCATGAATGTTTAGAGCAACTTTATTTAAAATTGCCAAAACTTGAAAGAAATCTGATATTGTGATTTAGTGTAAGAAATACTTGTTTGGTTTTTGTCCCCATTCCTGGCACAGAGCTCCTGAAATCCCTGTAAATTCCTAAGCGATAAGAGCACTCGAAGTCTCTTTTGTTCTAATGAGAGGACTCTGGGTGGGCTCCTGGATATCTCTGAAATGGATACTGGTCATCAGAAAGGCCAAGCCTTGGTCAGAAACCTGGAATTTTCAGTCTAAGCCCCGCATTCTCCAGAGAAGGGAGAGGGGCTAGAAATGGAGCTAATGATTGACCACACCTACATGATAAGCCTCCATAAAAATCTCAAACACATACAGTTCAGAGAGCTTCCAAGTAGGGGAATACATCCACACACCAGAGGATGATTCACTCCAACTCTCCAGTGGCAGAAACCCCTTTGCTCAGGACCTTCCCAGACCACACCTATATATCTCTTCATCTGGCTGCTCATGTGTATCCTTTAATAAACTGGTAAATATAAGTGTTTCCTTGAGTTCTGTGAGCTGCTCCAACAAATAATTGAATCCGAGCAGAAGGAAATCATAGGAAACTTTGATGTGTAGTCAAATTGGATAGAAGTTGTATTGACCTAAGAACCTACTACTTTTTTTTTTTAAAGATTTTATTTATTTATTTGACAGAGAGAGACAGCGTGAGAGTGAACACAAGCAGGGGGAGTGGGAGAAGGAGAAGCAGGCTTCCCGCTGAGCAGGGAGCCCGATGGGGGGCTCGATCCCAGGACCCCGGGATCATGACCCAAGCCGAAGGCAGCCGCTTAACCGACTGAGCCACCCAGGCACCCAGAACTTACTACTTCTGATTAGCATCTGAAGTGGGGGCAGCCTCAAGGGACTAAGTTGTTAAGTGTCAGAATTGAGTTAAATTGTAGCACACCCAGCTGGTGTCACAGAGAATTGCTTGGTGTGAGAAAACCCACATGCATTTGGTGATCATAAGTGTCAATAGTGTGGCCATAGTGTGAGTGTAAAGGAGAGACACACAGGAAGAAGATTAAAGTTTTTCTACACATGAGCAAGATGTCCTTCAGTAGGTAAATGGATAAATAATTTGTGGTACATCTCTACAATAGAATATTATTCAGTGCTAAAAAGAAATAAGCTAGCAAGACCTGAAAAAACATGGAGGAAATTTGAATACATATTACTAAGTGAAAGAAGCCAATCTGAAAAGTCTACATACTGTGTGATTCTAACTGTATGACATTCTGGAAAAGGCAGAATTACAGAGATGGTGAAAAGATCAGTGATTGCCTGGGGTTGGTAGGTGGTTGGGGAGGAGAGGGATAAATAAGCAGAACATAGAGGACTTTTAGGGCAGTGCAAATATTTCATTTGATGCCATAATGATGAATACATGGCATTATACATTTGTTCAAACACACAGAATGTACTGAAATATCAAGAGTGAACCCAAATGTAAATTATAGACTTTGAATGTCAATGGTGTCAGTTGGTGTCGATGTATGTTCACAGATTGAAAAAAATATACCACTTGGGGGCTGTGTTGATAATGGGTGAGGCTGTGCATGTATAGGAAATCTCTCTACACCTTCCTCTCAATTTTGCTGTGATTTATATATATATATATATATATATATATATATATGAACTTCCTGCACCTGTCCCTGGCAAAAAATGAAAACAAAACAAAGCAAAATGCCTGACAATGATAAGTGCCAGAGAGACAGAAACTCTCAGGTACTCCTAATAGGAATATCAAATAATCTAAATCTTTGGAAATCAGTTAGGTAACACATAGTAAAGTTGATATATCTCATGACACAGAAATTACAACTCTCAATGTATACCATGGAGAAACTCTTGTATAAATTAATAAAGAGGCATGTACAAGAATGGTCATTGTAGCATAATTTATAATGACAAAAAAACAGAAGAAAGTAAACTACACCAATTGGGAAAATAGATAAATCCCGCACATTCATCTAACAGAATAATGTATGGATTTTAAAATAAGCAAGGTGTATATATGTGTGTGTGCGTGCGTGTGTGTGTATGTATGCCAACGTGAATACATTTTTAAAAAATTAAGTTAAAAAATAAATTATAGAATGTGAAGAGATATACCATTTATATAAATTTTATAGTCTTCTAGTGTATTATATAATAAAAACAAATAATGTTTGGTACTACAAGATAAAATACAGAGAACCAAAATTAGAATTTTTAAAAGCATCATTAATTTACTTTTAGAAAAACATTTAGAGTTACCAATTATCAGAAGGGAGATAAAATCTTATTAATTAAATGAGAAAAAATAAGGAAAAACACAAATACAATGAAAGATAGAAATCTACAAATAATTCAAACCAGTTTTTCCAAATGCTCTCTCATGAGTTTGTTAGAATTGCTAAGACACAGCGTAGCATCTTTTGGGTTTCTTTTTACTTCCCCTACCCACCATTCAAAATGGGCTAATTAGCAGTAAAATGACCAAAACTCAAGAGCCAGAGGCAATGAAAGACCAAAAAAAATCCCTAGATAATTTACAAGCTATATAATCAACTTTGAGGTAATCAGAATTTGATTTTAATAAATACCAGTTAATACAATAAAATTAAATCAAATATGGAAAACTGCTCTAGGGCTGTTCTTTGTAATCAATTTGGCCTCTTTGAGTGGCAGACATCCCCACCACTGTCATTATCAGGACTTGGGGTAGGAACTTAGCTGTTATTTGCCTATCTTCCAGTTTTTCAATACAATAAGTACATATTTTATCCATTTTTATGATTTCAATATGGTTACCTGTTTTAGGACACTATAATTACTGTTTTCCACACAATACAGGAGTTATATATGTGTTTGGCATTATTTTTTTTTTTTAAGAATCCTAGGAGACCACTTCTGTAATAAAAAATCCCTCTCTCAGCCTAAAAAAATGTAGCAAAATAAGTTATGTCAATGTTTTTTCTTTACTATCTTCTCCATTTATTTATTAAGAAATTTAAGAATAAGCTATCTTAATCATTAAACATTTAAAGCAGTTTTCTGTAGAAAATAATAAAGAATTCTACTAAAAACAATTACCTATTATTGCTGATAAAGTTCAAAGCTGTATTTCTACACATAAGTGTGCATTTTATAGGAGAGATTGAATGTATATTGAAGTGGTTTTGGGGCATTTACAAGGGAGCAGCTCAATATGGTTATAGATTTATGCCTGATAATTATATAGCACTTTATAGTTTTAAAAATGCTTTCACATTTATTATGTCACTGGGATCTTAAAGTAATTCTGTAAGGTTACAAATGCAGTGTGTTCATTTTACAGATGAGGAAATTGAGGCCTCAAAAGGCTATATGACTTGATAAAATCATCTAACTAGTGGGTAGCAGGGCCTATTCAAATTTAGGTCTTCTGATTCTAAATTCAGGGCTTCTTTTATATGCTTGGATGCTTTGTTTTATTATAGGAAGCATAAACAGAAATCTTGGCATTACATGTTAATGTTTTTAAATGTCTTTGATATACCTAACCACTACATTCAGGAAAGAAGAACTGGAATAAGTATTATCATACTCCAGAATTTGAGAGGAAATTAAAGAGATAATGCATGTAGAAAGTTCTAGAACATAGTAAAAATGCAATAAATGTGTGGCAGGGACACAATCCATTGCCTCACCAGTTCAATGGGGTCTTTCAAGCTAGTTCTTTTAGATTCATTCTGGTCCAGGGCTAGGATTCCTCTATATGCCCCTCCCTCCTCTCAGAGTATCAGAGTCTCCTTCTCTCTCAAGGGTTATACAAAAGAGTCTCAGACTGCTCAATGCAAATGTGTTGATATTGGGGTGGGGGTGGAGTGTGAAGAGGGGACCTGGATAAAGTCTCAGGGAACAGATAAGCATTGGGCCAGGTGTGTGGTTTTTAGAAATAAGCTGACCTTAGGATTCAGGCTGTCTCAGCTTCTTTTTTTGTTGTTTTTTTTTTCCTTCAGCAGGTGAGTATAGAATCCTTGCTCTAACGTTTTTCCTCCCCCCCCCCCCCCCCCCCCCCCTGCATAACTCCTAACTCTATTCTTCTCCTGACCATGGCATCTCTTGGTTTAGTCTCTAGGAGCAGGGGAAAAATTGTGCAAGAAAATCAATCTGTTTAGATACTGAGACTAGTGAATTTTGAGCATTGTAACAACTAATAATAGTGAACATTTGATGTTTACTATGTGACAGGTGCTATTCTAAGCAATCTATGCATATAATCTTATTTATACAACAATCCTATTTCATATATGAGGGAACTGAGGCACATAGTGGTTAAATAACTTGCTTGAAATTAATCGATTGTCAACTTAGAAGGCTTGAATTTGAACTTAGAGTCTGGCTTACGAGTCTGCACTCAAGCACTTAGCCATGCTCCTTTCAATTAGACAGCTTAACAGGAAACCCTGGCGAGACCTTCAAGTCTAGCCCTTATGGGTGGTGGTGAGGAGGTGGTTCAAAGACGCTTTCAGGGTGAAAATGAAGGAATCTCTGAGGACAGAATGGGAGAAAGCACACCAGTTAGTATCTCAACATAGTATCTTCCCACAAATGAAAATCAACATTAAGCATAATAGACCATACAGAGAATAATCCCTCATACTAGATGTGATGCTTCCATTAGTTTATCAAGCAGGTGAATAAATCTTTTTCATATTATAATTTTTAAGAGCTTTGTATTTAAACTACATGTGAGTTTTCTATCTTGCAGTATTTGAACAAGTTCTCTAATTTAATGTCAAAATCAATTAATAGATTTTTGAAAAATAGTCTCATCTTGATTGATCTCATTTGAATAGTACATTAGCTCTTGTGAGTACTCAGCTTCAGAGTACAGCTTTTCCCCTTCTCTTTTATGTGATAGCCCAACAACCATTTAAGAATATTGATTTTTATTTTTTTTGGAGGATAAATATTCAATTAACTTTTGGTTCTTTCTGTTAAATATTTTCCAATTTTTGAAACATTAACTTGCAATTCTGTGTGTAGCTAGATTTTCTTTCTGAGCTAAATTTTAAACCCTCAGTTGAATTTTATATTATACTCCTGTGATAGGCTATGAATTTTAAAGTATCCTAGAGATAGCACATAAATCAATTTGGTAATAGTCTATTGCTTTTGGGATAATTGCATTACTGTTTTGGTGTCGAGTTGTCCTGATGAACAAGAGTCATCTTGTTAGTCATCTATATATTTCAAGCATTAGTAAATGAATGACACAGTGTGGAGTGTAAATTAGAAATGGATGAATTGGTTGCACCAAATTAGTATTCCACTCTTACTACTCTGGCATATGAAATGGTATTTCATAATTCAGAGTCACTCTTCAGAACACTTCTCCTTGCCACTTTTGCTTACCACTTTTATTCCTTTAAATGATTATTGAATATTGATTTTTTAAAGAGGAAACTATAGCATGCTCCTTGAAGTCATTTTTATGTCTTATTTGCCTTTTCAAGACTTCCTCCTTGTTGATATTTTAAGATTGTTTCTTCTTTTTTTCCAAGCTCAAGTTTGCTCATACATCTTTAGGCAAGGGAGTCTCACTAATTATACTTCAGATAGTGAGAATGAATAAGTTTTCCAATGCACCCCTGGATAAATGCAACTTGAAAGTTTTTAAAGCAGTTTTTTTGATGATGTGTGACTATATATAATTACATAATTGTTTTACTTATCCTCCTATTTAAACAAACTAAATACATAATAATCATGTTATCCAATATAAATGTGCAGCAAGTTGTCACTTAAATAACATACTCCCATTGACCTATAAAGTATGACTTGATTAATAAAAAAATGCTTGTATTTTTGAGTCAATCTCTATACAGTAAAGAAATATCTTTGTTTATCATAAAAGACGAATCTGAGACTAACACTTTCTGATAATTTGGGTTTACAGGGAAAACTTTGTAGTCTATTGTTGGAATAGAGATAACATGATACTATGGTGAATGTTACTAAGATGTTGATTAAAAAATAGTGATATAATATTAGTATTCATCCAAATGTTAGACCATTCACTTCAAGATAGACTCAGTTTCTGGAGGTTTATTAATATTTGATGCACTTTAAAGTTTATTCCATATTCATCTTAAGCTCACAGTTTATAAACAAGCACACAGTAGAAAAGTAATGAGATAAATTCTGATGTCTACATATTATTTTAGAAATTGTAACATAAATGAGAACTGCTACAGAACGTTTCTGTGTATTGAATGAAACAAATTCCCCTCCATCTTGGGAGAGTGATGTCATATTAGAGCATTTCATGTAGGGTATTGTGGCAGGACTGGAGGCAGTTCCCTGAAAGAAAACAACTATGGCTAAAACCCCAAAGGATGAACTGATGCCCTAATGTGTCTTTTTTATATCTCTAATTGCAGCAATTCTGTGGGTGAAGGGAACAACACACAAAGTGATAAGAAGGGAAAATTGAAGTACTTATGTTTCTAAAAACATCATTTAATAAATTATAAGAAGACTAAAAGGAAGTCAAGCGACCAAGTGAGGAAGCGTGGGTTATTCCCCAGATGGCCCTTAAAAGATGGGGAGGAGAGAAAGCCGAGTGTTGACTGTGGATAAAATATTTACAAAACAAACCCCTTAGGCAATTATAATTGAATATTTTATATTTTGACTTATTCAACTTTTATGATATAATTTTTTTTCTTCATTGAGTTTAATTAAGCTTTCCCCAGGGTCACAAGCCTTAAAGACTTTGAAAAAATAAAGAATTTTGTTTTCCAGGCAGGTTTCCACAGCCCTCTTTTAACTGAAGTATGTATTTTGTTAAAATCTTTTTCCAAGGGATGATGTTCAACATTCTTAAGGTGTATGCTGCTTCATTAAAAAAACAAAAACAAAAAAAGTCTTAATAGTTTGGCAAAGACAGTGCTTTCTGGATGAAAATGTTTCTCTAAAGTTTTTTCACAATGCTGATATTTTTTTATCTAATATGAATAACATCTTCAATACCTATATTTAGGAAACATAATAATATTTCCTGTAATGTTTTCCACTGCAAGGTAACTAAATGTATGTGCTTAATATAGGAAAGTATTACAGAACTATGGTTCAGATATATAATCCATATATATGTATTCAAATAATTCAAATAATTCCTTCCTTCATTTATTTATTCCAATTATTGGTTAACTCATTTGTCTGTATATTCATCCATCCCTTTGTTCATTCATTCATTCACATAACAACCTGCCATGTGCCACTTATGATGCTAGGAGATGCTTTCATAAAGGAAATAACAACGAAGGAAGGAAGGAAGGAAGGAAGGGAGGGAGGGAGGGAGGAAGGGAGGGAAGGGAAGGGAGGAAAGGAAGGAAGGAAGGGAGGGAGGGAGGAAGGGAGG